>NC_140659.1:27757051-28357051 GCF_978046115.1 Saccoglossus kowalevskii | reverse complement strand
AGAAAAAAGCACAGACGTGAATCATTTATTCGTCTTACACTTGTTGTCGAAAACATCAAGAAGGCGGAAATAAAATTGTTAAATACAATTAACATGGATTCTTCACGACATTTCGAGAAATGTTACACAATCAAAGCTATACCACATTAGTAATATGAGCAGCATAAATAATATTTATATTTAATCGTTTAAAAACGGCGTATACAGCGAAAATGAACGCGAAACAATAACAAACGGGAAATACGAAATTAAACCATGATTTGTTCAAAGTTGATGAATAGCGGATAGGTATTTGAATTTGTTTTTCGTTCGTTTTCACATTGTCTGATTCGCCATCGACTGTGTTTAAACAAGCTCTGATTACCATGTCACGATTTCTCAATTGGACATAATTTCTCATTCGGAGAACCGTAAAGGAAGCAAAGATTAATAAGACAGTGAATGATATCGACATTCGAAGCATGAATATATTTATGTAAATGTTTTAGCGCTACATATAAGTGTGTATATTAGACTGGTACCAGGTAATTCCAGTTTTATTTTTCTGATCTAACTGAAATTCACTTTTGAGGCATCTAATTTTTTTAATATAATCCTCAATGTAAAATGGGCCCCTTGTCATGCTTTTGCTTTTCCTGCTTAATTCTCATTTTTTGAGCATGACCAAAAGGTAGGATTTGAATTGTATTTCCAAAATGGCCACATTGACGATGGAAACCTATGAATGAACCCAACAATTATTTTTGTAGCCCTATCAAAACTTGAGTTACGAGATTTTACATGACGGGGGCGTGCATGGCAGCAATCTTTGATTTACAAGACGACAACGCGTACTTACAGATTCTAAACAACTAAATCGTATTCCGCAGCTTATGAATTAACTGATTGAGCGAAAAAAGCAATTCCATCGACTATGTTTAAACAAGCTTTGATTACCATGTCACGAATTCTCAATTGAACATAACTTAAAGGAAACAAAGATTGCGATGGCAAAAAATGATATCGTCATTTGAAGGATTAATTTTAGGATACTTGATTAATACAGTTTAGTTTATGCATACATGAAGACACTACAAAATCGGGGAGTATCAAATAAATCTGAACACATTTGCTGGGCGGATGACAGTTGAACTCATAATCATGTACGCAGTGTGCAAACCATGTAGATATACTAGTTGCTTATTCTCTTTTATCTCACTGCTTTTTTTATTCATAATTTATTTGTACAGATTGTACAGATGATTTCCCTACAATTAACATGAACCTCATATGTCTCAGATATCGTAATTTTTAAATAGTATTCAAGTATTATATTGAATCCATTCGTGATGACACGTTATTTGCACGTGTACTGTACTGTTCTGATTTGAGGTTTTTACGTGGATGATATGATTCGTTCGTTCTACAATCATTTATGTATGATGGGTTAACTGTGGATTTATACCTGTAATATTTTTCGCCAAAGCCGGATGTCTGGATGATATAGACCTATCTTATGCCTACATCAACACAAATTCCCTCCCACACAACATTCATACCAGCGAGTAATTGCCACTTTTATAATTTTATAATGGAACATTAAATATTGCTAGTATAAATCTACGGAAACATTAACTGCCATGTGGATACGACTTGTCGCGCAGTGCTATTATTCATAATTAAACCGGGTGTGTTTTCAATTTCAGCGAATGATTGCTTTCCGTCGGGTGCACATATTACTCATTTGTAATTTAAATAATTTGCTCCCTAAAAAATAAATTTAACCTAATTAACAATTTCTGATAATACTGAATCTCTGTTCACACATAATGGGAAGTTAAATATTAGAAGCACATATGCTTATGAAGAGAGCAATAACATAATATCAAGGTATATGTAATGTTACTGAAAACCTTTTAAGGAAAAACGTCGAACACCATAAGCACGATATTAGGCGAATACTGCCATGCAAAAAAACTAAAACGTTTGAAAAATTAATGAATAAACAAAATACAAGCAAGCTCGAGGTAATTGGTTTCGTCCAGATATGTTACGCTTTTTTTCTCTTCTAAAACCGCCACAACTGTAGTTTATTTTCGAACGTGTGTAGACACACTAGATGTACAATATGCTAAACGTATTCTCTTCAGCTTCTATTGTACTTTGGATACATTTAACTGTCCTCACATTTTCGGTCAAAATCTATTTAGCTTTCTATAATCAAACATCACGTCTGAAACACTATACTATTTTACACGCATTCTGATAGTTTTGCTACAAACTGAACAAATCTGATTGTGAATTCATCACTTAGTCACCTATTCAATGGAGTTTTATAGTATTGGTTTAGCAGATAAGATGTGCTCATTTGAATTTAGAAACTGCTAGTAGGATACTTTCAGATAATATCATTATTAATGTCAAAGATCACGTGATGTAACCCACAATGCTTTATGAACACTTGTAATAAACATGGCGTCTTCCTATCCCGTAATTTACGTTCGAGTGTATCGTACAGCGAAGGTATTCTAGAAATCGTAAAATACAGTAAAAACAACAACTACGGCATTTATCTCGCTTATGGCACCAACCGGTAAATAAAAATGTTCCAACGTTTTGACCAAACCACCAGCCAGGAAACTATAAAATAGTTTCCAATGTTGTGACTGGGCATACGCCCCCTCCCCTCGGGTGCTACAAACACGTTTTTCATGAACGTGAATTAAACAAGTACGATTGTTTGCTTAGTAACATTATTAATTGTTTTTTTGTGTGTGTGCCAGTGTGTGTGTCACTGTTGTATCTCCTGACTTTTTTGCATATGAAAATTGCAAGTGCTAGTGCTGACATATAGTGCATTTTTGCCACAAGTCATATTGTAAGAGAAATATTTGAGTATTGGACGACCACAAGCAATCAGTGCACTCCTATACGTCAAGGGATAGCAAACGGAGATGAAATAAATGAAAACACAGACACCACTCGGAATAAAACATCAAAGAACTATTCTTTATCGTACCATTCCGAATTACAAGACACACTCACCAAAAAGTCTAAGCGAATAACAGGATGACCTCACAATTCGATTCCCATAGGCTAAGAGAAGTTATACTCATGCTATTTCCATATATGGATTGCAATGATCCCGCGAAATGTGGGTTCCCAGGGCGAGAAACGTTTCACAAATATACACGAAATTATACGAATCTTTGAGTAAAAAAAATAATTCCATGACAATATTCATGTTTGGGACTGCATGACAGGGCAGTGTGGCCATCTCTCTATCAAATGGCAATGTTAATGCGCTATCCTGGCGTCAGCCAGACTCGGTCAAACACAAGCACCTGCGGATCTTAATCAAGGTGAAGGTCGCATTCGTTAGTGAATGAAACTCTGCCAGTGGAATAGGCATTCCCATTGAGTCTGTGGCACACTGAACCAGGGTTGGGGTCAGGTGGGGTCAGCCTAAGCTCAGACTAGTAATACTAGTCTGAAGCCTGAGGTAAGATTTGAACTTGGGTCTACCGGCCATGAGTCTGATGCGCCAAACACCAGGCTGCCAGTGTGACGTATGATATAAAATAAAAACAGCGGCAATAATTAACGTTCAAATTAATTTGTTCATCTTAATTTTCTTTTTATGTGTTGTTGCGGTGTTAAATTTAGAGCACTGAACGACTACGCCGGACTTGTGCTTTCTACCTCTAACATTCAGTTTACGGTGTACACAAAACCTGGAAAACGGCGTTACGTAGTGAATACCCAGGCCATGTAAAATTGTGAACTTTAGACGCATTACCAACTTGAAGTCTATGGACAAACAAAATACTAATACTAGTGATTCATGATACCATCACGTCGTAATTATCATATTTTCGTCGATAAATTCTAAGAACGTATGACAATTACTGCAGAGATCTAGTATTAGTAATGGTAAAAGTAACTTTACTCACAGGAGAGTGAGCTATTTCCTAAGCTACAGCGTCTATGTACTGAAATAAATGCGTGTTCACAAATTACGATACTGATGTTGTAATGGTTATACGTGATAGTCGAATATCATATGAAATGTATAATTTTATCAAACATGAATTTAATACATATATCATTACAGAGTCCCTTCCGAGAATCCATTTATGCATGCACAGTGACTGCGGCACAAAATTGTGCATGGGGGTGCGAGATATGTCCAATAACCTTGCGCCGAAGACGCGACCATACTAGGAGGGTTCGATGGCATGCTCCTCTTTACAAATTTTGAAATATAGAACCTCGTAAACGTTATTTCCTGCATTTTAAGGGGAAATTTTGCTGACACAAAGGTTTCAAATGGTTCAGGGCGATCACCCCCCCTCGCCCCCCCTCCCCTCCCGTGCCGCCGCCACTGATGCATACTTTCCTTCAATTGTTTCATAATTGTAATTCCTAAAGTGAAAATAGTTCGGATGATTGCGATATTTGTCTTACTTATTCTACTTCATTTCTACATTATAACTAGTTGCTGGCGTCTGTGATGATAGCGATAACTGCCCAGAACCCTGGTTAGAACATCATAAATATTGCTACGCTAAGTTTGATATCATATTGGACCAACAAAATTCCTTGGATTACTGTGCTGTATATGGCGGTGATTTGGTTTCTTTTGGAGGTCAAGGCGAGCATAATTTTGTCAAGGCAAATTATGGGTGAGCTGAGAGGTTAATATTTACTGTCGGTGACAACCCATGATTTCGAATTCTGCTAAAACATACAACATATTTTACCCGTCCAAAAGACTTGTTTGAAAGGATATGTCATTAAATCCATCCAAAAGAACGTCTATTGTGCCTGGTGTCAGGTTGTATGGCCGCGTTTATGTTTTTTTAAATATCAGTATGTAAGCTTCAAACATCTTATATGCACCATGTTTCTATAATAGTGGGGAATATCACTATTGGATTGGCCTGAGACGAGTAGAAGACAATTTTGTATGGAGTGATGAAACGCTACTTGGCTACACCAACTGGAGTGATATTTGGAATGAAAGTAACGCGAACTGTGTTGCATTAACTCCTTCATTTGATTGGCGTACACAAGAATGTAGCACTCCTCATCGGTTCATTTGCGAGGTGCCAGAGAAAGGTATCGTATCATCTAAATGTTATGATATCAATGTTTAATTGTATATTAAATATAAACTATATAGCGTTGAAGTTGTGAATACTGTTATTGTTGTTACGTACACCATGGTTTTTATATTCACAAACTGGGAAATTCAGTGAAATGCGTTAAATTAACAAACTTTTTTTTCACCATGTACAATGGAATATTTTTTGATATAAGTAAATATAAAAACAAATTTCAGGGAATGATATTTTTGAGAAATGTCAAATGTCAAAATAACAAACAAGAATTATTTCGTAAGTCAGAAGTTGATAATTGCAATTTGTTAACTAATGGTTAATTACAACTGTCCTAAACTTCTATCTTCTTCTAGTTTAGACTAATTGAATACACATACATATTAGAATATACAAGAACATTTGTTGCTAAAACTACACAGCAATGTTGTGCATCAAGCGCATATTTTCCATGTTGCATTGTATTATGTTCGATATGTATTACAATGGGCTATTATTTATTGTTGTTTACGTTTAAGATATCATTGTACCACTGATTGAAGGCGAAGCGACCGTGAAACCCCGGGATGGTGAGTTGAAGTGTATCCCAATAACATTTCTCTAACAAACTAAACTTAACCCTTTTACTTGCTATACATCAATTTGGTATGAATGTGATGCGCTCTATCTTGTGATAATAGTGAAATTGGGTGTAATTAAAAAAAATACTGTATTTGTTCGAAAACAAGGGGTGTTTGGCATTTTTTTACCGACAAAAATATTAAATAATGAGCAATTCAATAGTGTTACTGTCATTGTGGCATTTATGCCCCCCCCCCAAAAAAAAAACTCCAAACACAATTATCGAAATTATCATGACAGGCGCAGGCAAGATAGTATGAATACAAGCTGCAGTGTAATGTTTGCATTGTGTCTTCGTTTCTCGCTTTACTGCATGACTTCGCATATGTTTGCTTTACTTATTTAGTCATATTAGAAATATCAATCATTGTCTGTTTTTGTTACAATTTGATACTTATGCTTCATTTATGTATTATTTATTACGTAACGAAACAAGAGAATTTTTTTTTGTGTGTCAAAATTACAATAATCATTAATCTTTAACGATTTATTCCTTTTCCAGAACTTTGTACTAACACGCTTCGATTCGACAAAGACTGTGTTTCGATGGAAATGATGAAAATATATAACCACGTAAGCGTTCCTTTTGATTCAAATTATATCTTTAGTTGGACATTGCTGGATTTGTTTACTATTCCTTCAGTGTAATACACATGGCTTGGTGAATCGACGTTATAGTATGTTTGTGTATTCAACAGTTTCATGACCACTCTTCACATTCTATATCGGATGTATTGCTCTACTTCAATGACCTACAAGTGGTGGCAGCAAATAATATCACATTGTCCGATCTTGTAACTGCCACCGATATAGTACTTGCAATATTGGAAATTGACCTTGACAGTCTGAGCCCTTTGACCATGGAAGAGTTTAACTCAGTGGCTGAGGTAAATAATTTAGCTTTTATATAAGAATAACTACACACTTTGATGTATATAATGGGGCAGTTGTTTACATACTATGAATACATTACAACTATTATACATATCTATAGTGCATATATTGCACAGTAATATTTTCAGGTCAATCGCAATAATGTATACAATTGTTCTTTAGGCGTGTTTACAGACCGTCAGTCAGCTATTGAGTGACACCAGTTCAGCGCAGTGGGCCTTGGTGCAAGAAGAAAATCAGGTAACTGATTTAAGAACATCAACTGTACAGCATAACGCCACTGGTAAACTAATATCAGGAGATGATTCAATCGTGTGGAAGAATGTAATTAGTTTCTAGGTAGTGACCGGACTGGCTGGTGTGTCAAACAAATTTGCATATGCAACAATGTAAATAACGATTTGTTTATCACCAAGTAAAAATTTCATCAAATCGAACGAGAATGGACAAGTAAACTGCTTGGGGATATATCATCAGGATGCGTCGATTCCAGATATATATACATGTAAAACTGTTTAACTAGACATTTATGTTATATATATAGTTAGTTAAACAGTTTTACATGTATATATATCTGGAATCGACGCATCCTGATGAATATAATAGACTTAAACGAAATGTGAAAGCTGATTACTCGTCTAGACCTACAGAATCAGTTTGCCAGCAGGCACAGTGACGCGTTCTAAATTTGCATAATCGAGCACGGAAAACAAGCCGCCTTCACGGAACTCGTTGATAAACACGGCCGAGATTTACGTGTATATAAATCAGCATTTTTTTCAAACGTTCTACAATAGCACGATAATGTTCTGAGTATCGGTAATTCTGAACATCATTACTTTAACATTGAGATTAAGATTGAAACTTAGATCAGACTACAGGCAGTGCAGGGGACTCCGAAACCAAAGCAGCATTTGATGATATACAAATGACGCTGTACAAACGCAACTTTAGACTGCTACAAAATGTGTAAATTGATAAGGTTAAACACAAAATAAAGGAATTTACGCTGTACCCTAATAGACCACCTTCCCGGAAATAGTAAAACTGGGATGCAGAAGTACTTCTGCTCATGCTCACGCCGTATCGTTCACTTCCAGGAAAGTGGTCTATAATTTCTCTGTACAATGCACTCAAACGTAAATTCTGATATTTTGTGAATCATGCGCAGAATTAGGGGAGGCGCGGACAGCAACAGTTTTTTACAAATTTATTCATCTTACATCTACTATAAACATTTCCAGCTGTGTAATCTCTATTCGGTTAGATATTTAAGGCAGTTTGAGCCCAAATCAAATTTTTCAATATTGAGTATGTAATACAACTGTACATATTAAGCATTATTATACATCTGTCACCGTAACGCCATAAGTTACAGCGTGCCGTAATTTAGCGATATTTTACTGGATATTTTCATCCTACCATATAATGAAATGCGAATTAGAAATATGGAATGATTACGCGCGCAAGCGCCCTCTAATAATAAAAACAAACATGGCTGCCACCATGGTTTGACTGGACTCCACACAAAGAAGTTTGCTAATTCTGTACTAAACTTTTTGGATTTCGGCATTCCCATTCCCATGATTTCGGCATACTCAGAGAGCTGCGCGTCGGTCGATACTCCCGCTGTACTATCTTCGTGCATACTTTGAGGTGTCCTCGTAATAACCTCATAGTATACAAAAGGACTGTTTATATTATAAATATATTATCATACTGGAAAATGACTACATTATATGTCAATTGTTTTAGAACTATACATATATTCAATGCATTATACATGAGAACTACGCATGGTATATGATAAAAAAACTATCATATCGGAAAGTGTCTACATTATAAGTCAATTGTTTTTAAATGTTTTAACGATACTAGAATTCGTATTAATATGGCACCGGACAAAATTTCGAGAAAAGTATCACCATAGAAATTTTTATAATTTAACATGAAAGTGTGATTAAAATTATTTAATTTGATACAAACCTCAAGACCGTTTATTAGGTTTCAAGGCAGAAACGCAGTGATATGTTGGTACAGATATACACAAATTGAATACAGCCACGTAGATCGCTAGATTCATACTAAATTTGTTGTACATATCTTCTCAGAATAACACCTTGTACCGTTTATTAAGATGTTTTGAGAAATTTACTTTGGAAGTGACGAACTATTTGATAAACACCAACGAATCGTCTTTCATCACAACCACGGATAATTTAGGTATTTCAATTTTTGTACATTAGTTCTTGTTTTCGACACTTATATTGCATTTCTTAGTATAGTAAACATTAAGTATTTCAACGAATCTTCAGATGAACAAGAAATATTCGTTTATGTCACACTACATCGCCTATCATAGTCCATCATTCAAATGACTCGAAATCTATGCAACCTCAGTATATAAGCCGGTATTGAAATAAATGTAACACTGCGAGTAAGACTTCCCGTTTTCGACATTGTGAAATTTTTTCGTTTTTATGCGAAAAAATACAGTATATTTACTAAAGTTTTTGTTCATGCATGAGTTGATTATCACTACATAGTTTGTAATTTCATGCAGCTTCTTTCAGTCATAATTCAAGACAAATAATAGCAAAAATATAGAGAATGCATCAAATTATCCTTTTTCTGTAATATTCGTTTGTAATCGGTTATTACGAAAATTATTTATGGGTGCATAGAAATACATTTCGTTATGAACTATTTTTAAAATAAATTTCTGAATTGTCTTTACTCCTAAAAAACGAAAGAATGTTACAATGTCGAAAACGGAAAATCTTGATCGTAGTGTTATGTGTACCACTGTTCGTTCACAGGTGTAACTATTGTTGTATTATGTACACTAACTATAGTGCTTTTAATTTTATGTTATTGAACTTACATATGCAGATGTAGAGATTAATATACAGGATACGAATACAGCCAACACGGTAACCATTGGATCTGCTACGTCAAGTGCAACCTTTCCAGCGGAACTACTACGCACATCACGTAAGTCTCATGTCAACTCTTCAATTTCCCGCTCACTATCAGATCTCGCGTATTGAGTGAAATTCCCGAACCGAACGTCTGTCACCAAAAAATTGAGTTATTTGATTTTGAACATAATTTTTCTTTTTTATAGCTCAATGTCTGATCTTTCAGAAGGAAGTATGGCATTTCGATATCCTACTTCAACAGAATTGACCATTATTATATGTGTGTATAAACACATTATTAGGTGTTAAAACGCGATGTTTGGAGGCCACTGCGGCGTTATGACCTTCGTTGATCCTATTTTTACGTTCGAACTCTTACTGAACGGAAAATGGTCTATTTCACAAATGCTACATTGGTCAAAATACCATCCTTCACAAAGATTAATCAATGACACTTGTGTTTGTTATAGAATCGGACAAGATTGGAGTTGTAATCACGTTGTTTCGTTCACTAAATCAAATTCTACCAGACCAAATGACATTATCAGCGTCATATGCAAAGCTCGGAAGTGACGTCATTTCCGTTTCCCAGTACCCTAGCCTTCCTACGCCATTTGCTGCTCCGGTCATTTTGAATATCACTTTGAGTAAGGTAGGTCCAAAGAACTGAATCGGACATACTATAGACTAACCCTCGTGGTTTCTGCAGCTCATAAAGTACATCGATATTACCCATGCTCGAAGAACTATTTTTAATACGGGCAATTGTCTTGATATAATGAACGAATAACTGATAAAGCACGACCGGTGATTTCTCGTACTTTCAAATCTACTCTGCACTCTATTAGTATGCACAACTCAGTGTGCATTCACGTTTAAATAGTTTGCCTAATCCAGTAAAGATCCCACGAGGTGATTGTGTTGTTTGATAAGAGGTGACATAGTCGCTACGTTGCATAAAAACTAATGAATGTATCGACGCCCCTTCTTTACTTAACCGCCTAGTATGCTTAGTGGGACTACTAAAAACAAGTATGAACATTCCTGTCTATGTTATTAGCCTTATAATGGTATTAGGACGGTCTGCTACTATAGCAACAAACGAATTAGGTAATAGACACCTTCAAAGCACATTACTCTAAAACTCGTGCATTTTGTTAAAGCGGAGAAGTCGTCACCTGCGCATGCGTCAGATGGCCATAGCGTGTCATTGTTTACAAACAATCGTCTACCCATGCGTTTTTAGCGTCTGGTGTTATTGTCGCTTGGGACTCAATTCCCGCGCGTGCGCAGTGACGACCCTCCCGCTTTAAGTTCACATAAGTAACACGTGATGTGAAAGGCTGGATGTATATAACTGTTCGTACGTTACTAATCCGATGCAATGTCAATGTCTTATATTGTCCATATCAGAATCTTCCTATTGAGAAAACTGTCTGCGGTTTTATGAACTTTAAGAGTAGGACAAGGTAAACACAGAGTTTAATGTTTGCACTCCACTATTTGCACGCACTTAGTTTGATTTCAAAATACAATTTTTCATTTCGAATTAGAATGACGTATTCTTACTTACATTATTATACGCCTAGATCAGTAAACTGTGAGCTAAACATTACATTGATTTTCGTTATTTTGCTATGACTGATCAATGGAAACACAAACCGAATATATGCCGAAGTGTACGATGAACAAGAAGGTAAATTCCGGTATTTTGTTAATAGTCTTTTTTATTATTTTTTTTTAAAAAACCTGGAAAAAGGTCAGCTTAAAATATTGCTTTCAATGCTAGTTTGCCACCAGACGCGTTAGTGTTCGAAATTTTGAACGCACCACGCGTGCGCACCTCGCTGGCGCAAATTTTGAGCATCGGTTCTACTCGATAAGAAGGGCCGTAATTTCATCCTTATGTTTTGAAATTCATAAAGGCCATAAAAGCTGTCCAGCAGTTTCATTTGTGCAGTCATGCTACGAATGTCTTAAGAAAGTATTATAACCACAAGATGCGAACAACTTGAAAGATCAGCGGCCGGGATACTGTGGCGTCTTGACGACATTCGTTGATAACTACTGCGGCAAGTTACTCATATATAAATGAGTGCTTCAATCCTAATCATTATGCGCCCGAACATTTAAATTCAGATTGAGGTTGTAACAGTCGTTCACAGGTGTTGCGGGGGGCGCTAAAGCCGAACACACAACTTTTGACTGCTTTTTTTCGTTTTCTAAATTTATCAACATAAGTCGTATAATAACAAAGTTATAAACAAAATACCGGTATTTGCGTTCTCGTGCATCGTACGTTACGGCATTGTCCGAGATGCTTCGCGAATTGTGAATAACCTCTTACTATTTGATCTTATTTTCTTCTTACATTGATAATGAAACAAGCACCTTATCGATCTAATCTGGTTTGTTTTCAGTTTGTGGCACACCACAGGGACTAGCATTGTGACTCAAACAAATGAGTTCGCTATCTGCAGCACGGAACATCTAACAAGTTTTGCGTTGCTTGTGCAATTGACGTCATACCGGGTAAACATATACACTGCAAACAATGTATAGTCGTTTAAACATTAGAAGTTTGGTCAAGAAATTATTTACTTTCCTCACTTCGCACGTACGATGATGGGAATATAATTTCAATATAATTCAATACAAATAAGATAACTTATCGATTTATATATAGACAATGTAAAAGACGCTAGAAATCTTAACCGACTGTCAGTAACGCAATGACGTCACAAGGAAAATTGAAACGAGTTGCACACGAAAAGGTGCTTAAATTACATAGTGATTGTTGCGTCTATTTAAGATTGTCAGATGTATCCAAACCAAAGCGTCGCCACCTATTTATTAGAAAACGTCAACGACCTGGCTCAGTATTATTTTCAAGTTGAAATTATTTGACAATTTTTTAAATAACACGAGATTTACTATACATAATTCATATCATAATCACCATTGTTGATTTTACAGTTCAGTGCAAGACATCGACAAGCATTGGAACTCATTACTGTGATTGGTTGTTCCATATCTTTAGTTTGTCTTTTATGTACGTTCGGATCGTTGATATATTTCAGGTAAAGATGAGCGTATGTACTACATAGAAATACCATGTAAACAAACAATCCACTGATAAAAAGAAATACTAGTAACCCAAAACATGCACGGAGTATAACACACACATGTACACAGGAACTTGTCAGTGAAAACGTTTATCTTGCTATCAATACAAGCCATGTGACTAATTGGTTTTGCTTCACTGAATGTCACTGTAAAAGGGGTCTGTGACCAACGCTATTTAAATCTAGTTAAATTTAAGTGGAGGAATACTCCCTCCCCTTTGCAAGTGATGTAAAAGATGCACAGTACATTAATAAGAAACACACGTTTATTCCAATGGATACATTTACGTGACGTGAATGACGATCACAAGTTTTCGTCAGTTCAGTTTGAGATTATAGGTTTATAATTTATTTTTATTGTTATCCACGTGGATCCGGATATCCATGTTATTATCACATCATTATTTGTACTCAATCTTGTCAGTCATATCATGTGATAGCCCCCATGACAGCGCTAGTAGACAATCGGCAAGGATACTTTCATTTGTAGGCAAGGCTTATGAGTAGGCAGTGTTAATAGTTGGTATACATTAGACAATAATTTGTTGATATGGGGATTGTGTTTACTTTTATAGTACTATAATTAAAGCAGCCAATGTACAAGTAGCTAACACCACGGGGCTACGGGAGTTCTCAGTTCCGTGGTGTGTTCTACAGTTCACTTGATTTTATTTTGTACAAACACTCTGTAAATTACTTGAACACTGCTGAACAGACACCGATATATATGTTAAAATTACACATATTACAAACCGCAGTTGAGAAAATGAAATGTGTGTCTACGTTAGATGATGTGCACAATACCGTGATACACCTGTACTACAACATACCATTTGCGCATGTCTGAAGCGCATACTATTTTTTGTTTGATTACGTCACCGTACTGTATGTATTGTTCTTTCGTTGTTGGTTTCTCGCACGCACGATTATCGAAAATTGACATCAAGTGTACTACGATATTCATGATTATTTTAGTGATTAATAATCTGCGAATTTCTCTGACATACTCAAAATACACATGGCACTGTAATTTGTTTATTTGAACAACGTTTTAATTACATTTATTTACAGATTACATTCCGAACGAATCATCATTCTACACAACCTTGTTCTAATGCTGGCGTTTGCGCAGCTTATGTTCCTGGTATCAGGCCTGATTACTCACGACACGGTATGTGTTGCATAATGTTATTACGAGATCATATCGAGTGACGCGTAGCGGAAGTGGATACGATCCCGTATGGACTTTGACTTATTCTTCTGACAACCTTTTTATAATAATATCTTTTTTTGTACATGATGTTTAGTATAAAATTTAGATGCTTCGTCTGATATTAACAAACGACATATTCGAATGTGATGTAAATACGACACCCTTTTACCAAATAAGGATATCATTCGATCGCGTCCGTAACACTTTCGAACACGTTCATACGATAACAGATGATGTTATGGGTTTCGTTGTCAGATGTATAATATGAGCTTATTACGAGGATACCTCATAGTGTGTACGAAGACAGTACAGCGGAAGTATCGACCGACGCGCAGCGGAGGTCGATGCGACGGCGTACTGTTTGAGTGGGAATGCCGAAATCCAAAATGTATAAAACAGAATCAGCGAACTTCTGTAAGTTGAGTCCAGTCAAACCCTGGTGGCAGCAATGTTTGTTTTTGTTATTAGTCATTCAATATTTGGCATTCGCATTTCATTGTATGGTAGAATGAAAATACCCCCTAAAATACCGCAAAATTACAGCACGCTGTAACGTATGGCGTTACAGTGACAGGTGTATAATAATAAACAAAATATGTTGTTGTATATCTCAGAATACCTGCTCAAATCACGACCAAGACAACTGCCATATAATTAAATATCTCTCATGTATATTTAAATCCATGAATAAATTTACGAAATCTACGTTTCGAGTTCAGAAATAGTGCAGAGTTGGATCATATAGGTTCATGAATATTCAATTGACTATTTTGTTACTGCCTTGTAATGCTAGTGCAATACAATGCGTCTAATGTATTGAGTGCCAGTAGTTTTTTTTTCAATTGTATTTAAATGTTCGGCCATGCTGTGAACTTGCATTATCTTTTCTACAACGCAGCACACGATCCAATATTATCAGTATATTTTGCATATAGTGGATTGGTGGGTGGGTGAATGGAAATTGATACATTCTGATATCTCAAGGTACATTTTTCAGAGATAATCAATAGCAATCGAACTTATTTGGTAGCATATATATAAATAAATCCTCTCACAGGCTCTGGGGTAATTAGGCATATTTCGAGAAAAATATGTCATGTACATATAAAATACAAAACGATCGTTTAATATCAAATTGTTATGCTTTTTTCCAATCCCCTAAACAATATTCTTTGACTCAACTATTATTGACAACAATATATATCATGTAAGATACAACTAACTTAAGATTCAAGTTTTGTTGCGCCGATCATCCTAAACATGTCCTGGGACGTTGTATGTGTCACATTACATCACATTGCATTACATTGCATTACATTACATTGCATTGCATATATTTTGGAGCATTCTTTACTTTATTATTTGACTTTGTCTTGCAGAAAGTCTGTGCCGGGATAGCGATTTGTTTACATTATCTTTTTCTGGCTGCTTTCTTTTGGATGTTGGTTCAAGGAATACAACTCTATCTTAAAGTCAGTTCTGTATTTGCACCATCCAACAGCGTCCTGCCCTACTATTTCCTACTAGGATACGGGACGCCTGCTGTTATTGTAGGAATAACTGTAGCAACAAAACACGCTCATTACGGTAATGAGTTAATGTGAGTATTATTTTTCAATAGACCTTATATAGAAATGGCCGCCGAAATATCATTGTGAGCGAGAAAGCCGCGGGGTTTGTTTTTGCCTCCAAACTATGTTTCAAACTCAACCGCTAATGCGTCAACTGTTTCAAATAAATATTTCAGACTGCTATTACGGTAACAATTTGGAAACCCGTGGTAGTGTGTTATACTGGTCATTACTATCGCTATTGCGCATACACTGGGTTTACAGGAGCTATATCCTGATACTCAGCATTCCACGTACGAAAGCTGGTACAAGATTGGCAGTTGTTTTTCCATATACTACAAATTCAGTTATTTTCAAACATATTTGCATTATTTTCTTGGGCATAGAATTATCGAATACAATTTTCAGTTGGGTACATTATATTATTATGCATACAGGAATGCTTAGTCATACTCGGTATCTACTTGAAGTGAATTTATTCCATGCAATTATAAGCATGCCGCACCTATCCGTTCACGCCCATCGTGACCATGACTACTAATTAGTTTGACATCCTGTTGCATTGTGCATATTGATTCATGGATGACGTCAGAACTGGCAAAAGCAGAGGTATAACAATATTAATTGATGAAATTGTCGTTACTATTTTCAGTTGCTGGTTGTCAACGGAAGACGGCGTTGTTTATGCTTTTGTTGGACCAGTCATCTGCATTATTATCGTAAGTTGATTCCAGACGTTTTCACAACACAAGTCGAATTTAAATCATTTTGTTTCCTTGTAAACTTTGCCCTAGTGTCCACACTCTTGTATCTCAAACACTTTTTGTACATTTGAATATATGTTTCAGTAAATCTGTGCATATGGCCAACCAACTAAATACTATTTCCAAATCAATTCAATGTAGACTCGTACACAACACCAAGACATCACAGCATGTACAGAAACAGACAACTGAAATGCACAATATGAATAATATTCCGTCACTGACTAGTTCCTGCAAGCCACTGTTGTTGGATTTTCACTGAACATGCCTAACATTTCTATTTCTTTTCTTCCGACCCAAGTTATTATATTATCTGCTTTGAAAAATACTTGCATCTGAATTTTATATATTGTATCTATTGCAATTTGTATAAGCTTTGCGTGAATGATTGGCACTGTAGGCATCACAAGCTCCCACAGGTATTACAGTCTCTTACGCCACCAACTAGAAACGCGTACTCTGGTTATATCATATATTTATTCCATATGGTCAATCGTTACGGAATCAAAACAAGTTAGTACATCTCCAGAATATGGTTCTAAAATATACAAAACAAAATATGGAAACTATAATAGTCGAAGTAAATCAAACAATTCTCATCATAAAATGTACAGTAAATTAAATATACATTTCTCTTAATATGTGCAGAAAGTCGAGCGATACAACCAATAAATATACGGCAAATAAAATATGTAACAATAAGTAACAATGCTAACTGAAATATTTGTCAACCATTTTGACCAGCCAAAGCACACATTGCATACCATGTGCTTTATTAAACGTGTAGCTGACCACATGTACGCAATGGGCACAAAAAATGGGTGGCAAATAGTATAAATAACAAAACAATTTTCAAGAAATAAGTCTTCAAGTTAACGAATACTAACGAATACTAACATTTACAGACTTGCAATAATAACCCAAAGTAAGAGTGATAAAATCGAGTTCATACGAGTACTCAAACTTGTAACAAATCACTGCCAATAATTTCATGCTGATGAAGCCAACAATGAAAAGAAAACCTTCCTTACCTCATTTAGTGGCACCTTCCCGGACCGGTGTACAAATGTTAGCAAACCTAGCAAGTTTCAGAAAACCCAATGCGGCAGGGCAATTCAGAGCAGACACAGAGACGTCTTCACTCTTCAGAAGCACATGCTGAACTGAAGACAATAGCCTGCCTAGCCCAGAGTTCACCACAGGTCAAACAGGTGAAACAAAGGAATCTAACTATGTAATCAATAACCAATCAGAGGGGAGGTTTGCACAACTTACACACCGCCCCCGAAAGGCGCACGTCACGAGGAGCCTTTCTAAATTTAAAGTTGCAGAACCGACAACTAAATGAATCATGTACATGAAAAGAAAAAAATCATTGTTCTGTTCAACAAAGGTTCATTGTTCTATTTTCTTCTTGTGATGTAGTCTTTTACTACGACGTGGCATCGAATGATCACATCCATCTACTTGTTCATGTATTTCCTTGGTGTCTTCTGCACCGATCTCTGCTGCTCTAGTTACTCCATCTTGTCTTTCCATCACAGTCTTGTGATCCATGTTGCCTTCCAATAAACAGAGCTTGCGCACATCTCTCCGTAAACATCCAGTGGAAGTCTTCACAAGAACATGACGAGTTGTACCAAATCGATCAGCAAAGGTCTGTTCGACTTTTCCCAAAGGCCATTCACCTCGAGGAATATTTTCATTGACAACAAGTACCAAATCACCAATGGATAGGTTCCTTTTCGGCCTGCACCATTTCTGCCTTTCTTGTAGAGTTGGCAAGTACTCACGTACCCACCGTTTCCAAAACTCAGTTGCAAGATGTTGAGTTTCGGTTCTTCTTCTGTGATGACCATTTTCTTCTATGATTTCACTCACCGACGTACAAGGATTTGGGCGTAGCAAAAGTAAATGGTTTGGTGTGAGTGGTTCAAGATCATCTGGATCATCAGATAAATGTGTTAGTGGTCGATTATTAAGAATTTTCTCCACTTCTGTAGTGAAAGTGAGTAGCGTTTCATCATCCACTAACCTGTTCCCTAATAAAGATCGAAGAATCTTTCTTATCGAACGAATCATCCGTTCCCAGACTCCACCTGCATGACTTGCTGCTGGTGGATTAAAATGCCATTGAATATTTCTTCTGCTAAGTTTACCGTTAATAAAAGCTTGGTTCCATTTAGCAAGCATCTGTTTCAGCTCAGTCTCGGCTCCCCGGAAATTGGTACCATTATCACTGTAGAGATGTGTAGGTGGTCCACGCCGACTAATAAATCTCCACACAGATTGTATAAAGGAATCTGTGGATAAATCATGGGCCACTTCGATATGAACAGCCCGAATGGCCAGGCAGGTGAACACGCATCCATATCGTTTAATGGTACCTCTTCTGTACTTAACATACAGTGGTCCAAAATAATCTATCCCGACATGGGAGAATGGTGGCTCACCTGGTGTCACTCTAGCTGCAGGAAGTGGAGTCATTTTTTGATTCCCGGGTTGTGTATTCCATCAACGACACTTAATACACCTACCAATCACACGCTTTACAGTAGCTAGTCCATGAACAATCCAGAACTTCTGTCGTATCTCTGACAACACTTGGTTTGGGCCAACATGTCCTTGTTGTTCATGGTAATGTTGAACGATCAACTCAGTCACATGATGATTGCGAGGTAATATAATTGGATGTCTAGCTTGCTGACTAATGGGTGCGTTCACTAGTCGTCCTCCGACGTGTAGGACTCCATTTTCTAATTTAGGGTTTAACTTTCGCAGTGTACTGACATAACCTTCAGCATCAGGTTTCTCACTCAGAATCTTTTGCGGTGAAGCAAACTCTCTTGGAAATGAACTTCGTTGGACAATTCTGCAAATGTCAGTGGTAGCAATGGAAAGTTCATGAACTGTTAACGGGCCTATTTTCAATAAGGCAGATCTTCTCAAGTACATCTTAAACCGGATGAGCCATGCAACACTCACTTGTAATTTATACCAAGAGGAGTTATTGATGGAGCAAACGACTCCAAACATCTGTACCCATTGTATTGCACTGGGTAATGGTTGTTGCTTGGACCTTCCTTCTCAGCTCTTTGTCGTCACGATCAATTTCTGGTAGGTCAGTAGGTTGGCCTGGCCATTCTGATTCAGGTTGCCATAGAAATGCTGCACCATGGAACCATGTGGTTATTGCTGCCTCATTAGAACCATTAAATTTTATTCCTCGTGATGCATGGTCTGCTGGATTGAACTCTGAACTGACGTGGTACCATTGTGATGGAGATGAAGCATCGTGAATAATCTGGAGGCGGTTAGAGACAAAGGTTTGGAATCGTGTTGCCATGTTGCGAATATATTGGATGACTATTGTTGAATCTGTCCAAAATAGGGTTCTCTGGATTGGGAGTTGAATTTCATCTTGAATTTGTCTGCTGACCTTAACTGCAACTGTAGCTGCTGTTAGTTCAAGCCTCGGTACTGTCATGGCTTTGAGCGGAGCGACCCTGGACTTTCCCATCAGCAAACTGCAATGAATTGTACCATTTGTATCTATCAGCCGCAGGTAAGATGCAACCCCATAACCTCCTAAGGAGGCATCAGAGAAATTATGGAGTTCCACTGTTTGTATTTGACTGAAACCGGTTGGTTTGTAGCATCTAGGTATAGCTAGTGTCATCAAAGTAGGTAGTTTTTTCCTCCATTCCCCCCAATTCGACAGTTGATCTTCTGGAACCTTTTCATCCCATCCATATCCAACACGACATAATTCTTGTAAGATTCGTTTTGCCGGTAAAACAAAGGGGGCAGCGAATCCAAGTGGGTCGTAGACTGAAGCCACGAATGATAACATCTCCCTGCGTGTCTCTTCTTTCAGTCTGTCGCCAATTCTGAAGTTAAAGGCATCCTTTTCAACATCCCATTGGATGCCAAGAGCTCTGTCAATCGGCAAGTTCTCCATATCTAGATTCATCACTGAAGAAGCACGCTCAGCTTCTGGGATCAGTGCTAAGATTTCCCGACAGTTGGATATCCATTTTGTTAGATGAAAACCTCCTTTAGCTAACATTTCAGGCAACAGTTTCACCAGTTCCTTGGCTTCTTCAACACTAGCAACAGACTTCAGACAATCATCGACGTAGAAGTTTCTATAAACAGTATCCACAATATGAGTGTCATAATTACTTCTGTTGTCATCTGCAGTTCTCTTCAGAGCATATGCTGCACAGCTTGGTGAAGATGTGGCACCAAATGGATGCACCAACATTTGATGATCGGCTGGATCTTTAGATAAATCTCCTTCCGGCCACCATAAGAATCTTAGTGCATCGCAGTCCGCCTTCTTCACCTTAACTTGATGGAACATTTGCTTGATGTCAGCGACAATGGCAACTGGCTCTTTTCGAAATTGAAGAAGTACTCCCACAAGGGTATTATTTAGATCAGGACCTTGCAGAAGCTGATCATTAAGAGATGTGCCTTGGTATTTGGCAGCGCAGTCAAAAACAACTCTCACCTTCTCTGGTTTATTCGAGTGGATTACTGGATGATGAGGTAAATACCAAGTAGAGCCAGACTTCGTTGCTGATGAATCCACATTGGGCATTCTTCTTGCATGACCCTGGGAGATGTAACCATCCAATGTGTCTTTATATTTCTTCATAAGTGCAGGATCTTTCAATAGACGCCTCTTCAGTAGCTTCAACCTCTTTAGAGCAGACCATTTGTTGTTGGGTAAGCAGGGATCATCATATCGCCAAGGAAGAGCCAGCTGGTAGTGACCCTCAATCAGACAAACTGAACTGTCCATGATCGCCTTTGCTCTTCTATCTTCCAGCGACATACATGCCTTGGTATCAAACAAGGACTCTGTGAAATCTGCATTGTACATGCGATGAAGCTGAGAAGTTATAGGTTCGAGACACTGAATTGGGGAATCAGAGTCCAAGACTTTGTCAACATTAATAAAATTGATGCTGTTACCTCCACGCTTCTTTCTGCCCATTGGTCCAATGAATGTCCAACCAAGTAGTGTTCGAATACCATATGGTTGCTTCCTTTCACCACGACGCTCCTCAAGAACCCAATGTGCCTCGGGGACATCGTTCCCAATGAGGAGAGTAACGTCTTTAACTTCTATCTCTGGCAATTCTATATCATTCAGGTGAGACCATCCTTTTATATCCAACTTGGTCGGAATACTGTCAGTTGCTATCGGTAATCTATCCGTTGTCCAAACTTTATCCAGTCGCACACCATTGACCAAATTCAGACCTCTTACATCCATCTGTAATTCATGACCATTAATCTGCCTCTCTGCATTCAGTGTGGACAATGTATAATTGACATGTTTACCTGTAATACCTAATTTATCAGCAAGGCTGTAAAGGCAGATAGACGAATCAGAACCACTGTCGAGAAATGCATAGGTTTCAATCTCTTGGCCTCCATCTACCCCACTGACACGAACAGGAATCACCTGCAAACTTATGCGTGGTTGATTGGCTTGTGTAGCACTACATTGCGCCTTGCTTCCAATGACATTACTATGTCTCTCATTTTGAGCTGTGGCGGGAGCTTTCAGATTACTGTTGCTGAATGTCTTGGGAGTTGCAGATGTTTGATATGCTGAGTCTGATGTTGCAGGATGAAGCAAAGGATGATGTCTTTTACCACAGCCTACGATAGGGCAAATACGACCACTTCTACAATTCCTAGCCAAGTGAGGAGGTCTTGCTTCTAGGCAACAGTCACAGAGCCTGTGTTCCCTGATGAAGTCTTTTCTCTCTTGGAACGGTTTGAACGTAAATTTTCGACAATGTTCAAATGCATGGCTACCACTGCAAAACAGACAACCTGCCATTAACTTCGATCATGGAAGTATCATCAGCACCAACATCATTGGAGGCAAACTTGGAAGGAAGATTTATGGGAGGCGTGTCATCTACATGTGTAGCCAATGTAGTAGCTTTACTTGGCTTTTGTCTTGATCTGGCATTTGAATCTTTTTCTCCATCAGGCTTAGATCCTACCAATTTACCAAATCTTGTATTTGCAATTGCTGATCTGTTCTCCAGAAAGTGGGTAAGGTGCAGGAATTCAGGTTCAGTGCCCACACTGATCAACTTGCCAGCTTGCTTGGCCCAATCTGATTGCAAGTATGATGGTAACCGCCTAACCACCTTTTCCAGGGTATCCATTGAATTGATGTCAGCATGGAAATTCATTTGCTCAGAACTGAGGTGGCAATTCTTCATATCACGAGCCAATTTCTGAAGCTTATCCACTTCATATGCCTTTATCTGAGGGCCTTTCACCACTTTGTCAATTGTAGCATGCACTATGACGTGTTTCTGACCAAAGCTTGTAGAAAGGATCTTCCGGGCTTCTGTATATCCTCGCTCTGGAGGGAGAATTACACAGCTTCTGATTGCTTCCTTAGCAGCTCCAGTACAGTGTTGGATAAGATATGATAGTTTGACAGTATCATCCTTGACTAATTGTTCTATGTTCACCTCAAAGTTTTTGATAAAGGTTGGATATGCGACTGGGTCACCATCGAAGGTATGAAACTCTTGTTTTGGTAGACTCAAGTTAATGGCTAATGCTTTGGTAGTCTCCAGCTGATTCTGCACAATGCATTCCATTGTCTTCTGTCGACTTTCTAACAGTTTCTGTAATTGGAACGTTTCAGAGAGAGCAGCACCATTACCTGACTTCTTAGTGGTCATCTGCTTCCCTATAGGCCCTCCTCTGTCATCACGATATTGTTCGCTGGTACCATGTGCATTATCAACAAAGCTTTTATGTTGTGGACTTGACGCCCCTGTAGTCCTGAATTGACTATTGGCTGGACTGCACGACGGTATATACGATTGGAAATAATTGCTCATCATTTCTTGTTGGGTTTGCCTCTGCAAACCAGGGAGTATATCAGACTTCTGGTCAGATTCAATTTCTTCATCTATAAAGTCTACTTCTACCTTGGCTTGTCTTACCCGATTTTGAGCTTGCATAATTTCCATTTCTGCTTCCTGCTGCTCCCTCTCTTGACGCATCAGAAGCAGACGTTTTTCTGTTTCTTCTCGAAGCTGCAACTCTTTTATGCGTTGCTTTATCTGTTTTTCAACTTTGAGTTGGTCTAACTCACACCGGGCTAAAGCGAGTTTCCTCCTTGCTTCCCTAGACACACGACTTGTCTTTGTATTGGAGTTAGAACCTATTCTACCATCCTCAATATCCACATCCAAAAATTCTTTCTTGCCAGTATCCCATGGATTTGTCTTGTTTTCTTGTGGGAGTTGAGGCCAAGATGAAGTGTGAAAATCTACCGAGGCATTTGGCTCTGTGGTTAGAGTTGGCATGTGGACTTTCCTTTCTAAGAGAAATCCATGTTCCAATGCGTCTTCCATTTGGTCGTCAATCCTTTCCTTTGGGCCAGGAGACTCCATTGTTTGGAATACCCATTCTCTGTGTCTCTGATCAAAATACTCCTTTCTTTCAAGCTCAACCTCGTATTCACTTTCGACAGCACCTCTTGCCATTGGAGGTAGACACTGCATATATTCACGACAAGTTTTTTTATACGAGTTGAATATTTTCTCAAGAGCACATCTTTTCTTGCTTACTTCTTGGTATGCTGCTTTTGTGGACATCATACTGTTTATCTCAGTGTAGACTCTGGTAAGATGACCGCCATATGAAGCTGTTGATTTCTTCAAACGATGTATCTTATCAAGTTGCATACTGGCTCGGTCCAGG
Source organism: Saccoglossus kowalevskii (assembly GCF_978046115.1). Taxonomy (NCBI): domain Eukaryota; kingdom Metazoa; phylum Hemichordata; class Enteropneusta; family Harrimaniidae; genus Saccoglossus; species Saccoglossus kowalevskii. Next base: position 28,333,082 of record NC_140659.1, on the reverse strand, counting down.
TCGAATAACGTGTCCCTATTTTGCGAATATCTTTGATTCAGACTCATTTCCCTGTCTTGCATGGGTTTATGATCTTGGATATGACATTCACAGCACGATATTCACTTGACTGACCGCAGTATTACCAGTATGTACAAGGTATGAAGGCAACACAAAATTATGATCTTCAGCGAAGGTTAAACGAGAACTATGTAGGCATCACAAGCTCCCACAGGTATTACAGTCTCTTACGCCACCAACTAGAAACGCGTACTCTGGTTATATCATATATTTATTCCATATGGTCAATCGTTACGGAATCAAAACAAGTTAGTACATCTCCAGAATATGGTTCTAAAATATACAAAACAAAATAGGGAAACTATAATAGTCGAAGTAAATCAAACAATTCTCATCATAAAATGTACAGTAAATTAAATATACATTTCTCTTAATATGTGCAGAAAGTCGAGCGATACAACCAATAAATATACGGCAAATAAAATATGTAACAATAAGTAACAATGCTAACTGAAATATTTGTCAACCATTTTGACCAGCCAAAGCACACATTGCATACCATGTGCTTTATTAAACGTGTAGCTGACCACATGTACGCAATGGGCACAAAAAATGGGTGGCAAATAGTATAAATAACAAAACAATTTTCAAGAAATAAGTCTTCAAGTTAACGAATACTAACGAATACTAACATTTACAGACTTGCAATAATAACCCAAAGTAAGAGTGATAAAATCGAGTTCATACGAGTACTCAAACTTGTAACAAATCACTGCCAATAATTTCATGCTGATGAAGCCAACAATGAAAAGAAAACCTTCCTTACCTCATTTAGTGGCACCTTCCCGGACCGGTGTACAAATGTTAGCAAACCTAGCAAGTTTCAGAAAACCCAATGCGGCAGGGCAATTCAGAGCAGACACAGAGACGTCTTCACTCTTCAGAAGCACATGCTGAACTGAAGACAATAGCCTGCCTAGCCCAGAGTTCACCACAGGTCAAACAGGTGAAACAAAGGAATCTAACTATGTAATCAATAACCAATCAGAGGGGAGGTTTACAGTGTGCAGTCGCCAAGTTTTAAATGAAGTTACGCGTAATGAATGTCTATAAACAAATTGCATTTATTACATTAGTTTATCATTCACTATTTTTATTAAAGCCACCATAAAGGACTAACTGTATCTCCTATGTCCAACTCTCAGTCAATCACAGATGGTTATTCAATTCAAGCATATTTTAATACATTTATTTAGAATAATCCACAAATTGAATTAGTTTTGTTGAAAAATTGTTATGCAATTAGTTACGTTATTCCCATGGCGATCACTGATATATTACATCGTGGTTACGAGTTTAATCATGTCTTTGCGATTTCGTGAATTGGTGCTATATTAGTTTTCTTTTGAAATAGACTATATAATAATATAAATTGCAGGAAATATATTTTAAACAATGAACATTTTTGTCAAACATCGTTATTACTAGCATAATTTTTCATATATTGTTGTAAGGTATATACAAAATATCACTAAAAACATGACTATAACAGTTTGTGATAGCAATACGTGATTTGTATAATTGTGAGGTGTTTAACTGCCTGGGTGGGCAATTATTATATGCCCAACTCTGGTTATTTTAAAGCTTATTTTACCAAATTACAAATTCATATTTTTTTTTAAATTATAACAATGTATAATTGTTGTTGCGTCAATGACACGCCAATAAATAGGTCATTTTCCGTTCACTCTGTTTTTAGGTTTACACCAGTCTGTGTATGTTAGGTTTACGCATCTGTTTCTTAGATTTACACCACTGTTTCTTAGATTTACACCACTGTTTCTTAGATTTACACCACTGTTTCTTAGATTTACACCACTGTTTCTTAGATTTACACCACTGTTTCTCTTAGATTTACACCACTGTTTCTTAGATATACATCTGTTTTTTTAGATTTCTTAGCGCATCTCTGTTTTTTGAGGGCTTACACCACAGTTTCGTAGAAGTACACCTTTGTTTTCTAGGTTTGCACAGTTTAACAATTTTTATATATTCGGTGATACGTCATATTTCTTAGTAATTTCCTTATCCGTTATGTGTGGTGTCTATGAATGCAATAGGTCGTCATTTTCGAAACCAACGTTATTTGATAGTTATATGTTAGTTTCATAATTGAATCTTATTTCGCTATTATTGTCCCATCATTTTTGTTGTTATTCATTCATTGATTATTTTAACATTGTTTTGTCTTTATTTTGCAATTATTGGATAATTATTTCATAAACGTTTGAATATTTTGCTATTACTTCGCCTTTATTTCGTTATCAAGATATTATTTTGCCTTTATCTAGTATACATTTCATCATTATTTGATTATTTCCTTATTATTGTCACTAAAACTCAGGTCATATATATCAGTTGATACAGATAAAATACACATAACGCACACATGATGGGGAATTCATAGCAATCTTTTTGATTTTAAACAGACGATTTATTCAAATTTAACAAAAAATCAATTCTTCTAATTTCTAAAATTAATAAGATTTTCCGCGTCGATAGCCACGGCAGAAAGCCCACTAAAACATTGTACTTAAACATTGTAACCATGGTGTGAAATGGAGTGTACTTTTCATCTTCAAATGGTCTATGATATGGTTTTTGAATTTAGAGGCACACCCTTGGAATGGAAAGGGTGCCTCTGTCACGGGTCAAATATTAACCCTAAACACAAATTCAATATTTTAACACCTCATTAATCAATATAAAATTACACAGTTCATGTAACGCAGGGATAATTTAGATGGGCACCAGTATAGTTCAATATATGCAATTAGGAACAAGAGTGCACACAGATAAGTCATACACATACGACGACAAACATGAATTACGGAAAACTAAAAATAAATTATTGGAATATATTAAATATTTCTGCAATAATCCTTGTTGAATTACAATAACATATGGGACTACTTCTTTCCATGTCGTTTCTCTCCATGATACGATGGATAACGACCAGATAGTAGTAATAAATGGTGAAATGAGGTAGTAATAACAAAATAAATGAATCAACTGAAATAATAATCAAATACCACTACTTGATAATTTGCAACCAATAAAATACGATCAATTTTAAAATAAGCATATAATGACAAAATAGTGGAAAAGAAATTGAGACAGGTAATTTTGACGGTGATATCTTAACCTCACAGGTCAGACTGAAAAAAAACATATATTACGAGTGGATTGTTGAAACATTGTTATATCGTTTCTTTCTTTAAATTAGTGTCTGAAAAGTTGTCTATTCTAATTCACATCCCAAAACAAGCTGCGTCATCCAACTAAAATAATTATTTCAGTGTTACTTCGCATTACAGAAAATCTTCTCAACTACACTTCAGACAAATTCTACCACTTATCCTACGTCACTGTTTAAAAAAACAGAACAATTCCAGTAGAGTGAAAACGGCGATAAGCAGATTGCCTCGGTAAGAACAGGTTGTTGATATGGGATAATGTTTGGTAGGCTTTTAGCTATTGTTCTCAAGTTAGACTACTTTAGAGAGTCATGTTATATGATGTCAGGCAAAATGCCATTAAGCAGAATTTGTTGATGATGTTTGTATCGATGGAAAGAGAAAGTTCGAGAAAATTGTATGTAGCCATTTTGGAAGTGAACCTTGTTGTACCCATTATTCATTAATTGTAAATTGTATCTGTGAAATTCTAAACCTGATTTTAACATTTTCCGATCAAGTCTTTTTTTCACTTGTTTACACTGATGAAGCTTCCCAGTGTTCCAAGGAATATTCGGCTTGAGAGAAATAACACTGGACTCAACAAGTTAGAAGATTATTTAAGAGTGTACTACCAACCTTATTTTATTGCCCAGCAAGGTCTTTGACATTTGTAGCAGGCTTTAGAACTAAGGATGAAGAAAGAATGTCTTTTAAATTTCTCAATGTCAATGCTTTTTAAGATATTATTTATTGGTGGGTTAGGACATGGGAATTCAATCTCACTGACAATGATGGCGTGATCCGATGAAAAAAACGTTGAATGATGAAGTATTTTGAGCAAGGTTTCCTTGCGTGTGTCCACCATCATCAGTAGTTGTTTTGCCAAGTTTGAGAAGACCTGCGCAATGCAGATATTTGTCAATATCCTGGTTACAATTGAATTTATATATGTTCAAAAATGGTGGCCTGTTCACTGGTGAATATCCAGGAGACAGCATAATATTCATACGAGTTTTGTTACAAAGATACACTACTTTATTTCCCTTGTGCCAGCTCTGGTGTCCAGACATTTGTCATAGATTTAGAAATTAGAAATAGTTTGCGTTCTCAGCTAGGCCGAGCACAATATTTCACAGCATGATGTACACAATCAAAATCACGAATCAATATATACCGTACATTATGAACGTATAATGAATGATATAACGTTATGAGATCAGTAAGTTAATTAACTTTGGTTTAAATATACATAGAACTGACATAGCCATACAAGGTCAAATCGCGTGAACGACATGGGTCAAGTTAAGTTATTAGTTCACACACGAGTTTAAAATTAATTAAATCACTTTTAAAAGATGCAAAAAATGAGGTTTGCAAAGCAAATATGGGAGGGAGAGAGTTCCAGTCAACTGCAATTCTGCAGAGGAATAGATATAGATAGTTATATGTATTAACTATTGGTGCTAATTAGTGAATGTAATTCGAAATGTTATAACCTAGATAATTTTATAAAGCACTATTGTTCTATACACTGCGTTGAGTGTGTAATGGGACCCATTTAAGCTATTCAATTATGTGTGAAAATTGATAATCCATTCGTTATCGTAATTATGCGTAGTGTCGGATCTTTTCAAGTCATATACAGGGTGCATACTCGAGTATGAATGAACAAAAGACTGATATACCTTCACGATCTCATACAACCCGTTTAATAAGGCCAAGTACCTCATTTTACCTTTTGTTATAATTTTAAAACCATTCGTACAATTTATAATTTTTATTTGCACGTTTAAGTGTAGGGTATATAAATTTACTTCGACAACAGTTGATTGGACAGGCGAATCATCTTCTCGAGATGGTTTTACAATCATCGACATTGAAAATGTTATCCCCGTGAAAGTTAATAGATGAAACGAAGTTATTCTCTCTTGACGTACACCCGATAATACGTCCACACTTTCATGCAATTTATTAGAGGATGATTATGTGAAATTATGTCAAAATTGTTGCGCACAATAACGTGTACACCTTTGGGAAGTGAAGATGTCAAATTTGAAAGCATAGACTAACACGTATGTTTGAGACGGGATAATAAAGAATTCTGTTCACTATTAAAGTCAGTGGCACTCGTTTATAGTTCTATGGATTTGTGGTGAGCCTTTTTAAAAAACCCAGCTTTATTTTCCAGTGTTCACTTCCTAGGTAATGCTCCAGTTTCTATAACAACGTCAAATAGCTTCATTAATGATAGAGCTTTTCATCTGATATCGTGTGCTTATCAATATTCTAATAATACAGATTTAACACGATTCACTTTCATTTCCATTATTGTTCCGATGTCAACATGCTATGATCGAATATACTGCTTCCTTTTGAATATTTCACGGGGTCTCATAATGACGCAATTTTATAAATATGATTGAATATTGCACGCGTTATTTTAATCATAAGAGTGAAATACTCGATAATCATTTTCTCCTGATAATGAATTACCTCATTCCGGCTTTGATAACTTGTATTGACGCGACTCTCAATGGTTAACCTGGTTATCCAATTTTCAATTTCTAGAAACTGTTGAAAATGAAGTTGTAATTTTTAAATTTAACACACTGGAACAGTCCATCGTCAGTAACCTTTGCCAAATGGTATATATATAAACTATATAAATTGCAATAATTATATACAATCATATGCTATTATAATAATATTCAATCGTTTGACTTTTTCAGATTAACTTAGTTGTTCTTATATTGGTACTGCGAGCATTCATGGGTGTAAAAGTCAATGAAGCAAAAACGGAGAAGGAACGATTAAGGTAATTATGCTTTTTATCTTGAATATTTGCCATAATAATATAACTATCTAACTATCGCCTTAAGGTAAATGTAATGAAGAGTGTAATTACCTATACCTAATACGACATCGAACATAATTGCAGACATGCTTTCATTGAACTTGTCACGATTATAACGTGTGTATGCAAACAACATAATGTACAATGCGGTTTTCGTAATATTTAAATTAATAATAACATAAACTTCGTATATACCCTTAGACCAGAAAACAAAAGGTTACAGGCTGTGAACGTGTAATTGCATGTATTACCGCAGAGATTTTTTGTGAAATGAGCAATTTCCAACAAATAAACGCATTTATATACATAAAATACTAGGCTAACAGCTTTTAAATATATCTAACGAATTTAGACGCATTCGCATACATATTACTAATAATAAGCAATTCAAATTCAATTCCGCCGGACAATCCGGAATTGGATTTTTTTTCAAGTAGTACTAGTCTCACCTATATCTGTCATTGACAAATAATTTGTTTGGTTGATTGTCAAGATTATGATTACCTAATACCATTGGCCAATATTTTATTTTGTATTATGTCATAATTAAATACAATGTTTTGTCTATAATTTTGTTAAGCAACATTTTTGTGGGAGAAAGTATGGCGGTCAGATAGCAAAGGTTAACCCACACTGAGCCGTGCAGATTATACGTGCTATGATGGCTTGATTTCAACTCAATGTTATGCATACAATACACAGATCTCAACTGAGTAAAACCATGCCTTTCTCTCACAGTTGTTGAGTGAATTAACATGTTATGTATTTTATCGTCTAGTCTGTAGATATTCCTTGTATTCAAATGTCATTTTTGCAAAGCACGCAATGGGAGTCATTGCGGTTAGCGCATCTGTCTAATCGGTCACTATGTGTCTGTGTGTGTGTCTGTTCCATTGATATCTCAAGAACCAATTATCAGATTTTAATGAAACTGGTACATAGATGCTCTAATTAGTTTTTGGTTGAAATAAATTCATATTAATTACATAATTCATTTATTAATTAATCGACTTTAAGCATTTTCACTTGTTTCGTATGTATCTTTAAAGCGCGGTGGTCGTCGCGCAGTGCGTGTTCGAATTTCATGTAAATAAACAATGTATTTTACACGCGTTTTATACGTCGCTATGAGTCCCATATCGAACAGGACGCGGCACGACGACCGCTGCCCTTTAAACAAATTTCAATGAAGCTTGGTATATAGATGATCTGAGATAATACGCAGTACTAATTGGCCTTGGTTGAAATCCTTTGTATATTAAGTTTCTAATTTGCATATTAATTAACCGATTTTAAGATTTTTAATATTTGTTTCATCTACCATTAAACAGATTTCAATGAAGCTTGGTACTCGTATATAGATGGCCTGGGATAATACTCAGTATTGATTGGCTTTGTTTGAAATCCCCTGCATAGTAATTACCTAATTTCCTTATTAATTAACCAAATTTAAGCATTCTCACTTTTTCTTATATACCATTAAACAAATTTTAATGAAACTTAGTGCATAGATGTTTTGGGATAATGTGCAATACTGATTACTTTTGGTTGAAATCCTGTGCGTATTATTTAGCTATAGCATTTTCACATTTTTTCTAAGAACCATTGAACAGATTTCAATAACAATTGATACATAGATGTTTCTGAATAATGCACAGTTCATGCATAATAATGAATTAATTCGCATAATAATTAGTCAACTTTAAGCATTTTAATTTGTTTTTCAAGTACATTGTAACAAATTTGAATAAAACATGATACATAGATGTTCTTGGACAAGTATATGGTCAAAATGAGACATTTCAATGATTTTGCATTCAATTTATACAATGCTTTTTATGTGTAATGAATGTGGTTCTAATATTATACCTTCAGCACACAGGATTCGATTTTTATTAGTATTTTCTTGAAATCTAAAAAAGACGATTCAATGGCAAACACTGGTTAAGGTATTTTCACACTATAACGACTATAATAATTCAATTACCCATTGGCCAGTCAAATTGAATAGTCAGTGATCGGTCGGTCAGTCAATCAATTAATAGCTTATCGTGGGTAATTAATCAATTCAATCAGACGTTTCAGACGAAATGTTTTTTCTCAATGATAAATAGACTAGAATGATATATTTATCGGCCCTAGCACCTTTCACCCATTGTGAACTGGTGTTGAATAGTTCGAACTGTAACTGTATCAATGTTAGAGAGTGATGGCTTCAATCATTTATACTGTATTAACCTAGGTCTGGCGTACGTGCATGTATGATTCTACTTCCAATACTTGGACTCACGTGGATATTTGGTATCTTGGCCTTTAATAAGGAGACGTTGTTTTTTGCATACCTATTTGCACTACTGAATTCTTCCCAGGTAAGTGTATGCATTGTAATTTCCACCATTACATTTATACCTGTTCCAAAACCATATATAATAACACAATTTGTCAAAAACAACATCTTTCCGTAAGAATAAAATCAAGACAAGCATAATTAATAATATGGTATATTCGAACCTCGAAATATATTGGGATTTTTTTCTCACAAGGACACCTCTTCGCTAACTCTTTACATCGAAGATTAGATACGTGAAAAATCGCGTTGCTTATCCTATCATATCATCTTTGTTTTCAGGGTGTCTTCATCTTTATACTACACTGTGCTTGTAATGATGAGGTATGTGACGATTTAAATTGTAAGCAAAATGTTCCTCTACATAGGCGATTTAAAATGACTTTCTCTTCTATATTGCTAGTGCTGCAGAATTCAGTGTATATATAAATATACATTATTGAACATAACAATAACAAATATAATACGATATGTTTGTTCAGTTTCTCAAACTACGCATTTCTTATTGTAGGTCAAATCAATGTACAAGAAAAGATTCAAATCAAAGATATCAACATCAGCGCATGCGTGGGCCGCAAACAATAAATCCAAGTCTAAATCCACTAGTACAACGACAACGGCTAGCGAGGGTGTCAGCGTGTCATTAAACGTATGACAACATTTACCAAGTATAATTTTTTTTTATAGATCTATGGTAAATAAATAATGAGCACATAGTTAGGGAGCAATGTTTAAAAGGCAATTTTGAGTTGTTAACTCTAAACGTAAATTAAATGTCGACTTTGTATTGCTGGAGTTTACAGACTACATGGTAAAGTACATCGATAGCGGGCGCAACAAACTTTTCATTGCATTTTCAATTCTACGTACATTCGTATTTACGAATATTATTGTGAAGATGTTCCTATTTACATTCACAGACGTATATAAAGAAAAGTGTCGGAAAGCAAGAAGACACCTCGGCATAGACGATGATGATGATAACGATCTACCACCTATCACACATCTAGAGCGTACAAGCGAGCTTATAACGACTGTTTTAAACGTAACACATATCTAATCGTGTTATCTTATCCTAGTGATTCAATGGATATATATATATTAATAATAATAAGATGTTAGAAACACGTGTATGTTATATTTATTTGATATTACGTTAGTGTTTGTGTTCATTATTGGTACCCTGGATGTATTTACACATTTTTTGTATAACATTAATTAATTGGTTTGTTTATTTATTTTGCGATCATATAACGATGTATGATGATGTTTTCCAGTTTAAATGCTCACAGTAAATGAATGCGACTCGCAATTTATATAAAAACGGCAGATTGACCAGGTTTTCCTCATAATTGATAGGTAGATGATTTTTGATGTGTGTATTTTTTGGAGGATGACTGTTTGATAATGTCTATAGTTTTTGTGTGACGAATGGTAAATGACATTTCGATGATATATTTGTTTTTATGCGTTTTTACCTCGTATTGTGGCGACCTCGGTAGTGTATAGTAAGGAGAATGTTTAGTACCATGAATATATTTCTAAATGTTATATATAATTTTTTTGAAATGGAAGTGTTTGAAACATAGTATTTCTACATGGTTTATAATATTGTTTCCGTTTTACATACAGTTCTTTAGCGGAAACTTGTATAAACTGCACAGGGTTTTCAGTACATAGGACTTCAACATACGCATACGTTTGAGATATAATTATGTCATCAGAGCGAGTGTGTTTGGAATTAAGACTATAGCGCTCCAGATTCATATTACACAGTTACATTGAAGATGTTTTGAAGAATCCTAATATTTGGGGTTTACGATATGGAGAGGATAAATGGATTGCATTGAGTGAGCTGTGTACCATATTTCGGGATAAGACTAGAGGGTGAAAATATTTCTATATGATTTATAATAATATATGAATAATGAAGCATGTATTCAATGAAACGTATGAAAGTTGTTATGTTACACATAAGTGTACAATTAAATTTCTTTTGTCTAATTGTCAATTTTCTTTTCAAATAAACTTATTAACTCTATATTTAAATTTGATCCAATACAAATTTGTATAATTGTCGTATTTCTGTTTATTTTCTTATTTTGGTTTTTATATTCACTTGTCTTGTTTTCGAAATATACAATTATCCATGATCGTTTTACGTATTAACTGATGTCGAATATGACAAATCTTCCATTTCTGATACAACAATCCACTGAAATATATATCTATATAAGGTGTATTGCAATAAAATAGTGTGTATTCCGTTGCCATTGTCAGACCTTTACACTGTCGCGTGTATTTGCAAATAAAAGTTTAAATGGAAATAAAAGATTAAAAAGCAAGTTTTTCATGACAATTTACTAATTGAAATGCATCGAATGGCAGCGTGAATTCTTGAAATTCCTCATTTGAATACGAGTTCATTTTCAAATTGTATTTCTCTCTATAGACTTTAATAGATTGGATGTAATTATATGACACCTAATTTTGAAAAAAAATATCAGTTGCCGAACAGCACCGTCGTACGTACCACTACGTCGCACAGGCTCGGCGAATTTCTTCTTCTTCGAGCGAAACATAGCATATGGCAGGCTATTTTCCCTTACTTTTGTTCTTTAAAGCAACTTTAACAAACTACCTATATATAATAATGTCCATCATTTTTTTTCCCAACATACAACAGATTTAAGGTCAAATTTTGAAAGATTTTGTATTGATATTTGGTTTTCATATTATGGGGTCTAACTTTGATACCGTAAATCGTGATGAAATATGTTTAGCCATGGCCATGCCCAATCACTGGTACGCTGGTAGAGTATAATTAGTAATATTTTGTTTATTTTTGAATAATAATCTCGTCACATGCTAACCAGTAAACTGCACATCAATACTGGGGGCGCACATTTTTAACAACATTTGAACTTACTCACTCTCTAACATTGATACAGTTAGAGTGCGTACTATTCAACACTAGTTCACAATGGTTGAAATGTCCTAGGGCCGATAAATATAAGGCCACACTGATTTAATTTTATGGATGACATCCTCTGGAGACCCCAAAACTAATGCGAGAGGGCGAAAAAAAAATCCTGCTAAAACCACAGGACTACGGAGCTGCTATTACAAATTGGACCACAGAACACAATGTACCAAAAAACAACAAGAAGTCTTTATTTGTAGGAGGCACATGTTGATATACACATCTCGTACTGTATTACTGTCACAGGTATAACCATTTCAGACAAGCTCTAGTACATGTAGTCATGATGTACCTTCAGTCAAAAACACTGCATGCAAGGTACAACATGGACATCATTTTCAGTACAAGGCAAGGCGGAATGTACATATCACTACTTTATGACAATAACTAACAAAACATTGCAATGATACAGAAATGTCCTTGCTTGCTCCTCTCTACACAGTATGGGTTAGCTTTAACCAATCTCTCGTATAGCTGTGTAAACGTCATATCTCCCTGGCCGACGTCAATTGCGTACCAGTCTACAACAATCCCTCAGTTTTTCCTCTGAACCGTTATGCTCACGTATTCCCGGCAACGCAATACGCATGTGCAGAAGATCATTTACGACAAAATTGACACGTTTTTAGATAGTCCAAAAAGAGTTTTACGACAAGCCGGCGCTTTGCGACAATATGAGTCGGCAAGTTCCGGACAGAAAACCGATCTGTAGAGACTCGTCGTCGGAGATTATTTTTTTTTTTTGAGAAAAGGCGAAAACTAATGCGCGCGTGGATGTCATCCATACAATTAAGTCGGTGTGGCCTAATATATATCATTCTAGTCTATCACTCTATTTTTTTATCATTGAGAAAAACCATTTCGTCTGAAACGTCCGATTAAATTGATAAATTACTACGAGTACCTACGATAAGTTATTAATTAACAGACTGACCGACCACTGACTATTGACTGGCCGATGGGTGACTGAAATATTTATGCCATTATAATGTATTTGATACATGCGCACACGTGAATAATAATGTTCCTCATACTTTATTTTGCCGTTGATTACTATATTGTAAGGTCTGTGATTACACAGTAAAATTAACACCGAATTTAACCATGCTGTCGATAATTGTACGATACTAGATTACGTTATGGAGTGTTTTGTCATGATAGGAGTCCAGGCGTACAACGTCACTGTAACATCCATTGTGTGAACGCTACATTAAGTATTTGCTATTAAGTTATGTTGACAGTAACACAAAATCACCGAATTGAATCAGACAACTATTCGGTTTCGATATTGCTTGACACGAGAATCAAGTTCCATAATTGTTGTCAAAAAAAGTTCGAGAATATCAGTAATATAGGATGACCGATTGTTCATACCCTTGCTGACAGTGACTTGGCTATATTTTCCTATATCTCAGCTTCTTGTAAAAGTTTACATTGCTATGGTTATGACATTCATTAAGTTATTCAGAAAGTCAAACTGAATGTAATACCCCGGTATATGCGTAGTTCCCTGCTTCCCTCAATCACACTATCTCTTGTTAATTGTTCACTTTGTTTAACAAACTTGTTCCAAAAACAGACGACTTCCGATGAGATGAGAAATTCATATTCACACCTCATGTTTGCATATGTTATATAATTTTAATGTAGGAATGTGTCTTTGTTAGGCATGAACGAGCATACATTAGGTAAATAAAAATAGTTTTTGCAATAAGCTTTTGCATACCGGTGAAGTGCGCCGTGCACGATAGAAGAGAGAAACTGTACTTCAAACTTATCTGAGATTGAAGTGTCAGACTCTTCATTTTATTCAACTCAGTTGATCTGTTTGCTATTCGATAACAAGAGCAATAGTACCAGGAATACACCGTGACAACAGCTAACAAATACATACATTAATTTTGCATGTTGTACGCTTGACGCTGGAATGTATCAGAGAGCCATTTTCACTGGACGTAAAACACGAGCAATAGCTTTACCTAAAACTAATATCTATCGTATAAATTTGAGTTACACTACGCAAATCACGCAATATATATAGCCATCTATATAGCTATTAGTTTATCCAGTATTCCTGGACGTGTCTGGCGATGAATTCATAGCCTATCACGTGCCTGATTCGACTGAATCGCTAAAGATTACATTACAAAAAATACTCAATGTCGTAATATATAAGCGCAGTGTACCTTCAATAAAAGGCAATGTAACGCAATACTACTCGTATGGAATGTAGTAAAGATATTCGAAATAATGACTGTCGACGTATTAGGTTATTGGTTGAGTAAATCAAACAAGTTGATGGGAAGGCAAGCCACCCAAAAAATTACTATCCTCTATTCCCAAATTTACTCGTGTTAAGGGATTTGAAGATTTCCGTCTCATGGGAGGTAGTGGTCGTTTAGTTAGGTATTGGACTCGCTCGAAAATAAAGAGATTTTCAAGTGAAAGACTCGGAACTAGCACAAAAATAACGTAAATTCGACAATTAGATCCGACTATTCTCAATTACGTTACACTATATATATATATAATACTAATTTTGCTCTTAGACGTGGGAAATAGCATTGTTTTTTGCGATATGATACCTCAAATAACGCATGCGCGAGATATATGGGTCTCATATAAACAAAGATGGAGACTTTGGCTGTTGCGCAGATCAACGAGTACAAACTGAGACGTTACCAAGCTTTAATTAGGTATTTTTAGGTGATTGGAAGGTATCTAAGGAGTCGCCGGCGGTATTCAGTTGAAATTACGCCCAGTTGAAATCTCATACTTGTAATTTCCATTAGTAGAGCGATTTAGATTGTGGGTATTAAAATCAATGTTTATCGACACAAATGTCGCACATGCGCAGCGCGACGACTGCTGCGCTGTGCTTTAAACATGGGGAGGATGTATAAAAAAGTAATCAAGGAATTTACGCATACCGTGGATACATAAATGTCGCATCTAAGTCTGTAAAAGATAGGTGTCGTTGAATCCCACACGAGGAAAACACTAAATGGGTTTGATTTACAACCAATCCGTAAGCAGGTAGAAAAATCTATGAAATTTATTAATGATGTCTATGAAGAAAATAAAAAGAAACTAGAGGAAATACAAAACACTAACCATCTACTTATTGCTGAAAATGGTCTATTAAAAAGAAAGGTTTCAAGTTTGGAGCGAAATTATAATGATTTGGATCAATATACGAGACGGGAAAATATTGTTATTACTGGCATCCCTGAAACAGATAACGAGGATACTGACGAAATAGCTTTGAAAGTTGCTAAAATCGCCGATAATAATGTAACGATGTCGGACATTGATGCTTCGCATCGTTTTGGAAAACGTCAGGTATCCGGTGAACAACATCATAAATATCCATCTCCAATTATTGTTCGTTTTACTACAAGAAGAGTTCGTGATTCTGTGTTCAAAAATCGTAAAAAGCTAGCTGATGTCAATTAATCAAACATCGGGTATCGAGCTGCAAATGTTATCTATATTAATGAGAACTTAACACCAATGGCGAAATCATTATTGACAAAGGTAAACATCAAAAGAAAGCATTTTAAATGGAAATTTATGTGGACACTTAATGGTAGAATTTTAATAAAGAAAGACGAATTGTCACCTGTGGTCCATATTGCCGATGAAGAAAGCCTTACTAAGATATGCTAATGTCACCATTGTTATGTGTACTTAATGTATAACAACCAATCATATTGATGGATTCAGACTCAATATACAGTTTACTACAAAATCATAGCATCTGTCAATCCTATTCTTTAAATGAGTTCAATGGTAAGGAATCACTTCCTTTGTTATCAAATAATTTATCTGCTCTTCATTTAAATATTCGGTCACTAAGTGCACACTTTGATGACCTGTCAACTTTTTTAAGTTTATTGAAATGCAAATTTTCTCTAATTGGTGTTACTGAAACGTGGTTACATCCCGGTTCGGAAACTTCAATATATAAAATACCACCATATAACTTTATTATTAATAGCCGCAACTACTCCAGTGGTGGTGGTGTGGGTCTTTATGTACACCAGTCATTATCATATACTATGATTGATTCAATTACTTTACGTCACTGTGAATCATTATTCGTGGAAATACAAATAGGCATTAAACAAATCACAGTAGGAGTTATCTATCGCAAACCAAATACACCTGTACATGAATTTCTGTAGAGTTTTGAAGTCTGTCTCGAACATTTTTCAAGTAACAAAAAACGTTGTGTTATCCTCGGTGATTTCAATATAGATGTTAGTTGTACAAATATTTCACAATTTGAATATGTTACCTTACTTAATGAAAATAATTTTCAACAAATCATAGATGTTCCGACCAGAGTAACTACATGCACAACAATATACCATTGTCTCATAAATTTTTCTGATTATTTCATCGAAGGAGGTACTATTGAAACTGATATTAGTGACCATTTTCCAGTGTTTGCCCTATTCAGGGATCTACATCATGTTTTTAACAGAAAGTCGGTTAGATATAAATTTGACTTCTCGCAGTTTCATTCAGATGCATTTGAAGCGGAAATGGCAAATATTTCTTGGACAAATATTTATAATTTATTGGATCCGAATTTGGCATATGATTATTTTTATAATTTGTTTAGTGATATAATTACTAAACATCTACCTAAGAAAATGATTTATTCTGCATCAAAATCATCACAAAAACCATGGTTATCTAAGGGGCTTCTCATTTCAATGAAAACAAAACATAGACTTTTCTCAAAAACTAAGCGACATAGTCCCAGTTCACCAATTCACATTCAATACAAAATTTATCGTAATATTTTGTCAAAATTATTAAAAATTGCTAAGAAGTCTTACTTTTCTGGCAAGCTGGCAAATGTTATTGGAAATAGCAATAAAACATGGCAGGTTATAAACGAACTGCGGAATAATCAGTCATGTAATGATCGTTTTCCACATAAACTTAGAGTGAGTACTAACCCAGATGAATTTGTGACAGAGGGTAGGGATATTGCTGAGAAGTTTAATTCGTATTTTGTTAATGTTGGTCCAAATTATGCATCTAAAATCAATTGTAATGCCAACTTCAATGATTACCTTGGTAGTAGACAATCACATTCATTATTTTTCAGCCCAGTTTGTGCTCATGATATTTTAAAAGAGATCGATAAATTAGATCCTAATAAAGCAGTTGGCTATGACAATATGTTCCCTAAACTTATCAAGCAGGCTGCTGAACAAATTGCTGAACCACTGGCTCATATTTTTAACTGTTCTGTGTACACGGGTATATTCCCTGATAAATTAAAAATAGCCCGGGTTTCTCCATTATTTAAAAAAGGTTGTGCATTTGAAGTTGGTAATTATAGGCCGATATCAGTGTTACCCATTATTAGCAAATTGTTTGAATCTTTAGTAAACAAGTCATTGTCAATGACACGTCCCCGTTCCGTTCATATTTGAGTGACATATACATTCAAAGCAGATCATGACCGAAATGCACCTGCATATGTACAACACATTGTGCTAAATCTGAACAAAATCCATCCATGCATGACTGAGATCCGGTTCTGGAATTGTGAAAATACGTGATTTTGATGCATTTTCGGCCTTAAAATGGCCATCATTCCACTATTGTTAAGCAGATCATGAAACAAATGCACATATCTATTTGTGACATGATGTACCATGTGTGTGTGAAGTTTGAACTTGATCAATCCAGACATGTCTTGGATACGGATCCAGAACTGAATTCTTTAACAAAATGGCCGCTAGTCGGCCATTTCGAACTTGATGCGAAAAAAAAAGACGTGCATCAAGGTCCTATTATGTTTAATGTATGTACCAAATTTGAACAAAATCCATCCATGCATAACTGAGATACGGGTCCGGAATGGTGAAAATGTGCGATTTCAATGCATTTTCGGCCTTAAAGCGGCCCCCATTTGGCTATCGTTAATGAGATCATGAAACAAATGCACATACATATTTGTGACATGATGTACCTTGTGTGTGTGAAGTTTGAACTTGATCAATCCAGACATGTCTCGGATACGGATCCAGAACTGAATTCTTTAAAACAAAATGGCCGCCAGTCGGCTATTTCGAACTTGATCCGAAAAAAAAAATGACGTGCATCAAGGTCCTATTATGTTTAATGTATGTACCAAATTTGAATGAAATCCGTCCATGCATAACTGAGATCTGGGTCCGGAATGGTGAAAATGTGCGATTTCAATGCATTTTCGGCCTTAAAGCGGCCCCCATTTGGCTATCGTTAATGAGATCATGAAACAAATGCACATACATATTTGTGACATGATGTACCTTGTGTGTGTGAAGTTTGAACTTGATCAATCCAGACATGTCTCGGATACGGATCCAGAACTGAATTCTTTAAAACAAAATGGCCGCCAGTCGGCTATTTCGAACTTGATCCGAAAAAAAAAATGACGTGCATCAAGGTCCTATTATGTTTAATGTATGTACCAAATTTGAATGAAATCCGTCCATGCATAACTGAGATCCGGGTCCGGAATGGTGAAAATGTGCGATTTCAATGCATTTTCGGCCTTAAAGTGGCCGCCATTTGGCTATCGTTAATGAGATCATGAAACAAATGCACATACATATTTGTGACATGATGTACCTTGTGTGTGTGAAGTTTGAACTCGATCAATCCAAGCATGTCTCAGATACGGATCCAGAACTGAATTCTTTAAAACAAAATGGCCGCCAGTCGGCCATTTCGAACCCGATCCAAAAAAAAAAATGACGTGCATCAAGGTCCTATTATGCTTAATGTATGTACCAAATTTGAACAAAATCCGTCCATGCATAACTGAGATCCGGGTCCGGAATGGTGAAAATGTGCGATTTTGATGCATTTTCGGCCTTAAAATGGCCACTATTCGGCTATCGTTAATCGGATCATGAAAAAAATGCATGTGCATATGTCCCATATAATGTGTGATGTATGAGTGAAGTTTGAACTTAATCAGTCCATGCATGTTCGAGATACAGGTGATCACGGACGCACGGACGCACGGACGCACGGACGCACGGACGCACACAGGGCAAAACATAAGTCCCCGTTTTCGGACTGCGTCCGAACGGGGACTAATAAGGGATTAGAACCTCCAACGACTGAGTTTTTCGATTTACGATGGGGATTTGGGAAAACATTATTTTTAAGCAAATGACATAACTTAACATATCTTCAGCGCTGTGCACTGGAAATGCAACTGGTTGCTGACTCCTTCAATCTTAATGTTTTTTCGTCCCACAAGTCCGAAACAGAGGTAACGTTTTGCGCCCTCGTGCAATTTACTTGGCTTTGACCAACATTGTGGGCTTACTTTTGGAGTGTTTCTTATTTATAGCACTCTTTGTCATGTGACCAAGTGTCGGTAGAAGTGTGGCAATAAATAACACATTTACAAGTGAAGTTAAACATATTAAACAATTTATTCTAACTGAAAAACAGCTGTGAAAAACATCGCTACAATAAGTAATGCATTCTTCATAACAAGAAATAACGGTATGTTGGTTATTGCGCCCGAGTTTTGATTCTCAATTTTGAAGAATAGAAATGTATGATAAAAATGCACAGAATATATTTCATATGTTCATTTTGTCAGTGACTATTTGACTTTTCTTACATTAGTTGTTACATTAGTTGTTACATTTGTCTTTTTTTGCAAACAGTTAAATATTGCTCTTTCTGTGGTATTAAACTGTCGGCCAACAATCAATAAAATAACGAATTTTATTGCATACTTGCAGAATGATAAACATACGTACGCCGTAGTAGCTACTGATACGATTAAATGACAGCAATTCAATATGAAGGTCTCTTAACATTACTTATTTACCAAGATGTGCGGAAAATAAATAAGGATCCAATATTTCTGAAAAAAAACTGCTCTGCTGTGATACATCTTAACAGACTGACTTCATTGCGGGTCAAAACAGTGATTTATTTCTATCATTAATAACAAGTTTCTTCCTCAAACGACAGGTTGCCTTGGAACAATACCCACACTGTGTTTGCCATATCACAACCATGGTCTCAACGAATATGGTTGTTGCTATGACAAACTTATTTTCACCTGGTTACAAATCCAAAATATCTACTTACAAATCATCAAAGCATTTGAGCTGGTAGTTTCCTAAAGGAGTCGAAAACAACATTTTTTACAATTATTAACAGTATAAACTGATAATAGCACATACTCAGATGTAGGGCATGTATCCCAAAGCTTGGCGCACTTAACAATGCAAATGTTCGACAGCAAGTGCCCTAAATGTCGAGTACAATTTCGCTCAAAATTCCGACACAGTATAACGAACACATACAGTCATAGGAAAATGTTCTCTTTGAACCTTAGTGGTTTAATATTGTCTTTCATGAAGACGAGTACAGACCAGCAAATTCACCATTTTGGATAGGGGTTGTTTAATTCTGAGTTACTTGCAGTGACAACTACATATCTCTTTCTCTTGGCCTTTTATGGCACATTCACAACAACACTGGCTGTATAATTCCCAATTGTCTGCCACAAACTTGGACTGCAGTAACGATATCGTCTTTTCAGTTCTCCTCCTGTCTTCACCTCTGCCACATGTGCCACCAGTCACTTTCCAAAACTGCCCCTTCTACTTCGACCTGTGGTTGGCATTAAGCAAGCAATTCGTGCTAACAGCGCCATCTATTGCCCAGACTGTCAGAATCTTTGTTTTTAAAGTATACAATACTGTAAAATATGGTTTCGCATAGTTCATGTGTGCCGTTGTATGTGTAGGATTAAACCGTCTCTATCTACAAATGAACACAATTGTATAGTATGTACTATTTTACTGATATATGAAATCAATTGAGCTGATAGTTTTCGAGAAGTGAAGAATATTGTCACAAACTTAGCAAGTCTGGTAGAGGTCCACCCAAAGAACCTCATATTTAAGCTTCTTGGATTCCCACTCTTATTTGGATATCTTCGTCTTTAAAATTGTTTGTGTGTTACTATGTTTACTTTACTATGGAATGATTTATTTATGTACAAATCGTGTATACTTGTTTTAGCTCGACAGAATGAGATGATATTACTTCCGGTCAGACACATTTACCGACATTTAGTCTGAGAATACCTTGTCTGTGCCATTTCATTAATTGTGAAAATTCAACAGAAAAACTGTGTTGGTTCCTGTAGGCAGACCATGTAAAATCTTCTGTGTAGTGATATGGAACATCATTGCCCTTATCATCAATATGGAATGGCCAGAATCCATACAGATCAATCTGTTCACAAAGGAGTATTCCCATGCTAACCAACATTATTCCTGAAAAGGTAAAATCAATACGTTGTTCGTTAATGATTGTTAATGACACATATCAAAAACAATTATTTTTTAAAAAATTGCAATCCAATTGTCGTGTAAATTGAGCCATGTTGTTTATATGACGATTATTTGTTTTAAGCATAACATTTCTCACCCGTGGACAATATCTTTCGACTTTTCCAGAAGGTTTTCATTTTCTGCAAATAATCTTTGTTGATGAGTAAAATGTTATTTGATGATTCCCATTTCTGTATCATTGTCATACTCTTCCGTTCCACGCCTGAATATAACATATAGTTTCTATGCTCCTGCAGGGCGGTTCGAAAACTTGATATACTTGTATTTGTTTTCAGAGACTTAAATCTGAAGTCAAATAAAAATTAAGACGTCACAATTGACAATTACTGACAGCACGACCTCTTGATTCAATGCATCGGCATTCTTTAATTTACTCATTCACCCATTCATCATTCCATTCATCCATTCAAAATATCAATTACGTAACTCACTATTTACTTAATACAAATTACATTAAATTAAATCACAGGTAATTGCATTCACATAAAAATAAGAATAATTACCGATTGTATATTATAGAAGGATTGATACTGGTGACATTACTTTTGAAGCCGGCGTCATTAGAAAAATTATTGAGGCTTTGAAAGTTAGACCTAAAAATGTAAAACGATAGTGTTTATCTAACTCAAATAAATATAGCATATAATTAATGTGTAGTGTGCCCTTCACATCGACTGTTTTAAGTTCGAATATAGTATTTATATATTTGTCTTAGCACAGTAAAAATCTGACAAGTGAAAACAAAGTCATATAAAAGTCTTTTATCGTGTGGGTTATGGAAGTCCTGAGCAATGTATGAGAACAAAGACATTTTATTTGGGAAAATAGTTCAGCTCTGAAGGTCGTGCAATGAAACATTCTAATTGGTCGTGAAGCATCGTTTGAATCGCATGGTCCCGCGTCTTCGACCTCTACACGATACCGTGCGGGATCGCGTAGGCTAATTGCGTATTTTAAGCAGTGAGATCTGATTGGGCGCGCCTCGAAACAAGGCGCCGAATCAGCTTGGACGCACCAAATTATAAAACAAAATTCCACTTCCTGTTTTTGTCGCTATGAAGACATCCTTCCCACACAAAACTGCGTCGATTGCCTGTACCCGATGAGGCTTGAGGGCACTAACACCGAAAACTTTCGCAATTTTATCATCACAAACGAATATCACGATTCATGGGCGCCGCCATTTTAATATGAAACGCCAAAGAGGGATTTGTAACACGCAAACAGATTGGACAATGATTAGCCGCAACTGACTACTGGGGGCGCTGTTAGAATACGCATACTAGTATTTGATGGTCGTTCTGCCAAGGTCTGTTTAGAGGCTTGGCCGAATAAACTTAGACCTTGACTGTCGAAGATGGTCGGGAAGCAACTAGGCGAGTTTCAAATACTAGTCAAATAATTGTACTGATGCGTTTATTCGGCCTGGCTGTTCTACACTAATCGCCATGTGGCAAATACGTTCAAAACGAACAAAGACAAATCCATAAACACTATTTGTGCTATTATTAATAATAAATCACGTTTATTCAAACAGGCAAATAATGAAAATAAAATAATTGATACACAAAGCAATATATTCACTTTGGTCACACCTTGATCTTCCTTGAAAGTAAAAGCTACACTTACCTAAACACGAACTCAGCACTGTCAATATTACGACCACAATTACTGTTTTTAAGAATCCCTCCATTTCCTACTACACTGCATTGTCTGAACTGCTTGTTTTGAAAAGGTGATTGCTGTAACGTATCATAATTTGGCATACGTGCAGATAAGACACTTTGATAATCATAGCAAAACTGGTTTATAATTGCAAGTAATTTTAGGTTCAAATCATTCTCCAAAAATAGTGCCGAATGACTACAATGCTTCTTAAGTTAAGCTTCTTTATATTTGAAAAACGAATATATATTAATTAAAGCCAATTAAATGTCGTCGTGGTTCACGACATACATGGGCAGTGCTATGGTTAGTGATTGAGTGTATTGGCCAATGATGATAATATGATACTACTTATCATAACGCATATACGGACATAATAAATTATGTCCCTTTACTTTAAACAGTTATTTTAAAACATTTCAACGCCATAGACAACGTACAACACTTGTTTTACTAAGTAGATGGGATCACTATACCTTTACAAGTAATTTCCAAACACGTTGTGATTTTGGAGTGTTTTCCTGGGTGCGGAGATAATGCGTCCCATTAGCATAACTGTTAAGCTTATCCCTGAATAGAAGAAAAACACATCACCAAGACAATCGAACGTATTTTTTTATGTAACATAACATTTGGATACACCAATCACTAATGCTAGAATTTATTTAATTTATCAGAAAAACATTGGAGCATGAAATATAATCTGAATATATGAAGTGGTCTAACACCAACCTTTGTTACTATATGAGAAGATGTAAGGTCTAATACATTTTTCTATGGTGTATAAATAGATTAATCATTTCTATATACATACCTCATATATTCGAGGGCAGTTTGATTGAATTTCCAATCTGTTAGATTTAGTACAGTTTCGTGCAGCCATTGTTGAAGTCGTGCATCATTGGTAGTGATGTTCTGTGGAAGTCTAGTACATTGAATTAAACGTGTTAGAGTTATCCAAATATATTATTTAAACTTTGAGAAAGTTTCATGCGTGAATGGTGCATTATGGGTTGGTTGGATGCATTATTATTTGTAGCACTGTTAACACTAGTGAATTTGATGACAGAACTGTTTCACATTGCTAGTGGGCGACTGATATTTGGTGTAGCGTATCATTGAAGTGAACGTTCGAGTGAACTGTAGACGGCACTCTGTCTCGGTGTCTTTCACTACTATAGTTTCCACCGGGTCGACGCTGCGGATCGACTAACGTAGGAAAGCGTTCCCGGGGTAAGTGTACGTAGTCATATCGATAACCATATCTCATGTCTACGTATGTCCGTATATGTAATTGCACGTCACTGATAGATGTAGTGATGTCATATTCATGTTGTATATGAGGCCAATACTAATGCTAATAGCCAATAAAGTGCTTTCAAAGCATCAGTGTAGATATTATTGGGCAACAATTACAATTATTTATAGAGTCATAACTGAGAAGCAGGAACTAGAACGACTTATTTCTGCGTTAAACATGTATTTTTGTATGTATTCTGTAGGATTTGGGGTTGCCTGTGTTTATCTGTTATCGTGAGACTTTCTTTAGTTGTATTCAAAATGAATGGATTCAAAGCTTATCCGTACGATAAACTGTTGTAAGAAAAATATTGAGTATTCCAGGGACTGTCTCTCACAAGTTATATCACCCTGCAACAAACTGACGGTGTTCGCGCCAAATCAATGGTCGATATCGACTCTCGTGGATGACACCGGTTCAACACTAACAAAAATCTCGCTTTGACTACCACAAGCAACCAGTGCACTCCCATCCGACGAGGAATGGTAACGGGGGCGAAGTCAATAAAGACACACACACCATTCAGGAATAAAACAACAAAGAACTGTATTCTTCATCGTACCGCTTGAAAACTACAACACACGCTTACTAAAGACAAACTAAGCGAATAATAAAGATGACCTCATAATTCAATCACGGGACTTCAAAGTCAGCACGTGATAGGCTAAGAGAAACTATACGCATACTATTTCCATATATGGATTGCAATGTTCCCGCGAAAAATAGGTTTTCCATATATGGATTGCAATGTTCCCGCGAAAAGTAGGTTTCCAGAATGAGAGACGTTTCTCGAATAAACACGAAATTATATGAACGTCCGAGTAACTAAATAATTCCATGACACTATGTTTTTCACCAATTACGATGACCGAATATTGGGCTGTCGTCTGGCACTAACCCGTGATTGCCGTTGTATCATGCGAAAGGTGATAACAGTACCCATAATGCTTACTAGTATAATCTTATATATTTTGGGCACATTACTGATGCGTGATTGAAAACTGCAACAACTTTTGATATTACTACATGTAATATGAGGTCATTACGAGGATACCTCAAAGTATGCACGAAGACAGTACAGCGGAAGTATCGACTGGCGTGCTGTATTTCCTGTACATCTTTCCTTCCAAAGATACATCATGGGAATGCTGAAATCCAAAAAGCTTAGAGGGAATCAGCGAACTTTTTGTGTGGAGCCCGGTCAAACCCTGGTGGCAGTTATCATGGCAACAGTGTCCGTTTTTATTATTAGACACTTACGCGCGTAAT
Organism: Saccoglossus kowalevskii; assembly: GCF_978046115.1. Lineage (NCBI taxonomy): Eukaryota > Metazoa > Hemichordata > Enteropneusta > Harrimaniidae > Saccoglossus > Saccoglossus kowalevskii. The sequence continues at coordinate 28,308,015 of NC_140659.1, read as the reverse complement.
CAATCCATATTTGGAATTCGCATTTCCTAATATGGTAGGATGAAAATACCCCGTAAAATACCGCAAAATTACGGCACGCTGTAACTTATGGCGTTACGTTGAGATGTATAATAATAATTATTAATTCCAAATATGGAAACCTCATAATCATACTATATCAAGGGTAATGATTTGTGTTCGTCTAGAGATTCCCTGCAACGAATGTTGACGTAGAGAAATAATTCATGTGACACATAGAAGTAGATAATATATAACAATACAACAATTAATGCATGTGTATACCAATTTTCAGAACTTCCATATTGGTTATTGGAAAGCACTGTGGTGCAGTTTAAACGACAAATTTGTCATTGCTCATGAATATTAATTTATGCAAATAAGGCAATGCAATTTCAGTCATTCGTGTCATGCAACTTCCCCTGGGTGCAATGATGAACCTGAGAGTACCCATGGATCAAGCATTGCCCATAATGTAATTGTCAGTCTGTCCTAAAATCTGACAATATGGTGTTTAATTGTTTGATTGTTCTGCTAATATCTGCTACTTTTTTATAGACTGAACTGGCCGATTTGTATCACAACGAATGTATCACGAATGTATGTATGTGCTATTGTAGCTGATATAGTTCAATTGTTACACAGACAATTTAATTTTCAGCTATATATGTCTAGCATATATATCAAAAAGAAATTCCGAAATAAGGTTCATTTCTGTAATATCAAAGCAAACGTGTAACACTGAGGTATTTTATCTAATCTAGGACGTGTGCCGTGCAATTGGTAAAAGGAAAAGTTTTGACCCAATTCCCATTCCCTACTATCATACAAAACATACTGGCTCTAGTGTATCATTTACTATTACCTTATTATTATGGTAGTAGTTTGAACATAGCGTTTCCAGGAACTATTTATGCATTATTAAAACACTCCAAAATATTTTCTTCTGATGCAGGGATGAATTCAATAAATAATAAAACTTTCCATGTGTATTGAGGCGGCGGCACGACATTTTGTATGGGGGAGAGATCTGAGCACCATCCCTCGCTCATCATCCCTCGCTCATCATCCGTCACCATGGTCGCACATTTTTCGCGGGGAGGGGGGGGGGCACCGCCATATACAAGCCTAATAACACGAATCAAATCATATTACACTACAGAGTCATAACCACTCTCTAATTGCTAAGGGTAGTAAGATTGTGAATTTAAATATATATCATATGTAACACAAATAACAAGTATGAGTATGAAAGCAGATTCGCTATATACTAGACCAAAATTTACAATCCCAAACAGCTGATGTAATGTAATAAGTTAAGTGTTTTATGTGTAGAAAAATGCTCAGAGCTAACTTTGAGCAAAGAAGTGAGTTTTCATAAGTATTACATTGTTCGATATATTATTATATGTAACAATCTTCAATATTGATTCAAATATATGCGTAAAAACATTAATCATCCCCGGACAGACCACAATTATTTGTTCAGGATATATCCAGATATATATCCATTTATAACTATCAACTAGATCTAACATTAGTTTGATATATAGCCATTTATAACTACCAGCTAGATCTAACATTAGTTTGATATATATCCATTTACAATTACCAGGTAGATCTAACATTAGTTTGATATATATCCATTTATAACAATCAGCTAGATCTAACTCTAACATAAGTTTGATATTTATCCATATATAACTATCAGCTAGATCTAACATTAGTTTGATATATATCCATTTAAAAGTACCAGGTAGATCTAAGTCCAATGTATAGTTAGAAAACTAGTCATCCCCAGTCAGAACAGAATTATTTTTTCAGGATATATCCAGATTTATAGCCATTTATAAGTATCAGCTAGATCTAACATTAGTTTGATATATATCCATTTATAACTACCAGGTAGATCTAACATTAGTTTGATATATATCCATTTATAAGTACCAGGTAGATCTAAAATTAGTTTGATATATATCCATTTATAAGTACCAGGTAGATCTAAGTCCAGTGTATAGTTAGAAAACTAGTCATCCCCAGTCATAACATTTTTTTTCCAGGATATATCCAGATATATAGCCATTTATAACTACCAGCTAGATCTAACATTAGTTTGATATATATCCATTTATAACTATCAGCTAGATCTAACATTAGTTTGATATATATCTATTTATAAGTACCAGGTAGATCTATATTCCAGTGTATAGTTAGAAAACTAGTCATCCCCAGTCAGAACAAAATTATTTTGTTCAGGATATATCCAGATATATAGCCATTTATAACTATCAGCTAGATCTAACATTAGTTTGATATATATCCATTTATAAGTACCAGGTAGATCTATGTCCAGTGTATAGTTAGAAAACTAGTTATCCCCAGTCAGAATTTTTTTTTTCAGGATATATCCAGATATATAGCCATTTATAACTATCAGCTAGATCTAACAGCAGTTAGATAGTTATAATTGGCTATACAACAGATGCATATAGCTGGCTAGAAATGTTTTATAAACTGAAAATGTTAGAAATGGATCTAGACATTAAGTTCTCCCAATCGTAGTATTCCATGTGATGTACACCTGACATGCCATAAATGTTGCTGAACGATTTTAACCAGATAAAAATAGCAGACGAAAATGTGTTTACAAAATAAAAATAGTTCAGTAGCCAATGGAAATACCATGTTCATTGCATATCGACCTTGAAAATACCGAAAACATTATTGCATGGGTGATATGCAAATTAGTTTGAGTCAAAATAAGTGACTGCCTAAAAGTACCATTACTGTTGTTCAAATTTCATTTCACTCGGCAAGTATATTCATGTACCCCAAGGGGAAAATATCGCACTTCTAAATATTGTTTATTTCGAAAGTCATGATGAAATGTTGTTCGTCTTCTATTTGATTCTGTGTGCAAAGTTCACATATTCTTTCTTTTACATGTGTTTTTGGTTTAGAATATCGTCCTGTTTCTATTTTTAAGTTGTGGTTGCTTATTCGAAATCTAGATAATGTTTTTCTTAGTTCAACATGTTTCAGTGATATCAAAAAGTTTTCTAATTCGAATTCATTTTTAAATGTTATGTATGTTCTCAAATTATTACCACATTGGTTATTATTCAATTCTTCTTTCCAGTACTTTTTAAACTGTTTTTCCAGTTTTATTTGTAATTTTTTGTTTTCAGTGGTTCTTGTTATTCTGTCCAAATTAATTGTGCCACTTTCATTGGTGTTGTTCAATTGTGTCGTTATTGCGTTATACCATTTACTGTTCATTTGCTTATTTGGTATTGCTGCTTCTTTAATTTATTGCGCGGTTGTAGTATTGATCATTGTTTTTGTATAAATAGATGTAGTGGATATTCTATGATGAATTTGTTTGCACGTATCTGTTGATCGACTTAATTAGTTGATTACAAGTGAATGGCTGTGTTATGTCTGGCACCGTTTAGGCCATGTGAAGTTTTGGACGGAACTCGACTCAGTGATTTGGAACTAATTACGAGATAACCGTCGCTATTTGGACTACTATTTCTGACAGTTTGGTAGTCACAGTTATTAATGTAGTGAACGATTAATCAAAAAATATAACATGTTCAGTACTTAGTGTGATTGGCTTTATGATTGAAGGTTACGCCCTAGAGTCTTTTTACTGCTTTGTAATTGGTTAAGGTTTTGAAAATGAATAAAGAGTTTTGAGTTGGTCTTGGCGAGCACACGAGAACAGACGCAGTCGTGGGACAGTCCTGGAGAGTCCTGGAGAGTCTTAGAGAGAGTCTTGACGCAGTCCAGAGAGAGTCTTGGGTCAGCCTTGCGATAGTCTTGGGGACTTTTCCCCAGGGCGCTGTGTCTTATAGAGTGCTCGACTGACCGACTAAGACGAGAGGTGAAACGTATTTCGTTGTGTGTGTCTTATTTGACTGTAAAGTTTAACTGACTTTCTCGATCCCGTACCTCAAGGGGACGTGACATAGAGATGAGACGAGATTCCCCCCTGGCACGTATTGGAGAACCCAAAGGAGAGAAGGATTTCCCCCATGATATGTGGTGTGAGAACACTGGGCATTGCGTTTTACGCACATTGACATCCTGTGAAGAAAAGTGAAATGGCGAAGGTGTGTCTTTCTTGCGAACCGAACAAGCAGCTAGATGGCAAGACGACTCGGAAACTGCGCTTGACGACTAACGACTTTACCTGAATCACACCGATGAATAACGCTGAGGACATGAAGACTCCGGAGCCCCCTCAGAAGGACGAATATCGAATAGGACTGAATAATCAAGACTTGAGCGACATTAAAGACAAGAAGATGATAAAGAACGACCTGTACTAACGCGATGAAAAGAGAAGAGACGCTATATAGACTTTGAATTAGAACTTTAGCTATTTGTGTAGTGTGTAGAGAATCGCTCGCTGGACACTGTAACGGACACTGTGTAACTCAAGACATTGAACTCTTTTCCAGAATCCCAACACTATTGTTCAGTATGTAATGTATTGCTTGCTTTTCCTATCGTTTTTACCATTTTTTTGTGATATTGAATTGTATGTGTGTAAGCGCCCAGATCTTTTTTTGAAATGATATTTAGTGACGTGCGAGGTCCTTTATAATGATTTAAGCGCGCCTCAGTGAACAAGTATTTGCAACACAATGTTTTGAGTTTTGTGAAGTTTTATGGTGTTTTAATGAGTTTATGAGTACGGAATATGATGGGGAAAGTAATGCCCCAACGTGTTTTTAAGAGTTTTAATAGTTGTCGATGTACAGAGATATTGACGTTTTAAGAGTTGTTTTTGTTTACGTGTTGTTTCCGGAATACTTCTGACGCTTTTTGAGTTGAGAGCACCTTTGTAACGTTTTTTAATGTCTTTTTGAGATGAGAGTTTGGTGCGCTTATATGCGTATTGTTTGATAACGCAAGCTTTTGTTCATGAATGAAAGGGTTATATGTGACTTAGTAGTTTCTATCGTTTTAGCCTTTCCTGTCTTAATTGCCAGAGGAGTAATGTATTATGAAAGCGAATTTGTCTTTGCATTCCGTTTCCACGCCGCATGACTTTTGTTTAGATTAACGACTTGTGAGTTCAGTGGAAGTTTATAAGCGTAGATGACAGGAGTTTGATTAATAGCTTGTTTATTCATTGTTTATTAGTTACCGCATTGCAATGCTTTAACCGAGAGATGCATCCCTGGTAATCACGTGATCATGTTGTCGACTGCAGCGATTGGCTGATCGCTTGGTTATAACGCCACGGCTTAGTTTTTTTTTACCTTTTGATATAGAGTTTGTAACCTTAGTAACGGAGACAGTGCAGCGAAGGGTTACCCTTGGCGGACCGTTTGAGAAAAGTGAGTCGATTGGTAGCCTTTCCCTTGTTTTTTTGATTTATAACCGTTGATATTTGTGACTTTATAACCATTGTATTTTGACTTATAATCAGTTTATTAATCAGTGTGTTTTACTTTTTTTGATTTATACTTTTTTTTATTAGTATTGTAATTGACACGTATGACGATGAGTAGAGGACGGTATCTTTGATTTATGAACGTGTTATGCCAGGAGGCATGGCTCAGGTTGAGTGAAGGGATGTATGATGAATTTGTTTGCACGTATCTGTTGATCGACTTAATTAGTTGATTACGAGTGAATGGCTGTGTTATGTCTAGCACCGTTTAGGCTATGTGAAGTTTTGGACTGAACTCGACTCAGTGATTTGGATCTAATTACGAGATAACCGTCAATATTCGGACTACTATTTGGTAATTACAGTTATTAATGTAGTGAACGATTAATCAAAAGTTATGACGTGTTCAGTACTTAGTGTGATTGGCTTTATGATTGAAGGTTACGCCCTAGAGTCTTTTTACTGCTTTGTAATTGGTTAAGGTTTGAAAATGAATAAAGAGTTTTGAGTTAGTCTTGGCGAGCACACGAGAACATACGCAGTCGTGGGGCAGTCCTGGAGAGTCTTAGAGAGAGTCTTGACGCAGTCTAGAGAGAGACTTGGGTCAGCCTTGCAATAGTCTTGGGGACTTTTCCCCAGGGCGCTGTGTCTTATAGAGTGCTCGACTGACCGACTAAGACGAGAGTTGAAACGTATTTCGTTGTGTGTGTCTTATTTGACTGTAAAGTTTAACTGACTTTCCCGATCCCGTACCTCAAGGAGACGTGACATAGAGACGAGACGAGATTCCCCCTGGCACGTATTTGAGAACCCAGAGGAGAGAAGAATTTCCCCCTGATAATTCACCCAACTCTCCGTATATTGCCGTTATGAGTGTTTCTCTTGATACCGAGAATAAATCTGCAGAAATGTAAATGGATATCTTTAACTTTCGATTTATAGTGGATAGTGTATGGGGAAAGCAATACTATACTTATGGTTTAATTTATGAGACACGAGGCCCAACAACACACTGCTGTCTTACGAAATGTTCAGGGTGTTGAAACTCCTAACATGTCAATGATCTCTCTAGAAAACGAAGGTAGAAACACAACTATGGTTGCCATATTGCTCTAGTGAAATGTAATTCGAATGGAATATTGACGCAGTTCCTATTCGAAGTCGAATGTTCATTCTTACATGTTTCTGTTGTTTGTGGTAGCGGCGTTGCTAGTGGAAAGGTCAGTTGAAATCTTTACCATTCGATGACCAGGACACTGATACCAGCAATACATCGTCACAACTGCGAACAAAACACAGAATACATATTTGCACCCTAAACGTCTTCGTCTAAACGAGTTCCAGCAGGCCATTTTGCACTGTACAAAAAAAACACGCTTGACTCTATTCAGGCCACCCTTTTTTATACCTTGGTCCACGGGCCCGCCGACCAGAAAACATCAAGAAAACAAATAAAAATATATATTTATTTTTAGTCTGTCCTAAGGCCCGCTGCTCTGCAAATACACCAAACTAGAATAAAATAAAATTATTATTTATAAATTTGTGCCGATCGCCGCCTTCAAACTGACCGATTGAGTTTTATTTTGTTCTTACCGCCGCACTTGTCTACCCCCGAGTATCTGAAATAAAGTTCGTTTTCATATCAGCGGATTCGGCACTCACCCACTTTTGGGGTCGCAGGGGTCGAGGTACAGTCATATATTACATCTGCTAGCTGATAACCTAGACCGAATTTCATTCAGACCAATGACAATCGGCCTTCCATTTATAGTGTCCGTACATGTGGTATTATTAAAGCATGGCGGCTCGCAATGCATGCAAATGCCATGGCTGGTTTTCAATCACGCGGTAGGCCGGGCGAAGGTTTATGAGAAGAAATTGGTCCAGACAGGATACACATCTAACAGGCCCGTAGTTTGGGGGGGGGGGTTCGGGGGGTTCGGTCGAACCCCCTAAATTTTGGAAGTGAATAGATTTATGATGGTAGATTAGAACATAATAAAACGAACAGTATTAATTAAAATAATTATCATCGTTTAAACCACTTGACTCAGTGAGGTAACTATCAGACTCGGTCGAAATTGCACAGTAATGAGCATTTAGCATTTAGCATTTGAGCTTTAAATGTCAATCGTGAAGTTATGCCGTCTCAGTTCAACAGCTGCCAATCAAAACAGGTTGTTATAATAGGAAAGCTTTTATTCGGTGATTCCACGATGGTGTAATGAAGATCGCGTTCAAGCAGCTGATGTTAAATATTAAAGCAACATTGAAACAATAATGTAATGGTAGTCACTCTCTGAAGGATGTGGTGGTCCTGAATAGGTCCGTTTGTTTTGTGCTAGTGTTCGCTCAGTGAGTAAAGTGTGGGGTTCGAACGGGATTGAGACGGCAACACCACACTGTACTTTCATATTGGTTCATTAGTTTTGTATTCTTCAAGTTAATGATGGCATATATACTGTTTTGTTCTAAGTGTATCAGCCAAATGTAGTCAACTTATTGTATTAGTACGTGTAGCCTGTGTTATTGGACATAGTGTACAGCTAAGAGTTGAAAACATCATTAAAAAAATGACGAAGATTTATCATCACGAGTAGTATAGGTTGAAGAGCTTCTTGCAGCCACAAATTTATCCCACAGTGTTGCTTCAGCCCTGAAACTATGCGATAAATCATATTTTTCAAACATATTTTTTTACACGTTTTTTTTGATGTCTTAGAAAATTTTCTATATTTTTAGTGGGTTCATATAAAGGAGATGTAGTCATTGAAGTTTATTGAGACCGCTGCTAAACTGCTACTATATGCATATTATAAAACAGATTTACAGTAAACCAACAAATTTACGTACTGCAAGAAACATGGTAGTATGCCATTGGTTAGTGCATTTAATTTGTTTGATGCAATCATTGTGCCAGCTATTTCTTATGGTAGCGATATGGGGGTACCGAAATTTGGAAATCGAGAGGATACAGACAACATTTTGCAGATATCTACTTAGCATTAATAGTTGTACAAACAATGTAGCGATGTTGAACGAATGTGGAAGGCTGCAATTATGCTGTGGTTATTTCAAGCGTTGTATCTTATATTGGTTAAAATTAAATAATAAATAGCTGGAACCCCAAAACATGTTATATCATGTTTAAACGATTAGACAAGACCGGCAGACATACTTGAGAAACCCACATAAAAATCTCCTGTTCAAATATTGTTTCGGCATTGCCTGGTTTGAAAAACAAGTTGCAGATACTGCAGATTTCTTAGGGATATTTACTCAAAGAATAAAAAAAAAATTGTCAGCAAGAATGGCATGCCTGAATTTCACAATCATCCAGGCTGCGTACTTTCGAAAAAATCAATGTAGTATTACTGGGAGATTTATTGGCAAGCAATTATAGACTAAAATTTATACCGACGAGTTTTCGCTGTTTTGGCCATAAACATAATGTTGAATTAGGCACACACAAATACAATTAGATCAATAAATTTTTAGTTTTTGCAGTGATACGTTTGAATTTAGTGTGATAGGTATTTTTGATGGTTAAAAACCTTTCACTTAGGTAACCGGGATTCGGTCGTTTCCACGCTAGGCTGACAAAAGACACACACAAGCTCCATTCATGTTCCAAACGATTCTCTGCCAAGTCCCTGGTTTTCACCCGAGACAGCATTAAATCACTCTTTATTTCTTGTCACTCCTTAACCAATTACAATCAGTATAAGAGACTCCAAGGCCTTGCCTTCAAACAAACAACCAATCACATGAAGGTTTTACACATCATAATCAATTAATTACTCATCAAGCTATCTAGATAAACACTACTATATATTGTCAACACTAACTAATATTTATGGGGTAATAGTCTTGCACTAACATTCCACAAAGATACCACCTTAGTTAGAATCGCAAACAAAATTGGTTTAGGATTACAGCTACTGTACTGTAATCTTAAAAACTGCAGACTCATAAGATGTTTTTGGTTGATTTCGACTAGCTCGCCATCTGGCCTTGTCATTAACCTTTATCAGTATATGTCATGGCAACCACTGTCAAACTGACTGAAATATAAATCATGACACAACCCCCTTTTTCAAATTCTGCATGTTCTCCGAACATACCGTTCCAATACCAAGGATGTCATCACATTTATATTTTACACGTCAAATACATCAACAATTGTTATGCAAGTAAAATACACTCTAATATAACAAAATACATAGTTTCAAATGAGTAAATACAATGATTACATATGGTAATTATAATTTCAAATAAAAAGCTATAAATTTAAACACTACTGTTATGATTCTAAAATACAATAGTTATATATATTTAAATAAAAAGATTATGAGGTTAAATACATTGGTTATATTTTCGAATATCCTACTCTATCAAGGAGAGGTGCCAGCACTTCACTTGCTATCCAAAATATTCAGCATTGGGTTCCCTATCTACTGCATACTAGTAATATCCCTGGGAATCTCAGTATATACTTCAGATAGACCTACCAATAATCTATAATGATTCCCTACCCCTTCCACAGCCATGCACTTACTATCTTTCCACTTTGGTATCTTAACGGCTTTAGGCAAAGGAATTACACGTTCCACGCCATGAAATTTGTATTTTAAATCACCCCATTCGATATTCAACACAGACGAAATTATACCACGTTCAATTGTTAAATTCTCGATCACGGGTCGCTTTGCAAAGGCCAAATGACTCGGAGACACGTACAGGGTCATAACATTTACCAAGACATACAGCTTGTCATTGGATATCTCTAAAATGAACTTAGTACGGGGCAATTTAGGTGCACGATACATTATAGAGCGATTATGATAACACTTGCACAATCGAATAACCGCCAATATCAATAAGAATCCTGAACACATTAAAATCAGAATTAAAGTTTCATTTCGAAGTTGGATCATGGAACTCTTCAAATCTAGCAAGGGATGGTCCGTAATTAACTCGTCTACTGGCAAATATAACGTTTTAGCCCGGGCCCTGGGAAGGGTTGCAATCAATATGCTCAAAGTTCTCACCTTACAAATTGTATATACTGACAAAATCAGCGACCCTGTGCATATAATAGCCAGAATGGTTTCAAATATAGTAATAGTTTTGACTTCCAAAAACGGTAAGGCAGGGGTTTCATCAATTGTGTCGCTAAACAATTTGTCCGCCATAGAATAATAAATTGGTTTGTTTTTCCTTAATAAATCTGCCGTTCTGTTTAAATCTACCACCAAACGCGCGTCAGAACGTACAATTTCCTCGAAAATTCCCTCTGTTAATGGTGATGTTAGGGAGTTGTACTCGCCACAGGTTTTCATACATCGATTCCCCCGTAATTTCTGTCAAATCATCTGGGTCATAAAAGGGTATTAAAAATGGCAAATTTACCGGATGCAGAAACGTGGGGGCCTCGTCTTCTGTGCAACTAGTTAACAATGGCGATATATAGAAATTGTCTGAATGTATAGCGCATCCACATGGCAATTTAATTATACACATTGTACAACCTTCAATAGGCTCAGGGCTTTTATCCCCGCATGCTATTAACCATTTTGTATCATTGCTATTCACCAAAATATTCCCCTGTCCGATTTCGAGAATCTTAGGGTCGTATACTGGGTTAAGTATTAAATCTATTTTACATGTGTTATGAATTTCCTCTTTATTATCATAGAACAAGGCCTTCGTACACGACGACTTACGCATATTTATCATGGTAATTGCAGAGGGACAATCTTTTACTGTCAGACCAGTACAAGACGAAATTTGGTCTGTACTCATTTCAATGTAGTAAGTTTCATCTTCATTAACCCCAAAATACTCTGCAACTGACGTTACCTTCGTGCGCCCGTTCTGTGCTGTATTATTGTCGAAATGCTGAGGTTTATCACCTAAATCATAAGGGAGGGGCATAGGCATGACTATCACTTTATACACTTCGAATATGTTTTTTATTGTAATGGGGATTCCAACCCTTATGTACACATTATTGTCTGTACGCCGAAATGTCACTCTCGCATTATGGTAATAATAATTCAAATTCGTGTATGCTATATCAAAATTAGGATATTTCTTTCGTAGTTTCTTTCGCACTGCCCTTAAAGCATCCCCTAACACTCTCGGTCCTACCAACTGCAAAGGTAACCTTTCTTGTAATAACACGTCAATCGAACTCACCCTACGTTGTGTCTCCCTTTCAAGTAACTGTAACGCTTGCAGCCATTGAATAGCATATCGAAACATTAAATGTGTGGATCGCCGTTCATAATTTAATTCTTTTTCTAACGCCTCTTGATTTAGTTCCATTCTGTTCAAGCGCTCTCTCCATTGCGATAAATCAGATACGATCGAATAAATGGCCTCATGATTTTCCTTAATCCCATTTAGAGCATTCCCTATTCTTTTATTCGTTGTGAAAACATATGAATTTAAATCATCTTCGTATGCAACAATTTGATCTGTCATAGCCTCGTTGGAACTTTCCAATGCCGCTACATGTCGTCTCAAAATATTTACGTCGTTCGACGTGGCCGTTCCGAATAAAGATTTCGATACCTTCCCTACAAAGTCTAATAATCCCCTTTTCTGTCGTTCATCACCCAAATCCTTTTTCTCTATCTTTGGAATAACACACGAATTGCTCGCTCATCTCTCGAAATATGATACATATAAAATTTATTCTGTTGCTCAACTAACTTCAAAGTTTCCCCGTATTCCTCACAAAACTTCGGAATGAGGTGAACTGTTTCGTTCGAACATAATGACCCATTCACACTCATCGTAGGAATATCTAAATAAGGTATTGCGAACGTATGATGCCAGTACGTTAAGCTGTTATCGATGTTTGCTACTCGTTCAAACAATACTCCATAATTGGGGCGCAGAACATAATCTCTCATCTGCACAGACGGTTTCCATCGTACGACCAGTAATACACTAATAAATATCAACGCTATTCTCATCTTGACATCAATTTCTCGGGAGACGCACTATAAATTAGTAATGAAATGAAAAGAAAGGGGTATGACATATGATAAATGAAAAATCTGTGGCCAATTCTCAATTTGCATGGTCGAATGGTAAAATCAAGTACCCACCTAAAGCGTTTCCTATGTTCTCATCAAATTGTCCACGGCGTCACCGCCCGGTGTCTTCATGAAAGTGTGATCCCCAACACCAAACATGTAATTTAAACTTAGGATTTATCATGGATTCTTTCCACGCTCTTTGAGAAATGATCTCGTATGAATGAATTCGTTAAGTATTATCGTTAGTAATGAATGATGTGCATCCCAGGGCCTAAATAACATTCGTCTTGTCACACACTAATCTTTTCTTAATATACTTCTAAACTATTAATCAATTTCTTCCGCTTTCCCTTGTTCGTTTTCGTCGACCCCATAAGGGGTATCGGATGGTCTTCTAAAAATAATCTCGCCTGTTCGCTTAAATTCTCATAACATTCCCAAGAATTTTGATCTTTCGGGTACCCAACCCATTTAATAAGATACTCTTTTCTACCGTTCCTCAGCCTCCCCTTAATAATTTTTTCGATACCAAAATATCCGCTATTCTTACTATTCATCTCTGTGTCTCTGGGCCCTACCGAATCATTTTCTCCTTCGGGTATATCATCTAAATTAGGAACACTTTCTCCAGGAATTTCCGTTTGAGTGGGTGGGGGTTCACTTTGCATTTCCGTACCCCTCTCACTATCATTCACGATTTCAAACTCAGGGGCTTCCAGAAATATATCCCCTTCATTTTGTTCCTCGCGTAAAGCTCCGCGTTTCAGTCTGTTCACATGAACTATATTCTTAAATATTTTCCCATCACATACGCGTTGCAATCGAAAGTTTACGGGAGATACTTTTTCGAACGTGCGATATGGGCCGTGCCACCGATGTTCTAGTTTTTTACTCGACCCCGATGTTGCTTTAGGCGTGTACAAATAAACAATATCCCCAACATGGAACGTACTCTCTTTCGCTCGCCGGTCAAAATAATATTTCATTTTTCCTTGATTAGCTTCAATGCATTTTAAAGCAGTCTCATGGGCAACCTTTGATTTTTCTTTCAGTAATTCCGCATAATCTCGGGGTACTTTATTCTCTTGTTCTGGTTCTAACAACACTGTGTCTATTGGCAACGTCGCCCGTCTCCCATATGTTAAGTAAAACGGTGTTTCTTGAATCGTTTCCTGTTTAGTTACTCTATACGCAAATAACGCAGCCGGTATAAATACATCCCAATCTTCCTGTCTAGAGTCGCAAAACATACTTAATATTTGAATTAATGTCTGATTAAAACGTTCCGTATTCGCGTTACATTGTGGGTTATATGGCGTCGTGTTTGCTTTTCTGATTCCAAACATTTGGCAGGTCGCTTTGATTACTTCCGACAAGAAATTTTGACCCCTGTCTGACAAGAGACATCTTGGTGCTCCGTACCTGCATATAATTTCATCAAATAGAATCCTAGCTGTTGTTCGAGCATTCATGTTTTCCGTCGCGAACGCCTCAGCCCATTTCGTAAAATAATCAGTAAACACGATAATATACCGATTTCCCGCTCGAGTTTTATGCATGGGCCCAATAAAATCAACTCCGACCCTATGCCAAGGGGCTTCTATTTTTAACGGTATCAAGGGGGCATTGGAGCGTAGTTTAGGAGATTTCCTAGTGGCGCAATCTACACACGTAGACACCCAACTGTGGATTTCAGAAGCCATTTTTGGCCAATAATAATGCTGCCTGATTGAAGCATAAGTTTTTGCAAACCCAAAATGACCCGCCGTTACTTCATTGTGAAATTGTTCTAAAACGCGATTTCTTAATTTATGCGGAATGACTAACTGTTTTACGCAATCCTGTTCTTTACTAAATTTACCCTTGGGGAACCAGAGGTGATATAAATTTTCATTTTCCATAACATATTCGTCTCTAGTATATGCTAATATTCGCGCCTTGCGCGGTTCAGGCGGTAGGGTCCCGTTTATTAAATAATCTATTATTTGGCTTATTTCTGGGTCGGCTCGTTGCATTTCGCTAACATTACACCAGCCTGTGTCTGCAGGCGTTCCACCGACCACATTTTCTTCACAATTAACGTCTACTGTTCTTTCATTATTAATTTCCGGTTGGACTTTATCAGTTACTAAGGATACTATTCCAATCAAATCATCGTCTTCCTCTAATTCTGTAATCGTTTGGGGCCCCTCATAGGTACGTCTAGACAATGCATCCGCGTTTTGGTGAATCTTACCGGGCCTATGTACAACTTCAAAATCATACTGTTGCAGCGCAATGACCCACCTTCCGATTCGGCCCTTAGGCCTTACTAACCCAAATATATACTTTAAACTTGAGTGATCTGTTATTACCTTGAATTTTGCGTGCCTTAAATACGGATCGAAATATTTAATTCCTACTACTACGGCCAAACCTCTAATTGTGTTATAGGATAATTACGCTCTGCCGGGGTCAACGCCCACCCGCCATACGCAATAACTCTCTCACGTCCGTCTTGTAATTGCGATAAAATAAAACCAATGGCTTGGCCAGAGGCATCGCAACTTAATATAAATGGCTTCTCAAAATCGGGGTATGCCAATATAGGTGGATTTGTTAGCGCCTCTTTAAGCTGTTCGAATGCCTGTTGACATTCTCCCGTCCAATCAAACGCAATATTTTTGCTAGTCATCGCATTCAAAGGCCTCGCTATTTTCGCATATTGGAACACTAACTTTTTATAATAATTACAAATACCTAAGAATCCTCTCAAACTTCTTACATCACGAGGAACGGGGAAATCCCTTATGGCGGCACATTTTTCTGGATCTGCTCTGATACCGTCCTTACTTATCACGTGACCTAAATATTTAACCTCTTTACAGGCAAAATTACATTTTGATAACTTCAGTTTTAAATTAGCCTTTCTTAACCTTTGGAATATTTGATTCAGGTCCCCCAAATGTTTCTCAAAAGTATCATCTAGATAAACTAAACAACTCTTCCAATTCAATCCCCTAAGCACTATATTCATGAGCCGTTGAAATGAATGTCCACTCCCAGCGACCCCCATCGGACATCGGTTAAATTGATAATTCCCAGCATGGGTCGTAAATGTAGTGAGTTCAGGACTATCTGGATGTAGGTCTAATTGGAAATATCCACTTTTTAGATCAAGCGTCGAAAAATATTTGGGTTTGGCTATTCCTAAGGAGTCAAAACAATCTACTATTAAGGGTAACGGGTATGGCTCTAATTTTGTGATTGCATTCAACTTTCTATAGTCGACACAGAATCGATAAGCACCCCCAGGTTTTGTAACCAAGACAACCGGAAAACTCCATTCCGAAACAGAAGGTGAAATTATATCTTCAGATAACATATCATTAATTTGTTTTTCAATCTCCGATCTTTTTTGAGGAGTGACCCTGTATGGCCGACAACTAATTGGGTCGGGGTCGCCTACCAATCTTATTTTATGTTGGATTATTTTCGTGTGACCCATATGTCCGGCAATTTCAGCAAATATATCTCCATTCATATTTAGAAATTTCCTTAAGGTTTCTTTTTGTTCAGAGTTTAAATCTGCCCTCGCCATGTCAATATTGAAAGGGTTTACTGTTTCACTAGGGTAATCATCGTACTTAAACTCATTCAAACTTAAGTGCTCTTCCTCTGAGCCGACGTTAATTATGCCAGTATCCGGGGTCAAACATTGTATCACTCCAACTTTAATGCCTCGAGGAATTTGAATTTCTGTGTCTAACGGATTCATTATTCTAATTGGCACCTTATTCTTATGTATTTCAAAAATGCCTTTTGCAGTCAATAACCCGTACTTAGATAAATTATTCATGCACCTATTTTCTGCAATTACCCCATTTGGATAATGATATCGAGTTTTACAAGTCATAATTTGCTGTGCCTTGGGAGGAATTGTAATACTATTTTGTGTCCATATTGGCGACTTTGGTCTCAAGTGAAACTTTCGGGATGAGAAATCAATAACTGCTTTATGTTCCGCTAGAAAATCTGTTCCAATTATCACATTACTTTTTGTATAGTCGACAATGTGGAAAGGAATAGTCACTTTTTGATCTGCTATTTCTGCCTTGACATAGATTCGACCTCTGAGCAGAACTATTTGACCGTTCACAGTATGTGCTGAACTTCGAAGGGGGGGATATATTTTACGATTTCTCAAGTTTGGAAAGTTTCGCATGAAACTTCTTGAAATAACTGAAATCTCAGCTCCCGTGTCTACCAATGCCCATACATAATCATTATCTAATCTTACTTTAATTAAACTATTTCTATAGATATCGGGTGATACTGAACACAAAAGAGGGCTTTCTACCATCCTTTTCTTATGGCTAGTCAGTCTATTCTCCGCCCTTGCTAAAATAGACTTTTTGGGTTTAAATTACCCCCCTGTTTTTCGTTATCACAAATTTTAGCAATATGGCCTTTCGCCCCACAACTATAACAAATTATATCTTTCAAATTCCCTTTTTGTGCCTCTCCCCGACATTCTCTTTCCCTATGACCTCTTTTGCCACAATTATAACTATTTCCACTGAAATAACTTCCACGGCTGTAACAGCCGGCTGCTGAATGACCCTGCTTATTACAAATGCCACATATCGGAATTGTATTGAATTTTCTACCTTGGTAAGTTAGGTTTGAACCAACCTGACTCTCTGGTCCCTGGAACTGCTGCGGGCTGTATACGTACTGCGGTCGATGTTGTTGTAATAATTGTTCAGTTTTCTGTGCTAACTTTTCCACGCTGAGTTCAATCGCTGATAGATCTGCGCCATTCTTTTTTTTCTCGCCTTCCTGCATCTGACAAGCTATCTCACTCAGTCTGGCTCTTCGTCTGGCTTCATCAATCGTTTGAGGCTGATGGACAATCACCTGACTCTTGATGTCATTCCGTAGCCCGGCGCGAAAATAACGTAATTGTTCTTCGAGTGTTTTACGAAGTCGGGCACAACGCGACTTGATATTTGCCGCGTAATCTTCTACGGATTCGTCGGCCCCTTGTTTTCGCTCAGACAGTTCTTGTTCTAGTATCCAGTCTAAATCGGCGTTTTCAAAATATGCAATAAAGGCCGCCGTTAAAGCTTCATAATCATCTCTTACTTGGGCTGGCAATTCATTTACCCACATCTCGGCTGGGCCAGTCATCAACATTCTGAATCCTGCCGCTTTTCTATCATTCGGCAGTTGGTTAAAGTCTGCGTACGCATTAAATCTCTGTAACCAGGATGTTGCGTTCTCTGATTGTTTACCTTTAAACGGAGCTGGCCCGATTCCCATGTTGACAGGCGTTGGACGATTTTGAAGATCTTCCACCACTTCCTGAATTTCTTCTACTGCTTGTTGTGTCATTCTTTGGTCTCCAGCAATAGCTTGTGTCATTTGTCCAAGATGTTCCGTTAGAACTTCACGAATCCCTTCCATCATGTATGTCTTTTGTCTTGTAATCATACAGTGTTCCCAGGATGATTTTTGTGTTGAACACAATGCCCGGATTCTCCACCACGTGTGATAGGTATTTTTGATGGTTAAAAACCTTTCACTTAGGTAACCGGGATTCGGTCGTTTCCACGCTAGGCTGACAAAAGACACACACAAGCTCCATTCATGTTCCAAACGATTCTCTGCCAAGTCCCTGGTTTTCACCCGAGACAGCATTAAATCACTCTTTATTTCTTGTCACTCCTTAACCAATTACAATCAGTATAAGAGACTCCAAGGCCTTGCCTTCAAACAAACAACCAATCACATGAAGGTTTTACACATCATAATCAATTAATTACTCGTCAAGCTATCTAGAAAAACACTACTATATATTGTCAACACTAACTAATATTTATGGGGTAATAGTCTTGCACTAACATTCCACAAAGATACCACCTTAGTTAGAATCGCAAACAAAATTGGTTTAGGATTACAGCTACTGTAGTGTAATCTTAAAAACTGCAGACTCATAAGATGTTTTTGGTTGATTTCGACTAGCTCGCCATCTGGCCTTGTCATTAACCTTTATCAGTATATGTCATGGCAACCACTGTCAAACTGACTGAAATATAAATCATGACATTAGCATGATAGAAAATGAAATTCACTTTGTTTTTATATGTTCATTTTATAATGATCTACGGGCTGATCTTTTGTCAATAATTTTATGCAATTATGCTACTGACAGTCTGGGCTTACTTCGTCGCTACACAAACTGACACGCCATATATCAACTAGCTTCGTCTGTAACTTTTAAAAGTTTTCCAGCGACGAGATAAATATGAATCCAGCTTAACTTAGTACCATATGTTTACATGGATGTTGTATTGTTTTTAAAACGTGATATGTGGTGAGGCCCTGTACAGAAATAAAATTACATAATTGACTAAAATACTAAAATGAATAATTGTAAACAGATTTCGACATGAAATTGTGTCACTTTTATGTGCGCTAACATATGTGAAGAGCGAAAAAGCTCGTCAGTAGCATTCTACCTTAAAATGCTTGGACAATAATGCTAAGATACGTACAGTCTTGCCTTTTTTGTGTACAACATTTTGCCGTAATGGATCAAGGGTGTGGGTGTGTTTGTCTGTGGGTGGGGAATGGCCTAGGACCCCTTCTCTAAAATGGTAAAATAGTTCAAAAATCTTATGTGAAATAACTTACCAACGTAACACAAAGTAAACCAACTGAATTTAAAAACCGAGAATATAAAAATGTATGTAACAGAGATCAAATACACTTTTTGAATATTATAAAATTTCACATCAAATATATCATTTATTGTTGTTTTCGAACCCCCTATTCAAAAGTGCTGGCTACGGGCCTGATCTAGTACAGTAGGTGACCTGATACTCCAGGAAGTCCCAGATGATTTAGACGAGCGACCCATCGTTTACATAAAGGGAACGGGCAATCTATCTGACAAATTTCCGACCACGCTGACATCGTCAATGCCAATCAGTACATTAGTATTCGGTCTGTGTTATAGTCACATCACATACAATAATGTCAGAGCGTCTGAAGACATAGAAGTTTAATGGCCATTTTTTTCCAAATAAATATTTATTTACCGAAAAAATATTTAATTTTTTACTATCCTCCTCTCGAAAGGTCCGAGGACATGACAAATATTGAAAAAAAAAATTATCTTTATTTTTTTCCGCCCTCCTCTCCATCACGTCTGTCCAAAACGCCCGAGGATCAAGGTATAAAAAAGGGTGGCCTTATGATTACTTAATAGGTTAGTGTAGCATTAATTAGCATACCCTGACCTCCTACCAATAATTGAAGCAATGTTTGAAAAGCGCCATGATAAGGAACTGAATTTGAATAGGTTGATTCGTGGCATTGTCGTCAAAGTTGCGCATGCGCACTTAATACTTTTGAAGATTGAACTGATCTCAAAGCTTGTTCACAACTTGCCAGAAATAATTTCAATTATCATTTCAGTAATGGAAAACTACATAATTTCGATTCATTAAATACAAGAATATTTCATATTCTTGTTGACAAATATGAGTGATATTCTTAGATCACAATACCGTGTAATGCTTTGCTCAAACTACATATCTTGTAGTCTAGTTTGAAAATCCCCAAAATTGTCGCAATTATTCATAATGCAGAAAAATTAAATTTTGTGATTCTGTTTTTCAAAAGTGCCTAGGAAATGCCTAAAATCCCCAAAATTGTCGCAATAATACAGAAAAAATAACATTTTTGACTCCCATGTGCGAAGCACAAAATGGGAGTCTTTGTAGTTAGTGTGTCTGTATGTGTGTGTGTGCGTGTGTGTGTATGTGTGTCCGACTGTTCCACTGCTATCTCAAGAACCATACATCGGTTTTTGATGAAACTTGGTGCATAGATGCTCTGGACCAATGCGCAGATTTGATTAGGTTTTGGTAAAAATCGATGCTCGTTAATTACCTAATTTGCATGATAATTAGCTAATTTTTAGCTGTTCTATGACAGTTCCACTGATATCTAAAGAACCACTCATTGGATTTTGATGAAACTTGGTACATAGATGCTCTGAACATATGCGCAGATTTGATTAGTTTTTGGTAAAAATCCGTGCATGTTAATTACCTAATTTGCATGATAATTAGCTATTTTTTAGTGGTTCCATGACTGTTCCACTGATATCTAAACAACCACTCATTGGATTTTGATGAAACTTGGTACATAGATGCTCTGAACTAATGCTAGGTTTTGATTAGTTTTTGGTAATAATCCGTGGATACTAATTACCTAATTTGCATAATGATTAGTCAATTTTCGGTTTTTCCACTGATATCTCAAGTACTAATCATCACATTTCAATGAAACTTGGTACATAGATGTCATATGACACTGCACAGACCTGATAGTTTTTATGGTAATATCAGTACATATAATTACCTAATTTGCATAATTAATTAATTTTCAGCTTTTGATATTAGTGAGCATTACATTTCAATGAAACTTGGTACTTACATACTCAAGGACTATGCAGAGATTGATTGTTTCGGATAAATATTTGTGCATATTAATCACCTAATTTGCATAATTAGTTAATTTTCAGCTTTTCCACGGGTATCTCAAGTACTAATCGCATTTCAATGAAACTTGGTACATAGATCCTTTAGGACTATGCAGAGACCTGATTAGTTTCAGGGTAAATAATTGTGCATATTAATTACCTAATTTGCATAATTAATTTTCAGCTTTTCTACTGATATCTAAAGTACTAATCATCACATTTCAATGAATCTAGAATTATGCAGAGACCCAATTAGTTTTTGGTAAATATTTGTGCATATTAATCACCTAATTTGCATAATTAACCAATTTCCAACTTTCACACTGATATCTCAGGTACTAATCATCACATATCAATGAATGTTTATACATGGATGCTGTAGGACAATAGACAGACCTGGATAATTGTGGGTTAAAATATGTACATATTAATTACCCAATTTGCATAATTAACCAATTTTAAGCTTTCACACTGATATCTAAAGTACCGGTACTAATTTCCATTTTAATGAAACTTAGTACAAAGATGCTCTACGACAATGTACAAACCTAATTAGTTTGGGGTAAAACTCTGTTCATATTATTTCCCTAATTAGCATAATAATTCATAATTTTTTGGTTCTAATCACATTTCAATTAAACTTGGTACATAGTTTTTGTTACATTGCCCAGACCTCATTAGTTTTACAATCAAATCTGTTCATGTTAATTTTCTGATTTGCATAATTAGTTTTCAGCTAAGTAATTTCAAATTATATTTAATGTGTCTCCAATACTCTCAGCACATGGGAGTTCTTTCTAAGCTTTCTTTGATTTGATTCTTGTTTGTTTTGTTTTTTTTGCCTATTACCGTCTTTACGAATTTGTGACTGTTATCATTTGAAGAATGGGCACTATTATTTTTTTCCTTATAAAATCTTTATGCGTAAAAAAATAAGAAGAAAGAGTCACGCCCCTAAATATAGACATATAGTTGTTATTTTTCCGGCTCTTCGAAAATTACCGAGACAATATTTACACCGGAAATCTTTACATAAAGATTACCTATCACTAAGACAACAGTGTTACACAAGTACGCACTGTCACGGTAGTTCCAATGTTTTTATCTAACCTTTGGCAAGTGCAACAACACAAATTAAAACAGTTGTTGCTTTGCACAGTTTTCCGATTGATTCGAAAATAAAACTGTCGGGTATGCACAGTTTATTATTCTTTATGTTCGTTGCGCCGAGAGTTGGGACAATGCGGAAGACAACGACAGCTAAGGGGAAGTGTTTTCAAAAAATAAGAGAATTTCGATTGGACAATAAAATGTAAAGCCTGTAATTGGCGTAAATCACTTTATGCGAAGAATGACATCATGCGACTGGTGAATACACACATACAGTCCACGAGCAAAATGTGCTAATTATAATCAATTACAATGACCAAAATAAATGTAATGACCAAATAAAGTTTACATTCATTTTAGTTTGTAAATTCACTCATTGCAAATTATGCTTTACTTGATATCATGGAAATACAGTGGGCTGGACATTGGATCTTCTGATCGTTGTGGTGACATTGACGTCATGCATCCATTGATCGTAAAACACAGTATATTATTTAGATTTAACTTTTTCTTTTATTAACCCCTCCTGTATAATGGACTGCACTCCTCGCCAATAACTTTTGCCACCTGTTTCAAGAGTGAAATGATCTGCTTATCAATGACCTATAGGCCAAATGGCAATAAAAGTTACATAAATCACATGTCACCTCATTGTAGCTGGTCAAGGTGTACTTCAGTCAGTCATTTGTCACATGACCAAGCAAGCTCAAATCTGTCCATATGGCTCAATCGAACCAATATTTCCAATTATGATCCATCTTCTAAACAGAAATCGTCTGAGAAGAAAACGACTCCAAATGTAGATGTCTGTGTAGCTTCGTATGTACACCATTGATAGTCTCTGGGTTGTGTTTCTAGTGTAACATCACGATGTAGTCATGAATATGCAAGTAGTTGTGTACTGGTACCTTGCCAAGCACAGTGGCCTGAGATTCGTGAAGCACCCCCCCCAAAAAAAACAAAACAAATCACAGCTTAAATGTAAAATAAAAATACAGCTACATACAGCTTTACAAATTCAAGGCAAGGGTCATTGTTGTACATCTCAAAGTTCATTCCAGGCCCCTTTTTTCCTGCACGTAAAATCATTTGTCGCATTCAAGCTGAAATCGTATGATCTTAAATCGCATATATTTGTATGATGCCCCATTTTTCATAAGATCAAGCATTGTGTTGATATAAGCAATTTCAGTTAGCAAATAATTTTGTAAGAGCATTGAACCCTGAACCCAAAATTAAATATTTATATTAATTATTGTAAATGAATCCACAATTAAGTATTTAATAATGCACAACACATTGCAATGGTATAATAATAATTATTTTTTTTTCATTTTACTTCTGGATTACAAGCCTTGCGTCTCCGGATTCAACCTCACATAGTGGGCACAAAATAGTGGGTATTGCCCACATCTATGGGTGAAATAAACCTTCATAAAACGATAAAATAGTGGGTATTGCCCACATCTATGGGTGTAATAAACCTTCATAAAACGATAAAATAGTGGGTATTGCCAACATCTATGGGTGAAATAAACCTTCATAAAACGATAAAATAGTGGGTATTGCCAACATCTATGGGTGAAATAAACCTTCATAAAACGATAAAATAGTGGGTATTGCCAACATCTATGGGTGAAATAAACCTTCATAAAACGATAAAATAGTGGGTATTGCCAACATCTATGGGTGAAATAAACCTTCATAAAACGATAAAATAGTGGGTATTGCCAACATCTATGGGTGAAATAAACCTTCATAAAACGATAAAATAGTGGGTATTGCCAACATCTATGGGTGAAATAAACCTTCATAAAACGATAAAATAGTGGGTATTGCCAACATCTATGGGTGAAATAAACCTTCATAAAACGATAAAATAGTGGGTATTGCCAACATCTATGGGTGAAATAAACCTTCATAAAACGATAAAATAGTGGGTATTGCCAACATCTATGGGTGAAATAAACCTTCATAAAACGATAAAATAGTGGGTATTGCCAACATCTATGGGTGAAATAAACCTTAATAAAATGATAAAATAGTGGGTATTGCCAACATCTATGGGTGAAATAAACCTTCATAAAACGATAAATGGATGAGTCATGGTCATGGTCACTTATTGTTAGAACATAATTTTTATTGAAGTGGACCTGTTGTGTTGTAAAGCTGATAAACCATTCGGCTTACACTTGGACCAAGATTTCTGAAAGAATAGAAAAAGAATAATTATATAATATTTATTCATTGTTTTCTGGTAGATCAATCACTCACTTTGATTCTTAATAAGCTGAATTTGAAAGCCTGTTTTAAGGCACAGATTTATTGTTCAGTGCATGGGGATTTTTTGTGGGCTTTTAGAAAAGGTAGGTGAACAACAAATTAGTGATAATTTTGCCCACAGGATTCCTGATGTTTTTTCCCAACTCATGGTGGGCCTTTTATGAAAAGAAGGCGAACTTTCTATTTGTGATGATTTCTCCTGCAGCATCCCCAGTGATATTGAGGTCTTTAAGCAAAAGTAGATGAAACTCCCCATTTGTGATGATTTTGCAAACAGCATTCCAGATGGATAGTCCTTTTAGTCCTAGCTACTACTGACTGATAATCTATGCCAGTAAATACACAGTTTGAGATGAAAATCATTGCCAGGGTGTGATTGATAATAACTTTTCGCATCATCATGAAGAAAAAGAAGAAGAAGCATGGCCTGTCTTTTGCAAATAATGCACTTTTATGAATATCACTGTGCCCATGGAGTGCAAAAAGAATGTTGATGTTTCCTATCAACCATATCTGCTTATTGGACCTGAAGAGCAAAAATGCCTAAGATTAGGCTCAACTTAATTAAATAATAATGCATGTTTACAAATGTTAAAGCCCCTTTAACATCGCTCTAAGTTAGTTACCAGCAGCTGAAATATTGACATACATAATCGAAGGTATGCATTTATTATTTGCATCTGTATCATGTGTAAAGAAGAATATCTTCCATACCTCTGGGATTTACCATATTTCAAATTGGCCAAAAGCTTTTCCTTTCCAGAGTTTTCAGGTATGCCACCATATGCAGCCAACAACCTGTGTAGAGAATATAGATATTCACATTCGTAGTTATACATTTTTACAAGTCCACACAACTCAATACTGTTTTAAATGTACTGCCCCGACAAGATGCTTGTGAGCACTCATTATAAACTATATTTTACACATGAAGCAAATAATTTCCTCAATCCTTGAATTGAGTTAACATTTATCTTTCACTATACTAAAATCGACCCGCCATTTTCATATAACTGCCTTTATTTAACTAACCCTTGTGGAGTTCTGTATTTTTCTAGTATTGACTTTGCTTTCTCAGCCGACAGTCCACTTATCTGCATTAACTGCTTTGCAAACATCTCTGTCACAGTCATTGCCTAAAACAACATAATACATTGTAGTAGCAATTGTCATCTTATCAGGGATTTATAGGAGTACATATAAGCATAATATGAGATACAATTGGACAAAATTCATCACACACTGAACATCACCAGGTAGTTCCATGGCTTCAGTTGTGATGGAGTTTTCAGTATCTTTAAGGTGTCATTAAATAACTAAATTGCACGATGGATACTCTTTTCAGTGTACAAAATCAATATTCAATGTGATGTACACAATAGACTTTTAAGCTGCTTCCTGTAAAGACATTAGGTCCTTCAATTAGTCCATAGGACAGCTATTTACTCATGTTACTGTTATGTCTGAGCAAACTTTGAATATCTACTTCATCTACATATGTTAGTTCTTTTAAGCACATATTTACAGCAGAATTCGAAAAGCAATGTATGACAGGATTTATTGTAGTGAAGACAATAAATAACTTAGTTGATGAATAGATTTTGATTAGTATACCTTATAAACACTGTGCATCTTTAATTTACTCAAATTGGCCTTACTACTAAGTGTCGACAGCGATAGAACTTCTACATTAAACATATACATTTGTAGAAATTCTATGTTATTTGAGATCGCAAATCATATAACATTACTAGATATGCCTGAAACCTTGCCTTGTTTTTAATTGTCATCTGGTCAAACTCTGAAAATGACATCATCATTTGTTGACTGCAATGTACATCAGGTCTACTGTCCAAGCTGTCTAGATAATCTTTGCTATAAGCTGTCAGTGTTTTCCTCTAAACAAAAGACAAACATTTTAGTTATTCCTCACATAGAAGCATTAAAATAATAATAGTTTGTTATGCAACTGTAATCTGCTGTGGATACAAGTAAGGTAAAAATAGTATAAAATAAAATATAAGTAATACAACTAAAAATAAATAATAACTAAATATCAGAAAGTAATAAAAATACAGTAAATAAATCAAAATAAAGGTTATCCCTACCCAGGGGTTTCACAGGCGGTGCTTTGTATATGGTATTTTTTAGATATAGTGAAAAAGCAATGTTATTTTTCATAATTTTTAAAGAACATTACATCTTTGTTCTCTTCACTTGAGTTATTATATCAATGTTAATTTATAGAAATAGA
The DNA here is from genome assembly GCF_978046115.1 of Saccoglossus kowalevskii. Lineage (NCBI taxonomy): Eukaryota > Metazoa > Hemichordata > Enteropneusta > Harrimaniidae > Saccoglossus > Saccoglossus kowalevskii. The sequence goes on along the minus strand of NC_140659.1, from coordinate 28,281,370 downwards.
ATGCATAAAAAAGATGCAATATGACATTTTGTGATTCCCTGGATTCTTAAATAAATTAAACTCCAATTTATCATGAATTGAATCACTGTTTTTGTAGCACACATCCGAGTATTCGTTCAATGAAACAAAGAAATTCTTTAATACACTGGTTGTTTGAGTATGTAAAAGAACTATCACTGCATATGCATGACAATAGTTTTGATTTTTTATCTCATGAATACTGTTGTGTGCATTGCAAATGCAAAATTTGTAGTTTATGATAAAACAGAGCCTGTATGGAGTATCAAACAATAATTAAAATATATATATATAATATTTAAAAAACTCAAATATACCATGTGTTGTATTTACTCTATCAAAAGTGTACAAAACAAAAATTCTATTTATTGTACGCTCATAAAAATATGACTTATTTTGACAATACATTTACATCTATATGTTTATAGGTAACACGGACATGCCCTACAAATAGAGCAATTATGGTATTTATACCCCTCAATATAACTGCTGTGATTGCTGGTTCAGATTTCAGAGCCCCAGAGTTCAAATTATATGTGGAGTCGCACACAAAGAAGAAAGTAGTGGCATAATAATTATTGTCCAGAGCTACCATACCGAGTATACAAACATTTGTGAAAGTCCTTGAGTTGTACTTACTGCATATTCACTCTGTAAATATCTTGTCATGACAGTCAGGTATGCTACAGACTGTTTCAGCTCACCTGTCCGTTTCACATAAAACCCATCTATCACCTAAGTTGAAAGAACAAATTATATTCTGAAATATTTTGGTTTATTATTTCATAGACCTTAGAAAACAGGAACATATTCCTTTGTGCAACTTCCTTTGTGCAACATTGGTTATAATCTCTTGTATAGATAATCCCATTAATATATATGTATAAGATAAGATAAGATAATTCTTTATTACAACCTTATAGAATGAATTACATATCTATTTATAAAATGTAATAAAGATGTTAAAATAAACTTATCAAGTTGGACTATCTATCTACTACAATACAGTTACATGTAATAATGTATATATGCCTATCATATATATACATCTGAAACAGTTTTAGTTGTTAGCAATACTAGTACCTTTTTCGCTTTTTTATATGTTTGAAAAGTTATGCTGTGCCAATCGTGTCCTGGGATTTGGTTTTTGGCAAGAAACCTGATTTGTGTCTTTAGCACAGCTTGATTGTCCATAAAGATGGCACAATTAACCGTCCAACAAGGACAAGGCCCTAGATCAGAACGACGCCTACCAGAGGCAATTAGAGCTAGTAAGAAGACTGTTTTCCACGTCAAATAATTCAGTGGTGCTGATCCCAAAGGCTCAAAGGGTGGTCTGCTTAGAGCAGACAATACAACCAACAAGTCCCAACTGGGCGGTTCCTTCATTCAGGATCGAGTAAACAGTCTTCTAATAATAGGACAATTGGCTATAGTCTTGTCCCCAAAGAATTGTCAATGGTGGGTGAATGCTGCATAGGATAAACCCAACTCGTCAAATAAATGAACGAAAAAAATCATCTACCTGGCCAACAGAGGGATGGCAAGGATCAATCTCCCTTCCACTACACTAAATGCCAGCTCGCCATTCAGAGTCGTGGGCTGCATTGGTGGAATCCCTATTTGCCCTGGCCAGGACGTTGGTAGCCGGCTCAGATAAACATTCCATCTGTGTGAGTCTACTGACAGCCTGCATGCGTGTATTCATTATAATGACACAAATTTTGACAGGTCAATGTTTACTTTTGTGTAGTTTTGTTTCCTTGTAGTGAAAATTTACCCTTTTTGTTTTTCTTTCCTGTTAACTTTACAATTTTTAGTTACATTGTATCAATAGAATATACTTGGCTATTAAGTTTTGATCAAATGTAATTTTCCTGATATTCTAACCACAAAGTTGGCTCATTCTGTGTAGCCATGTTTGGCTTATGGAACAGGAGAGGATGTAAGTGTTAAATGACATAGTTTTATTGTTGGTTCCTCTAATTGAGTAGAGGATTATATAATGTATGACTAATAAATTAAAGAGTTAAAAACGTATTCTATTACCTTACCTGTGTATTTACAACTGCTTGTTGTAAAGTTGTCTCTGGAACACTAAGATGCTGCCCAGACCCGAAGTCTTCCACCAAATAGATAGGTTTTCTAAGCCCACAATTCTTCAGACGAAACTGGAAATAATGAATTGTAACATGATATATATACAATGTGAAGAACAAGCAGCCAGTCGGCTGAGATAGCTCCGCTGTTAGCAATGTAGGTTTCAATTGAAGAACTGAAAATATCATTAGAAAATGAACAAATCTGAGAGATGTCTATCTGAGGTACCTACATGTATAACATGAAAGCAATCGAAATTGCAGTTTTTAACAAGAAGTCTAAAATATCACTTTTTATCAAAAATGACAAAAAATATCATTAAAATTAGAGAATTTAAGATATCATCACGAAATGAACAAATCTGAGAGTGGTCCACATGTAGTACCTATATATATAATATCAAAGCAATCGGACTTGTTTTTTTTAATAAGAAGTTGAAAATATCACTTTTTACCAAAAATGACAAAAATATTCATCAAAACTAGAGAATTGAAGATATCATCACAAAATGAACAAATCTGAGAGAGGTCTACCTGTAGTACCTAGGTATGTCATATCAAAGCAATCGGACTGGTAGTTTTTTGAAATGATTTTCTCTGGCACTGAAACAATTATAGATGTAGCTTGCTACTTTTGTTGTTTTTTGGCTGTTTTTGCTTGTTTATTGGTATTTGTGTCGTTGCAATGTATTAAATTTCAGTTCTCTCATTTTCATACAGCTTGCATTCAAGTAAAAAATACATCTCGTCTTTAATCTCATTTTGGTCGCAAGCAGTGCACTTTCTACCACTGCAAGGAATTTTTTTGTATTCTCTATTTCTGTTAGTATGTCTAAACAGGGATGAAAACGCTCATACCTTTTGTTCTTTAAATCGTCCATCTGTTATACTGCTAGCCAAGTCATCCATTCTCTTTCTCTCTACAATGTAGTCAAGGACAATCTCCTTAGCAATGGGTATCTCCAGGCAACCTGCAACATACAGATGATTTAAAATACATAAAAAACATTTCAAACGAGCAATATGATTCCATGTTTCATTCATGTACACAAATCTAAAAATCATTTTGAATTGATGATATTCAAATAAATTCATAAATGATCATCTGTCTTGTGAAATACCTGGCATGTGTCTGATTCGTTCTTTAGCAATCCACAAGAAGTCTCCTACTTGCAGTTTCCTCACATCACAATCTATGCCATTCTTTTTCAATTCAGGAAGCAGATTAGCCTTCCTGCTCCCAGAAGAACCCCTAAAAACAAATAAATATTGCAATGATTTGATATATATGTTGTTTACATGTGTATATCCAACTGTCTAGGTGCTGCTTACAAGTGTAAATCCAGCTGTCTAGGTGCTGTTTATATGTGTGTGTGGTTATAAACAAAACAGTGCATATTCAGTTGTCTTAGCATGGTTTACAAGTGCTTATCCAGCTAGGTGCTAGGTGTTTACAGGTGCATAGCCTATATATTCTAACATTTATTGGTACAACAAATATAATTTGGGGTCAAAATTACATGTTTAAAGTTACAAAAACATTACATACACACAGAAAAGGTAACCCCCAAACACTCCCATTGTGTCGTTAGTAAAACAAGGCAGCACCTAAGTTTATTCTTGCAATGTAAACAACACGTTTATGAAGTTACACATGTTATGTAGTACATCAACCTACCCTGCAGTTTCACAGTTATCCACACATAGAATAACATCATATGTTCCTTGTTGAAGAACAAACTGTGGTCTGGCATCAACGGAAGATGATGTGGAGATACTACCCTGTGAACTGTCATCTATGTTAGATATAGAATCAACACTACTCTGTGAGTAAGTGTACGCTGAATTTGATTGGCTTGGATTGGTATGACTAGATATTGGCATTGTTGAATCTAATAAAAATATGTCAAAAGAATTTTTGTTTATTAATAATATTAAATTACAATGATGTAATGGTTATGGCTAAAAATTAAAAGCATAGGTTCTGCTGTTCAACATTTTATTGATGTATGTCAGCGTTGACTTTTTGTACTGTAATTTTTTCAATCATGATATTAGTGCACAAATGTTAGCACACATTTATATATTTTACCATAATATCTTTGTTGATTTTGAATCAAATAGACTTAGGCGAGGGTTCTCTGAACCCGCCTATTCACATAGTTCATACCCACCATAGACTCCGGTCAGTCAAAATGACTATTTTGAAAAATAGTACACACAAAGGGGAAAACGACACGAGGGTAAAAATGACAAGGAAAACTTATCCTACCAGCTACAATGTCGGATGCCGAGCAGCGGCAACAACCCAAGCTATAAATCCGGACAGGAAAAAAAAAGCAGACGATCCAGCAGAGCTTGCTAGATTTCATCTCCACTCGAGGCTGAGAGAAGTTAAGAGTGATGGGCGGCTACCTGTGGCGCTGCCAGGTGGCCTCGGTCACGTGGGTTCGTGACGTAAGGGGTAAAAGAATCTTGAGGTCATGGGGCTTCCCCTGATCTGGATTCTATCTCTCCATCACCGGCAGAATCGCTGATTAATGCCTACAGTTCAAAATAGTCATTTTGACTGACCGGAGTCTATGGTGGGTAATTGAACGTAGTGAATATATTTTTTTATCATCTTGATCAAAATTGTTGAAAACAATGATAGGTTTTGTAAAAAGCAATTGTGAAAGGTGATTAAAGATGACTTTGGCATTCAAAAAGGTTATAAGTAGTCCGCATTGGTAATGTGCATTGTTATTACTGCCTCACATGTGATTAACAAAATAATTTCCTTAAAAAAAAATAATAGTTGAATGATATAAATGATGTGTACATATGCAAGTGCAAGACGCTTAAACTTTGCTTCATAGAAAGCAATTTAACTCACCTGTTCTTAGTGACTTTAAACTATTACTAGCAGTGGATACAGTTAAGGAATCAATATTATCATTTTGGTCAGGGTCTTCTTCATCAGAACTCAACCTGAATGAAAAATAAAAAGAACTATTACTATTACTATGAATATAACAGTAATACATGTACTGAGTTTTGTATTTTGAATAATTTCAATCATTTCTGTTTAGGAAAAGAGTTTTCCAAGCATCCACTTTGTTATGTGATATTGGTTGAAATTATCTTTAATATCACGCATACATGTACACACCGCTCACCTGAGTGTTATACCTGTACTGGTGCTAGGCTGTGATGTGACAGTAAATGATGTAGGCCTAGTACCACTAGCTGTATCAGTGGGTAAGCTTGATTCTAGCTTGTCTGCTAACTCGCAACCAGAATCACTAAGACTGTATCTATTGTATTGAAAATATAAGTTTATGAAGTCTAACATAGAGTGACAGTATCTATCATAATTCAACTAATTGTTGCAGAATAATCAGCATTTAAACAAAATTTGAATATGTTTTTTGCTTAAGGGCAAAAAAAAAATCAAAAATCTGTTTTCGATCTAAAAGTAACTTACAGAAAAAAGTGATGTTATTTTCTTTCGTTTTTTGAAATATTTGCCCCCCCCCCACACACACACACACGTGCCAACCAAAAACAAGATATAATTTGTTTTTGGTATAATGTATATACAGCTAATAGCTATAAACCATTATCAAGCTTGACATTGGAAAGAACCCCTTCTTTATTCATAAATACTGTGGTTTTGTGCCATATCTTATGGAATTATGATTTATAACTTGTATGTAAACACAATATCAATATGTTTTTAAATACATAATTAGGACATATAAGTTTTGAACAGAATTATGCGCCCCTAAATTGAAAGAAATGAACACGGTAAATATAAGAACACTTCACTAATTAAAGAAACTATCAAGTACATTGAACAGTGTTACAACATAAGGAATACATTACTGGTATAAATAAACTACATATGCCATATTTTTACATTTTGTAAATTGTCTTACCTTTACTACTCACGAATAGTTTTATGATCACTCAACTATGTAAAAACTTTATTAACTTGTTAACCAAAAAAGAAATGTTACATTATCTTTATGGTATTACCGGTAATAAAGTATTCTATTCTATTCTATTCTATTCTATTCTATTCTATTCTATTCTATTCTATTCTATTCTTTAAGCTTTTGAAGAATAAGCAAAAAATACCAAAGTTACTGTAATGAAGAATGAACAGATTGTGGGTTAATCATGTCATAAGCTGCAGGACTATAGAATAAATAGCAATCATACTTAGCCGGGTTGCTTTCTTTTACAATGAGTCCTTTTTTAATTAGTGTGCCCATTGAAGACCAAGCTGTGTAACGTGCACCAGGGTCTGGCTGTCAAGCAAAGAAGATACAATATTTACAAATACATATGACTTAACATCACATTAATTATATTGAAAAAAACCTCATCACCCCTTATCCATCCATCCCAAGTTTTTATAAAATCATGTAATTCAGGGAATATTTAAACCATGACCTTGATTGTTTTGATAACAGAGATATGAAATCCATAATAATTTTATTCTTTGTTTGAGATAATGAATACTATTAAATAAAGTTGAGCCTTAAATCAGAACAAGTCATAAAAGTCTGGCGTCTAACACATACATTTATTTATCTCAAGCAAAGATAGTATGAAACAATATGTGAACATAATTTATGCATGAATTTATGAATTAAAATGTGTTTAATTCTACAATATATAGAAAACAACAGCAGTACACAATGAAGCCCATCCAAGACAACAAAATGCTTGAGTAAGTGTGCCCTTTCTCCTGCTCAAGTTCTAACTGCTGTAAATGCAACTGCAAAATGGACACTGTCAAATTGTATTTATTAACATTCTGGGCACCATAATTGTTTACCATCAAAAAAATACATGGTATGGTGTAATGGTTTTCATATGTATTTTTTTCTATAATTTCTGGGCAAAATGGTAATAATTTCCTCTTGGTTACAGGTCTCAGTCAAAATTTTAGAAATAATATGAAAAACATTAAGTGGGATTTGCTCTGTGAAAGGTGACAAACATTCACTTTGGTGCTCATAGGGACAATTAGTAGGTGACTACACCTGTTATTTAGCCTATAAACGGTCAAAAAAAACAGTGAAACCACAATATTGTCAGTTTAAACTTGAAAACTAACCCAAAATTAACTGAATCAAAAAATATCTCAACTAAACCTTAATTGCCTACATGTTTTATTCTGATCAACACATTGTACAATCCATTTGTGTGGTGTCCCACTATACATTGATTATCACAGTTATGTCTTACCACACTAAATGACTTCTCACATAGAGTCTGTGCTTCCCTCACAAGTTCTCCTTTAGTCATATATCCTAAGCTGTTTTCTTTCTATAAAAGAGAATGAAAAGAAAATTAAGAGTTGACAGTGTAAAAGAGAGAGCATAAGAACAGTAAATTTTCATGCTGGTTTTATGAAAGCATATCTTACCTTTAGATCTCTATACAATGCCAATACCAATGCATATGGCCCAGATCTATATGCAGGAATATACTCTCGTTTAGCTTTACTCTGCCCAGCAACAACTCTTGTTTTTCTCTGCCAAGCATAAGAACAACTTGTATATAACTTTGGTTACTGCACCTGAGTGACCTGACATGAATCTCAATATACATACAAGATAAATTCTCAGATAATCTGTTGTGTAGGTGGATGGTTCTCAGATAATCTGTTGTGTGGGTGAATGGTTCTCAGATAATCTGTTGTGTGGGTGGATTGTTCTTGAATAATCTGTTGTGTGGGTGGATGGTTCTCAGATAATCTGTTGTGTGGGTGGATGGTTCTCAGATAATCTGTTGTGTGGGTGGATGGTTCTCGAATAATCTGTTGTGTGAGTGGATGGTTCTCAGATAATCTGTTGTGTGGGTGGATGGTTCTCAGATAATCTGATGTGTAGGTGAATGGTTTTCAGATAATCTGATGCCTTGGTGGATGATTCTCAGATAATCTGATGCCTTGGTGGATAATTCTCAGATAATCTAATGTTTGGATGGGTGATTCTCAGATAAGCTAATGCATTGGTGGATGATTCTCAGATAATCTCATGTAGAGGTGGGTGGTTCTCAGATAATCTAATGTTTGGATAGGTGATTTTCAGATAATCTAATGTTTGGGTGGGTTATTTTCAGATAAGCCAATGTGTGGGTGGGTGATTCTCTAATAAACTAATTTGTGGTAGGTGATTCAAGATATGTACATACTGACATCTACAAATTCAGCATAACCAACAACCATAAGCATATTGAATAGACCTACCTGCTGGGAGGTTTGTGATATTGGATTTGTTTTTCCCACTGTCTGTGATGTGTCTGAACTTCCTGCTATGGAGGGTTTGTCACATAAATCTACAGTTGTGCTAGGCATAACTCTGCTGATGGGCTTTCCCAATATTGGAGATCCAGGGATAATGCCTACAAAACACCAACCACACAGAAGACTCAGTATATTCAAAATCTATGCTAAATATTTTACAACCAAACAACAATGGAATCTTGTTGTTTATTTCACCTACACATTGTTGTAATTTATTGACTTTATCTGTAAACATTAGGTACAAGTATTTGTAAATCAGATTTTTAAACTCAAAATGAGTGCCATTCACATAACACATGGATCGTGGCGAGAGCCACTTGTAGTGTTTCATTTTTTTCGCTAACCAAATTTTCCCCCCAATATTTTTTCTTCAGTTCAGAGGAACAGTGGACAAGATGAAGTGAAAAATGGAACAGTATTTGAGGAGCAATTAAGTCTTGTGGCTTGCTTTCAAAGAGATCCCAGTGACAATTTTGATTGGATCTTATATTGCATAATTTATATTTTTATGTCTATTGTATGCAGGAAGTATAAGATATAGGTAAACCAGAAACTGGTGTGAAGAAGAAAAAATCAGAATACAAAAATACATTCTTGGAAATACTAATTTAAATGAGAGATTCTGTGAACAAAATTATTAGTGTTCATCTCAGGCTGTGTTTACTTTTAAGTGTCATTGTTCATTTGATTATGACAATAACCTTGCTGATTTCAATTTACACAATTGAAACTTTCCATATGATGCTATTGTTAAGATATTGTTATAGACTGACAGGCCAGCCTATTGCTATTTTGATAGTGTGCCCTCTATCAGTAGGATATTAAGGTCAGGTTAGGGGGTTCAAGGGTCAGCTATCTTGGTGTTCAGACGTTGAACATTTGTTATTGTCCGATAAAATAAAAATAAAATATTATTTCAGCATAATTTCTCGCACCCGCCGACTTGTGAGTGCAAAAAATTGTTAAAAATTTTTTTTTTATCTTCATTTTTTTTTCGCCCTCCGCCTAACAAATCCAAGTTTTGCATTTCATGGGAGTATCATGATCAAAATACCGAAGTCTCGCGCAAATCTAAACTTTATGCGTGCTGCTTGAGACGACTAGGCGAACATGGCGGCGGCGTGGTTTGTGGTGACACGCCGTGAAACTCTGTTGTCAAAAACCGAGAAATCCCTCATTAATGCTGAAAATTGTGCCCCAATTGGCGACATTGCCAACCAGGTTATACATGGAATAAAATTTTATTTCATTTTTTCTCTCAGATCAATGATCTCACTTACAATTCTTTGAGAATCACACAAATCTAGTGGGAAAAAAAGAATTCATTTTATTATTTTCCCGCCCTCCTCAAGAAAATTTACTTATAAAAACTCAAGAAACAAGGAATAAAAAAAGTCTGGCCTAAACATGAATATTCAAGTTGCACACCCCTATATATATCATTGATTCAGACCAATACAATTAACTCCAAACAAATATATTTTTGACAACAAAAAGGTTTTCATGAAAGCTATTGTCTTAATAATACAATTTTTTTTAAACTTTTCAAAAATTTGTCTCTATAAAAATTAATGGTGGTAAAAGTTAGCTTGAGAAATTTTGATGAGATCTAAACATCCAGTCAATACCTCATAAAAGTATTAGAGAGGAAAATGTGAAATTTTACCATTGTCAAGGAGTTTTTTGTCTAGCATCTTGCAAATTTTATCTCCAAACCCCTCTAATATCTTGGCTTCTTTACCACTTGTCAGTGGAACTGGATATTTCTTTAATGAATTAATTGCCTATGAAAAAACAAAAACTCAGAATTAAACCCTCATAATATCACTCCTAAAGTTTTATTGACGTTTATGTGAAATAAGTGAATGTCGGAAATTCTGGAATTTAAATGAAATATGAACTGAATGTCCAATTCCAGATGAGTTTGAATGTTGGCAATAGTTCCCCATTTAACTTTGAATTTAACTTGTTAGTGCCAAGAACACTGTTTCAATGCATGCAAGAAAATCATGATCAAGGTCCAATTCAAAACAATATTTCGACATTATATAGATATCTAAGGTCTGTAAGATTTTTTTTATATTTTCCTGATAGTTCTTATCATTCATATTTAGATCGTTAAGCCCTTCAGGGGCGGATTTAGAGGGGGCCGAGCCCCCCCCCCCCCCCATTTTTAACAACCTTCGGCCAACTTATCGGCCCCCTATTCCAGAATCCTAAATTCGCCTCTGCCCTTGTGACAAAAGTAGCTCACGTACGAAATGACTGCATCAGTCAAGAATGGTAAATAAATAAAGCGCCTAGGAGACACCACAGAATCAGTATTACTGTACCTTTGCATAAGTAAATTGCCTATTTGACCCTGTCTTCGCCGACTCGTCCCGCCATTCGGTCAACCACTGTAGAAATAAAGGGTTCGGACATGGACGATCTGGCTTCTTTTTCTTTGCGTAGTTCATGGTGACCGCAAAAACCCGGGACGTGAAGCCGAAATGAACTTGATCCGAAATTAAAAATGGCGCCGATGGTGCGGCCTCTATAGTTGAGTGCTTTTGTTTTTACGGACACTCGTCACATGAATACAAATCACGAATTCATTTCGGATATATTTGTGGAGGCAGATATTTATGTCTTCCGAACCTCAGCAACGTATGGGTAATAAACAATTAAGGCATCGAAACAATTGTTTTGATTTTATTAGTATTGATACTAAGATAGCTGTCCCATTTACAGCACCACGGGACAACTGTCGGTTTCATCGATGAGTCTCGGTTCCCCAGACTCAGTACAGTCGGGCATTTTTTTCAAACATAGGTGTAATTTTTAATTTAAAAAAAATATGTTCCCCACTCGCCGCGAAATCTTTCGCGGTCACGCTAGTTTTCGCGATCACGCTAAAAGGGCCAAATTAATAATTATTTTTGGTAAAAATATCACATAGTACTAGTTATTAAATGCCACACAGTGGAAGGTTGTATGATGGCAAATGTTATTTGGGCATCACTAAACTGTAGTCCCTGCACTATGCTAGCACGTTTAGCATGCTTTCGTCATAAAACATTGATTTAATTTTGGTCTAATAAATACAATTGGTTAAATTGTACCTCTTTGTTGCATGTTTTTTTTCCGCCATGGTGTAAATGCATAACTTGTTGTTAAGTTCTCATTGGCTGTGCAATACATTTACATCTTGTGAAAAAGACAACTATGTAAAGTCGCGTAAATTGTGAGATCTTCTATAGACCGCGGTTTTGCTATGCACCAGATCTTGTCCTTTCACATTTCACAAGATACAGTTTAGTGATGCCCAAATAACATTTGCCATCATACAACCTTCCACTGTGTGGCATTTAATAACTAGTACTATGTGATATTTTACAGTAGTTGTTTGCAGAATATGATGTGGATTGATTCATTTTTTGAGCTATCACTAAATAATTTCCGAATAAATAATTCAGGGGTGATATTAGGCTTAAAATTAAAAGCAGCCCAAACTTCCGAGCCGTATAGTAGAATAGGCATAACAGAACTATGAAATAGTTTAATATAGTTGCTTTGGTGCGTGGTGAGGGCCGTGTGTGGTGCTGAACCTCAGCAGAGGCGGGTGATACCGATGGAGAGAACTGTAGCAAGCTCGGGGGAAGGGGTACTCACATTGAAGTGCTATATGTATATGTGCCGCCAAAAGGGGTTCCAAATTCACCATTTCTGTCTGAAAAGGGGTATTTTAGCCTGTCTTTTTCATTATTTCTGTCTAAGAGAAAGGGGTCCATATTTTCCAAAGACTGTCTCCAGACCTTGAGTGATCCAACAATCAGGAGAATGAAGCTGATTTTTTCTTTCTGTAACTTCATTTCGATCGTCAAAGTCCATCTCCGGGAGTCCACCTGTTTTCCCTTGGTACCATTTATGCTTACTGTCTGGAAAAGGGTGTAAAATATCTACAGTTTGTCTGAAAAAGGGGTAGGCAATTTGAGTTGATTTCTGTCTGATAAGGAGTAAAGGTTTCAAACAACCAGCTACACACCCCTGTCAGTATTTTTTGCAAGTATCATGCATATATTTGGTGTACCTAATAAACTATGGTTTCACGTAATTCATGTGTGACGTCATATGTGTAAGATTGGCCGGTGTGCATTATTACTTCTTATTATATGCGCATATAGTTATATTGAACTGTACTGGTGCCCATCAGTCTAAATTTTACTTGTGTTACACAAATTGTGTAATTTTATATTGATTAAGAACCCGCGCACGAGGTAGTAAAAGTATTGCATACTATTTGGTATTTTGGTTAATATTTGACCCCGTGACCTCGTGACAATACATACACGTGAAAACGGAAAAACAAAACCGATCTTCACGCGCAATATCAAAATTGACTAAATCACTATTCAAATGTAAAGCTGAAACCACGTTACCTGGCAACGTTTAAGTTGTTCCAATAATGATGCATTTCACGCAGCAGTTACCTTTTGATCACTGTCAGAACATATTCGCATTGGTAATATGCACGGCACGAGTATGTAAATTATGATTTACTTATGAAATGCTTTTCTGCCTTTCTGGGACGAATGGTGACGTATGTATAGATCACATTACGTGATGCGTTATACACTGCGAGAAGGTTCCATCGGTGAAGTAAATACACTTATGTAAATGAAGCATTTATAATAACAATGATGATCATTCTGATAATGATATACTTTGTCTAATTTATCAAATTGTTACCGATTAAACATCAGAAAATAATAATTTATTAGTTGCTCGAGATTGAACCAAAATGCGACACTTTAAGATGAATCCATACTTCTGCAGAAATCCTGTCATTGACTTTAAGAGTCATAAAGGGCTTTGGATTTTGTAAAGTTCATGAGAAATCTTACCCAAACAATCATGAAATTGAAGTGATTTCAATAATCCGGTAATTTAGAATTTGTTGCCATGCCAACTATTTCGTTTTACTTATTTTTATGATCACAGTGATCTGCATAAACTACACATGACAGTGGAAATGTCACGTTCAAACAAATAAGACTACGAACGCAGTTTTGCAATTATTGTAGATCTACAATCAGCTTTTTAATTCGCAGTTTAATGCAATTCGCAATAAATGAAACATTCCAAGAACTTAGAAGGAATAGGCAATAAATACCAGGTTGTACAGGTAACGTAACAGTAAGGTTTACATCGCGTTGAATTTGTAATGTCATTTCCCAGCGCCGATAATAAATTCTTATGCCCGCTTGAAACCGTCAGAATAAATAAAAAATAAAATAAGACCCTACTTGCTTCAATTGTTTCTCAGGTTTTAAATATGTATTTGAACGGCCGTTGCGCAACGTTTTTTTTTTTTTTACTTGACTCGTTGTTTACCCCACCTTAGGGCATGCGTGAGTTACTAGCAAAGTTGTTTGCATTATAAAGATAAATAAGACTTTTATCAAACATCGGGATATTGTCGCTCTGTGTATAAGAAATTGTCTGCGTTTAACTAGAGGTTTCAACTAATCATGTTAGAGTTGAGTTTCCATGGGAGACAGAATGTTGTACGAGGGTCATTTTTGTCAATGTTGCTGGGAATCGGCCCGGGTTGATTTGTTTTTTAATCCCGTTATAGTTAGGTATATTTCGGAATTTATATGCTGTTACTGGCCCATCGGTGATTTCCAATCAAGGTTCGGTATATTTTCTACATAAAAAAACAAGAGTTTGAAAATTGGACCCCCGCAACAATGGTGAGTTAGTTTTATTTCTTGTACACAGAGGGACTTGGTTACAAACGATATGGTACTAGTATATAACAAATATTTCTTTATATTCACGCGGCTCTAAACAAACATTTGTGACAATGAAACTTGAGTGGAAAATTAAGATTACGTCGGCAAATGACTTGTGTATATAAACATTGTTGTGTCAACGTGACCAATTCCATTGCTGTAATACTAGTGCATTAATGTTGACATGGCCGTGCGACTTCCCTGCCCAATGTGGAACAGCGCCGCCTGTGGCGACAATGTACTATTCTCCCGTTTGACTAGTATTTCAAACGTGACGTCATTCACAAAATGGTGACAGCGCTTTAGTCTTTTGTGCTTGTACGAGCTGTTTCTTTATTTTCAGGCCGTGATATATAGTGCAATATCAGCAAAATGTCCAGCGAAGAGTTGTACCTTCCTGACATTCGTATGGAAAAACAATTTAACGTGCAGCCATACGAATTTTGCCAAGTGTGTCAATTATTGAAAGCGATTCACGTAGATGTATTGAAACAACACATCCTGGAAACTCACGATCAACCATACCTATGTAGAGTATGTGACAAGCGTTTTACCCGGAAAGGCGATCTTAAAAGACACACGAGAGTGCATACTGGTGAGCAACCATACCAATGTAAAGAATGTGGCAGACGTTTTACCGAAAGTAGTAGCCTGAAAACGCATATGAGAGTACACACTGGTGAGCAACCATATCAATGTGCAGTGTGTGACAGACGTTTTACTGAGAATGGCAGTCTGAAAACACACATGAGAGTACACACTGGTGAGCAACCGTACCAATGTAACGTATGTGGCAGACGTTTTACCCAGACAGGACACCTGCAAACACACATGCGTATGCACACTGGTGAGCAACCATATCAATGTATAGAATGTGACAGACGTTTTACGCAGTTAGGACACCTTAATTCACACATGAAAATGCATTCTGGTGAGCAGCCATACAAATGTAAAGAATGTGACAGGCCTTTTTCTCGCAGAGACCATTTGAAATCACACATGAGAGTACATACCGGTGAGCAACCATACCAGTGTAAAGAATGTGGAAAGCGATTCACCCAGACTTACAACCTGAAAACACATATGAGATTACATGCTGCTAGACAGCCATACCAATGTAATACATGTAACAAACGTTTCATCAGCAAATTTGCCATGGAAAGACACGTCCACATCCATACTCTTGAGCAACAATATGGTATTGTGAATTTAGAAGAAACTATTATTGGTGGACAAATACAGGTCTTTCGTGTAATATTTTCGTAGTGCATTTGGCGATGTCCATATGGTTCAACATGTATTATCTCTTAAGATTATTTCATTGCATATGTAATTTTAATATTTTCTAGTTGTTCACAAACAGTCTTTTCTACTTCCATGTTTACCCTGTCTGTGTACGTGTGTAAAATGTGGAGATCCATCTATGCCTTTGTGGGACTTTGAAATTTTAAAGGGTGGTGGTCACAGTGCACGTTGTTTAAATGTCATGTAAACTGTGTTTATTACATTTAAGATTTAGAGAGGGGAAGAGTACATTATATATAGGTAGAAGAAAACTGTAATTCTGCAATTGAATTAGCTGGACATTGTGGCCAATTACCTACTTCTAATGAAAAGTCTATCACAATGCATTTTACATGTATTGTATATTTTATTGCCATGTTGAACATGATACAACTTGACAACCACCATCTTTTAAGCCTAAATTATATTGGTATTTTCTTGCCTGTTAAAATATTACTTTGTAGGTCTACAGTTATCTTTAATTTCTCACATGGTTTAATGATGCACTCCTTTAAAATAGTATCTGGGTGTATGTACTCTGATCTTGCAATACTTTACACATTTGAAGAGCATAGTACAATGTTTTGGGGAATTCAAATTGTGCATCTAGTCACTGCAAGTTTGCATTCACTACAGGCTATTTGAAGCTGTCTTTTTTTGGGGCCAGTATCTTATGGCACAACAGTGAACATATCTGCTTATAGGTGCAAGTTGGAATTTGGTGTTTTATGTTTATATGTTTGTATATGTATATTCCGGTTTAAATACTGGTAAGCTTGATGTTTATGAAGTAATATTGTATTGAGATGTATTTATTATTATATTATATTGAAGAATTTTATTGAATAATTATTTATTATCTTATGAAACTGTATAGTGTTTGCCTGAATGTATTATGCTTATTGGGTTTGAGGTTTGTATGTTTTTCAAGTAACACTAAAAAACTGAAATGTAGGTGGTCCCAACTGAAAAGCTTCCCCCAAAAGTTGCTGGTATTTTGAGTCTCCAATCGATGAAGTATGATTTCGGTATCAAAATGGTAGAAAAGTTAGGGATCTCTTTATGTAGGGATTTGTGGGTAATATGTTACAATTGAAATGAAGCCTATTGCTCACAGTATGTACTCAAACACACCTGGGCAAACCAGATGCATTCTGAAGTATAAAGCTAACCCCAAAACAAAATGCCAGGTTATTGCAGTTTGTTTTGTCAGGAAAACAAAACGGAGAAATCTAAGGTACCCCTTTGGCAATTAGTATACTGAATCTAAACTAATGCATTGTTTACAGGCACTTGTATAACAAGTCTTATTAAAATGCAATACTGTAAAATACTTTATTTTAGCTGGAATTAATTTTCGCTTGAAAAGACTTTTTGGGTGTTTTGTATGGAATTAATTTTCACTGATTTTTGACTTGTCAAATGTAAAATATAGGAAAAAGGAATATTCGCTGGGTTTTATTTTCACTGAATGATTCCTTCAGCGAAAATTAATTCCAAGCGAAAATAAAATATTTTACAATAATAGTTTTTTTGAGAAAAAAAAATTATGCAAATTAAGTAATTATTATGCATAGCTTTCAACCTCTGACTAATTAGGTCTGTGTATTGTTGTATTGTTCCAGGGCACATGTTTATCAAGTTTCATTATAATGTAAATTAGGTAATTATGATGGATGTATATCAAAACTCAAAACTAATTGGGTCGTGCCATTGTCTTTATGTACCAAGATTCATTGAATTAAGTACCTGAGATATTGATGGAAAAGCTGCAAATCAGGTGATTAATATCCACACATTTTAATGTAAAAGTAAACTGGCCTGTTCATTGTCCTAGAGCATCCATGTATCAAGTACTTGAGATATCAGCAAAAAGCCACAAATTTACTAATTATGCAAATAAGGTAATATGCACAAATGCTGTGTATTGTCCTATGACATCTATGTACTAAGTTTCATTATAATGTGAAAAATTCACTAATATGCAAATTAGGTAATTAATATGCACAGTTTTTACCCAAACCTAATCAGGTCTGCACATTATCCCAGGGCAATGAGTGGTTCTCTAGGTATTAGAGGAATAGTCATGAACAGCTAAAAAATATCTGAGCATGAGCATGTATGCATAAAATTTCATCAAAACATGTGGTTTTTGAGATATCAGTGGAAACAGGCACACATAGACCACCCCATTGTGGCTTCTCGCACGGGAGGCAAATAGAAAACACAGTGTAGAGTGATATTGAATTTAATCTTATCGCAAATAAATATAACTTACATAATGGACTGAAGCACTTATACCAAAAGTGAGTTTTCATCATAGTTTATAGACTAAAAGATTATTTGTACATGAAGCGACATGTACCGTACTTGATAAATACATCAGCACAATTACTGTATGTACTCGGATACATCAAAGAAATATTAACGGAATTGAGGAATAGGAGAAAACTTTCCATAGTTATGATCAGAACCACATTTGAAATGTATACAAGGCAGAATTTGATACATTAAAGAAAAACCTGACAAGCTGCTCTTTAATTTAAATGACAGTCAGGTAGCTCATCAAGTAGTTTTGCTTAGACTCCGGGAACAGAGCGACTCTATACAAGTTTTCCAACATTTAAATTACAATCATATTCTAGCCAGACAATAGGTGGCTCCTTTTCACTTTCTTTGCTTTCATCAGTTCTACCAAAATGAGCGGCTATATTGCGATAATCGTACTTGACTCTGATAGCAATCTAAAAATTAAAAATTATAAAGACCACATCAATATAGTGAAAGTTTATGTAGATCTTTTAATATTGAAATTAATGTGTAGCCTGCCATGTAGGTGTGCATAGGCCCTGGCCAGCTAAACGGCATCAGACCTCGCTAACACCTGACAGAATAGTGTATGTCTTGTCGGCAAGATCAATACTGCAAATTCGCAAAGTTCACTAAGTTCTTGCAATGAATATTCATGTTGTCATGGTAACACCATCAAACAAAGGCGTGTTTGCATTGTCGGCAAAAATTACAGACTGTTTTCAACAAGATAATAAACATTGCGTGGAAATTTTCCAGCACCTTATAAAACACATATTATGCCACCAAACAACTAAACAGTGAATGGTTACTCTTTGATGGCTCTCACTATCTGACGTTCCTGCAATTTGATTGGTACCAACAAAAAAATCGTTGGCGGAAGTGAAAAGCTACATCGTTCTGTCAGGCATGTGTTGGGTTTGGAGCACCGCGGTGGGCTAAAATCATGCGACCATGTCAGGTTAATTAATGTGTTACTAAGTAAAATGTGCTGTCATATCCATTAAAAGATTTCAAATCAAAAATTGTTCACTTTTGTGAAATACTAGCAAAAAATCATTGCTACTGGAAGTCAAAATACCACTCAATTAATTGTGAATTGCAATGAAATATACCAGTATAACTGAGACTTAGGTAAAAGTGCATATACTTACAATAACATCTCCAACTGCTTTCTGTGGGGTTATCTTCACAAAGAAACCAAGTTTATTGGCACTGCGGAAGTTTATAACACTGCAAGTAACGAAATAATGTACAGTAAGAATAATGAAATTATAGACACAAGATCAAAATCACTAGTTAAGGCTTGTTGTAAATCGGCAATCAAATTTTTATTTATTTTGAAATAAATCAAACTGTCAATATTAAAAGCAATCAAAAAGCAGGACAGGCCAATATTCCAGCTTATGATTATCAGTACAAACCTTGGATCATCTTTGAAATCTTGCATCTCAGCATTGTCATCATAATCCGCTGTATCATCCTTAGCTGCAAGGATCAAATGACATTCTGGTACAATGACCTGAAATAACACAATATTGCACTGATTATGTCAGTGGCATGGTCAGGATTTATCATACTTGTAGCGGACTATGTTTTATCACAAATACAGTTAGACTTGTATATGCTCCTATATTTTGTGTTCAAAAATAATACAGAATCCAGAGTAATAAAATTACCAGTAAATACATCATGTGTATGAAATACAGGTGCTTCAAACATTCATGTTCTGATTCACATTAAATCTTTCAATTACTCATCAATGCAAAACTTAGAGGCTGAGGTATCCATATAGTGTAGAATTGTGTTCTAAAATCTAAGACTCCATAAATTTCAAAATTACAATGTGTAATATGAAACAAGATTGTTTTTAATAATATTTTTATTTTTAAATAGGAAAAATCAGAAAAATGCGAAAAAGTTGCGAGTCCAAAATCAAAGTTGCCAGTCCGTTTGGCCCGGCTGGCTAACACCCTGTTACTTACTGTGGCAGTGGCTTGGTTTTCATCAGGTTCTAGAGCCTCTAGAGTGACATTGGTGATATTCTCTACAGGATTCACTAACATAACAGTGACTTGGCTCTCTTGCTGGTAGTGCAGATTGGGAACAGAAAATATTCGCATTTCTGGAATATGATGACTGCAAAATATCAAATATAAATGAACTACTCTAAAGCACTTTTGTAAAATACAAGACACATTTCTCACAAGCCGTAGGACAATTACGTAAATGGATGACCTGAACGCTGTTTAAAGTGTCAATATCCTTTCGGTCCATAATATCTCAATGAAGATTATGTTTTTGACATTGAAGCAAGGATATATAGCTAGACCAATATATTTGTTGATAGCAGGTTTATAATCAATTCCAGGACAGAAAAAAAAGTAAACTTCAAGGTAGACTAATGACTTTCAATGTGAAGTACCATAAAAATAGTGTGTTAAAAATTGGTGAAAATGTGATTTTTTACAAATATATTCGGATGAAGTAATTGTTGATATTTTTGACTTACAGAGCCACTAACTGTATCTTGAATTTAATCGACGATGGATTAAATTCTGGCTTGCTAAGATTGTGTTCACATTCCTACAGAAAAAAAAAAATATTAAAAACTACAGACTTTCAAATCAGCTGTATTCTTCAAACAAGCAGCCTCTCGGCTGAGATAGCTCCGCTGTTAGCAATGCACATTTCAATTAAGAACAGAAGATATCATTAGAAAATGAACAATATGTATAGTATGAAAGCAATCGGACTAGCTGTTTTTAACAAGAAGTCGAAAATATCACTTTTCACCAAAAATAACAAAAATATTCATCAAAATTAGAAAATTGAAGATATCATCATGAAATGAACAAATCTGAGAGAGGTCCACATGTAGTACCTATATAAATTATGTAATATCAAAGCAATCAGAATTGAGGTTTTTAACAAGAAATCAAAAATATCACTTTTTACCAAAAATGACAAAAATATTCATCAGAATTAGAGAATTAAAGATATCATTACAAAATGAACAAATCAGAGAGAGGTCCACATGTAGTACCTATTTATGTAATATCAAAGCAATTGGACTTGCGGTTTTTCACAAGAAGTCAAAAATATCACTTTTTACCAAAAATGACAAAAATATTCACCAAAATTAGAGAATTGAAGATATCATCATGAAATGAACAAATCAAAAAGAGGTCCACATGTAGTACCTATATATGTCATATCAAAGCAATTGGACTTGCGGTTTTTAACAAGAAGTCGAAAATATCACTTTTTACCAAAATGACAAAAATATTCACCCAAATTAGAGAATTGAAAATATCATTACAAAATGAACAAATCTGATAGAGGTCCTCATTTAATACCTATATATGTAATATCAAAGCAATTGGACTTGTGGTTTTTAACAAGAAGTCGAAAATATCACTTATTACCAAAAATGAGAATTGAAGATGAATGGACGACGATGGACAATCACTCAAATGATAAGCTCCGCTCGACAAAGTCGACAGCGGAGCTAAAAAACAAAAATGCAGAAAGTATAGCCTATATCTTCTTTAATTAGTAAAGTATGCATAATAATGTGAGTTATGATTCCAATACACCAAAATAAACAATACAGGCATGCATGCATTGCTCAGATCAAAAAGTCTGCGGCACTGAATTGCATATTTGTAATCACCAAAAATATACCAACACCCATACATTTGAATTGAAACCATTATGTATACTGATACCTCCTCTATTACTTAAAATGTGAAGAACAAAAATGTTACATGCTTTGAAAACAATGTACAATTGAATCAGTGTATAGTGACCACCCAAGGGACTTCAGTAAAATTTGACGACTAATAATGCTCACTTTAATATTCGTGCAGCAAATAATAAGATGGTACTGTTGCAACAAAAACACATAATATTTGGGGAAAAAATCAATTTAGTTTAAAGAGAGAAAATTAAAAATAGTTTTATAAACAAAATACTATCGGGTATTATTATTTTAGTCTTGAAACATAACTTAATCTGCAAAACTGTTGCTGACAAGATGGTCTTTAAACACACGTTGCTCATATGTTATGCTTTGGTACTGCCTAAAAGTGATCACTATAGGCAGAGGGTGTCTATACAGAGGTGGTCACTAATACAGTTTTGACTGTAGATATTTATCTTGCAGTGTACTGAACACGACTTAGAGCTCGATTGAAGAAATGCATCATTAATATGGATGGCATCAAAACACAATTACATAATTTAGGCCTAATTATAAACAGGGATTATGTGTTGTATATGTGATGTGATACTTACACGGCATCTCTGAGATCTCTTGATAAGCAGATGTTTATGTCGTGGATACAGTTGTTTGGTATAGAATGGCTGGTACTCTGGTTGAGACAGTCTTTGGGAGATTGTACATACTGTAAGTGAAATACATAATTATTCAAAACAAGCAGCCTGTCGGCTGAGATAGCTCCGCTGTTAGCAATGCACATGGCAAATAAAGAACAGAAGATATCATTAGAAAATGAACAAATCTGAGAGAGGTCCACATGTAGTACCTATATGTATAAAATTGGTTTGAAATAAAATTAGATTTATTTGCTTTTTTGATAATGGTTTGCACAACAATCCTATAGTTATCTAACAATGACAAGGGTCTACTTGTCAGGAATATAACTGAGTAAAAATTTCACATGAATACATATGTAATATCAAAGCAATTGGACTTGAAGTTTTTAACAAGAAGTCGAAAATATTACTTTTTACCAAAAATGACAAAAATATTCACCAAAATTAGAAAATTAAAGATATCACTACAAAATGAACAAATCTGAGAGAGGTCCACATGTAGTACCTATATATGTAATATCAAAGCAATTGCACTTGCGGTTTTTAACAAGAAGTCGAAAATATCACTTTTTACCAAAAATGACAAAAATATTCACCAAAATTAGAGAATTAAAGATATCATTACAAAATGAACAAATCTGAGAGAGGTCCACATGTAGTACCTATATATGTAATATCAAAGCAATTGCACTTGCGGTTTTTAACAAGAAGTCGAAAATATCACTTTTTACCAAAAATGACAAAAATATTCACCAAAATTAGAGAATTGAAGATATCAACATGAAATGAACAAACCTAAGAGAGGTCTACCCAAGGTACATATACACCAAGTATCAAAGCATTCAGGCTTTTAGTTTTCAAGAAGAAGTCAAAAAAGTAAAACATTGACACGGACGACGACGACGGACAATCACTCGTATGATAAGCTCCGCTCGACAAAGTCGACAGCGGAGCTAAAAATAATGTTCCAAGTGGTGAAATACTGAAAATAATATGCATCTACAACAGTTCAGAGTAGAATTCAACAGTACGCATTGTGAAAGAACGGATCAGGCATGTATTATTAGTCTCAATTCATTTGGGGGAAACCTCTGACCCAGAGGTATTAAGGAACTGGAATTGTAATTGCATATTACAGAGTATGACATGATGGGAGTGTGTACTTTGCAATCTAAGCAGTCACTGGGTGGTGTGGCTTGTTAGCTTGTGTATATATCTGGTAGCGTCACTTATGTGTATTTATATACCTGGGAATCACTTGCGGACGACCGCAGTGTTTGGAGACAGACAGTGAAAAAGGGAGTAAAGCGAGGCGAGAAAAAGAGAAAGCAACAGTTGGAGGAAAAAATAGCAAGAAGGAAAGACAGGCAGCAGAATAAAGCAACAAATCCACCTTCAAACTATGTGTGCAGCAGAGACTGTCATGCAAGGATCGGGCTGCTGAGTCATGCCCGCCGCTGCTTTCAACAAGACTGAGCGAATGACTCACTGGACGCAAACCCATCGTCTCCCGAGACGAAGGGATGCCTACAGAATATCTGGTAGCGTCATTTAACAAGATTATAACATAGACAATTATTAATAGGGATCATTTACTATGAAATGCCGGAATCATTTTTATTCGCTCTTTACTTTTATTACGCTCTTTTTGATAGTATACAGCTGTTCCCAGCTCCATGCGTCCAGATATTTAGCAAATACCGTACCGCATACTACTTCATACATCAAATGCTACCAACTAAACATATCTGATAATAGAGCATTAAACCATATCAATGTCATTTCATTATTACATACCAGATGGTAAATTGACAGCCTCTGTATAAATACCAGGAGGGAGTTTTTCAACTTCTTCTGTAGGTTCACTACATTTAACTGTGGCAATTTTGCCAAGATCACCTTCCTTCAAGCTGGATGAAATAAATAATATATGTTAGGTAAAACATGGGAGTGGTATTGAGGGAGAAAGACATGAATGTCACAGTCCTCGTTATTTAATTATAAAATTGCAAACAATTGAATTAATACAACGTATGTACTCAACTTTCATTGACCCGGGTCCAAAATACACAAGTACACAAGTGCAACCAAACTATGTCTCATAGTTGCTCAAGAAACTGCATTCATAAATCTGAGTAAACCTAGATATACCTTTAATAACAACTTGCCTTCTTTGTTAATTCAATTAAAAAAAATTATGTGCATATTCATCAACCTGCCAAGTTTCACTGATATCTGCTGCAGAATTTCTGAGAAAATGTTGGAGACAGAAAGCAGAAAATGGCTGCGCCTGAACGGGGACTAATAACAGTGAATTAATTTTTATCTGATACATCTTCCACATCAGGATTATAAACCTAAACCAAAAATGGTACTATCATACACTGGACCATTAGAATATGACCTATTTTGACCATAACTCACAGTAAAATGTACCACCCACATGCAAAAATAAAGTAAAAGTTAAAATATTACTTCCAAAATGTTCGTTAAAATCAATTTTATAATTATTCATACATCATATACATACCTTAAATTAGAGAGAGTACTAAGGAGCACATTGCTGCGTCTTCTTGTACTTACAGGAGACAGATATTTTTCCTGAAAAATGATGTCAACAATAAGATTTTACACACAAGTTTGCCAATTTGCTAGCGAATTGGCTAACTGCTTGGATTTTGACTAAACGGTTGGCTTTCAAATCTCGCTGGGACAGTCTTGTGGTCATGCCCACTTAAGGCGAATCTATATAACAGTAGGGGACGATCCTCATACTTTAGGAGCTATTCGGCAACGGTTTTACAGTTGGATGGCGATTTCGCTTTCAAATATACCAGGGAAAGTGTTCTATGCTCTTCCGTGTCCACACAAAAACGACGAATGAGGTAGATTTTTTCAGCGGTTGGCTTAATGTTACCCCAACGGTCGTTTGAGTGTGAAAGTTTGTTATTTTCTCCCTGATTTGTAGGAAACTGTTTCTCAACTTGTATATTTAGAGTCAAGCAGTGTTCAAGAAGGTTACCCTCATATAATAAATATCGGTAGATTAATCGCATTTATAATATTGTCACGCCAGCTGACTGTGGCCATTTTCGGGCTCAAATCATTCAGGGGAATCCAGACATGTACCAGCCTGAGGATGCATAAAAACATTGCATTTCCCCTAATGCAATATAGACTCGCCAAGAGTGGACGCGATCACAAACCGGCGCCAGCAAGATTCGAAAGCCAACTGTTTAGTCAAAACCCAAGCAGTTAGCCAATTCGCTAGCGAGTTTGCGAATTGGCTGCCCCAATACTTCTGAGACTTGCTGTAAAAGTTTAAAAAAATCTCGTCTTCAGGAAGTTTGGATGTAGAAATATAGATACTGTCACACTGAGTCACATACCCAAATTCATGCTGACCTTGTGTAGGATATCAAATAGTCTGAAATCACCAATTATTTTTATTAAATAGCTGCTTATATAACTTGTATATTGTAATTACAACAGACAGACATATTCTGAGCAACTAACCTGTAGGCTTGATGCAAAGTAGGATCGTCGTCTAGTATAGCGCTTTCTTTCTCTTTCCTGCTTCTCTTTTAATGCCAGTTGTCTGTAATAATCCAGCAACTGACCAATCTGAGAATATGGACAAAAAATAATCAGAATAATCCAGCTAGAAAAGTTGCCAAATCCATCGTAAAACTGTACTTATAAATGTTGTTGTTTGAAATCGAGTTAAGTCAAACAAAGCTACTTAAATATTAACCACTGACAGTTACCTCATAATACCAATGAAAGCTACAAGTCCAAACATAGCAGCAATCAAGACAGCATGATAATGGCAAACTACAGTACAACATTCATCACTTGTTGAAACTATGCTACAAATTATATAGAATTTATAAACTAAAACTATAGTACATTACTATTATCTACCATTACCGCAGTAGTTTTGTTACTGCTATATGTGGGTTAACTAAGTAAGCATACCTTGTCACTAGTCTGAGAATGCGGGAAATGAAAGTAAAGTAACACAATTAAAGTTAAACCTAAACCACTGTTTGTATTGTGTATTAAAACTTTAATTTGATCACTGTCTGTTAAATGAGATGCTGTCAATCTGGAGTTGCAAATTTTTGTGTAGTGAGTCCCATTAAGAAAATGAACTGGAACTTGCAATACTGTAAACCGCTTAAATTTCGCGGCTAGAAATTTTTGCGAGTTTGTGAATTCGGGCACATTCGCGACGACTAATGTTCGCGATTTTGCTTTCTTTGTTTTAAATTTTCAATACAAGTTTTTTCTGGTCGCGTGGTGTTCCATTCGTGAAACAATGAAGTTTCTTGTAAACAAAGACGCAACCGGATGCATTACATGCCTTCAACCAAAGCGTAATACTGGGTTAATTCGTGTATAATCCCCTCTGTGTCATACTATTGTCTTAAGTATTTTTAATGGGGGGTTGTCTCCACCAAACCACTTAAAAAATTCACACTTTGAGAAACTCTAGACATGTCCATACTGGTTAATCGCAACGTGTCACGAAAAACAGTGCTGGGGCCATCCGCTAAAACGTTCCTATTTCACACGTTGAAGGTGTCTCGTTTTTTCCATTGTTTCAATAATAATACTGCAGACAAAATCGGCACTGTCAAATAAAAAATCTGCTTAAAAAGCCATGATTTTGGAATGGATCATCACTTGTCGCGTTATAACCGAACGGTATACTCACTGCACTCTTCTCTTCCAAGCGTATACAATGTGGCGATTTGTTATTCGAAATCTTGATGATCAAACCAAGCCCGGGCTTCCTGACCCAAAAAGAACCGACAACGCTGAAGAAACCACACGAGCAAATGAAGAAGTAACTCCAGTTTTAGAAGCTCTTGGACCGCGTGGTCAAAAGCGAAAACGTGGACACTATGAATTTTACAGTCCCGAACTTCGTGCGAAGATCGGCAAATACGCAGCCGAAAATGGCAACTCAAAAGCAGCCCGCCATTTTACAGTGGTCTTGGCTAAAAAGGTTAACGAAAGTACAGTTCGGTCCATGAAAGATTCGTACTTAAAAGAACTTCGAAAGTCAAAGCAGCCCATAACTAGCATGCCACATGCAAAACGGGGCCGACCACTTCTGTTGGGCGAACTCGATTTAAGAGTTCAGCGGTACGTAAAAGGACTAAGAGACGCTGGTGGCATCGTGAACAGAAATATCATTGTGGCCGCTGCACGTGGTATTGTGTTACAGAACAACCGTGCACTTCTACAAGATCATGGGGGACCTATCCAACTTACACGAACATGGTCAGAATCATTGCTTCGTCGTATGGGATTTGTTAAAAGGAAGGGCACAAAGGCGGCTAGAAAATTGCCAGTAAATTTTGGCGAACTTAAGGCGTCATTCTTAGAACGCATTACAGAAGCCGTGTCAAACGAAGCAATACCTGCCGAATTAGTGATCAATTTTGATCAAACTGGAGTCCATATCGTACCCGTGAGCTCATGGACATTGGCCCAAGAAGGAGACAAACAAGTACCGATTATTGGGTTAGAGGATAAGCGGTAAATCACTGTGCTATTTGGTGTTTCCATGGCCGGAAACTTGTTGCCACCACAGGTGCTGTATAAGGGAAAAACCAGTCAATGTCATCCGAACTTTAATTTTCCCGCCGAGTGGGACATTTACCACACCGCTAACCACTGGAGCAATGAGGACAGTATGAACCGTTATGCCGACAGTGTTCTTCTTCCATACATCCAGAAAATCCGTAATCAACTTAGCCTGCCAGCTGAACAAAAATCTTTGGTGATATTCGATGTTTTTCGAGCACACCAAAGCGAGAGTTTTTTGCAGAAACTCCGCGATGGTGGTGTGATACCAGTATTCGTTCCTCCTTGTTGTACGTCGGAGCTGCAACCTCTGGACCTCTCATTCAACGGCAAATTTAAAGAATGCTTGAAGGAGGAATTTAATGCATGGTATGCTAGCAAATTAGTGGCAGCCTTAGAACGTGGAGAAGATATCGGGCAAGTTAATGTTGATTTGCGGCTGTCTATTATGAAGCCCCTACATGCACATTGGCTACTACGCGTCTATGACAGTTTGCGAGACAATCATGAACTCATCGTGGATGGATTTGTTCAATCGTCCATCAAGGAAACCATTGACAATATTCAGGTTTGAACATTTTTGTGACAATAACATACTGGTACAATTTTTGAACACCTACATTGTAAATTTATTATTATTATGAACTGACATTCGTAGTTTACTGCTATGTGCAATAACACAACAAGACACTACTAGTATTTGATCATATCTGTAATTTTATTTCTTTGTCATTATTAATATTTATTAGTAGTATTTATTTATTAAAATAAAATTACTAGTAACTTTATCTCTGGCGTGATTGTTATTATTTTTCACAAACACGGCCATTTTGTTCAATGTCCCCGTCGTGCGTGATGTGAAGCCATGTGATAACATTAGCCCCTTAGCTTGGTAATTATTCGCGAAGACTATTTTTCGCGAGTTTTGGTAACTCGCGAAGATCGCGAAAATTTGTCGCACGCGAAATTTAAACGGTTTACAGTATAATATAGGAAGGTGGGGTTTCCCCCTCTAATATTGAGGGTCCAGGAAGTAGAATATAATGGTTAACACAATCCCTGCAATTAATTAATCATTGGGATTGCCTCAAGCCAGTGTGGTAGCGGTATATCATGAATAGTTATGCTAATTTTAAAGGAACTACTTATACTGAAGTTATTTCACTATTTTTCTATAAAATATGACAAAACAAAGAAGCATAATTTTATGAATATGATTTGCTGTAGCCCAATTAGCTGTATTTACAGTTACTGTAGCATGCTTATTAATCATTTTTAAATATGTTATAATTTAGCTTTTATTGATCTGGGAGCATTATTCTAATACAATATGTTATATTATTTTTTAAACTATACACCAGTCTTCCCATCATTTCTGAATTATTGATTCTCAGTTCAAACCTACGAACATGGTTTAAAGTCTTTCAACAGTTCTATGTACTATACACTATGGAGTCTCAAGTGCTTCTTCTTAAGTGCATCTTTGCACTATGCTAATTAATTAAGCCCATTATCTATCAAATTGATAAATTTATCAGATTTCATACCAAAAAGCAGTACTTATATTGTGAAATCTGTATTAGAAGCCGCATCCTTAATAGGTACACTAATTCTTTCTGAACAATTGAGAACCAAAATTTTACAAGTTCTCTTATGTGGAAATATTCTAATAGAAGCTGCATCCCTTCTGTTGCAATGTAATAGAAGCTTCTAATATAGTTTTTACAGTAGAATATTGATAAATTGATCCACTTTCAAAAGTGCAAATATGCAGTTTTTAAGAAGCAATAGTTAATACTGGTATTACACACTATATAACCCATTAAATTATGATTTGAACACATGTTTTCAGTTCCATATACAACCAGTTCCTTGAGTCCAAAAGTAAAATAATCACGTTATTTTTTGCTATGTCCTGATTAAAAATACTTTGGCAATGCATAGCACCAGCAGCTAGTGTTCATTCACACATGACATTATTTGTCAGACATGCACATGCTGGCTGGAATAAATGTAAACAATGACATCACATATCACTGACTGATTACAAAAGCCAACATTTCATGCATGGATGACATTTTTGCAACACATAAAAATCAATTGTGCAGCACAATTCTAGATATCATATAATCAGTTGTAAACTTACTGAAAGGGTATAAACTTTAAATTGCCTCTGGAAACACAACTTGAAGTGTATTATTCACCACCCTTATTACCCATATAAAAACTAAGCGTATTACAAAGTCACATCTACTGACAATAAAACATCACATGCAGCCACTACATACTGTGTATGGAAGTGGAAGATGTGTAAATATAAATCATCAAAATTGGTAATACATGATTTTTTAGTTACCAAGTACATACTAAATAGTTAGACATTTAGCAGAAACTGATGTAATGATAATTAATTCCATAAGATGATTAAAATTTGTTAAAGTACATTACTAATTAATAAAAGGATTAATTATTAAGAATAGCATGTACAGCCAGGCAGGTTGATAACATGATATTTGATACATGTCTTTCATAATTAATATCTGCCAATGACTTAATGAATCATTCCATTCACAGCACTTACCCTCGTTACATAAGGACTTTCTGGTTCTTGCCAGGCACCACTGGCTGAAAGAAACAAATAAAGAATATTTACAGCGGCTTTGAGAATTACTCGGACAGTCAGTTAAGCAAAGTGGCTTGCAGCTTTGCAAAGCACTTGGATTTTGCTTTGTTCTAGACTTGAAGGCACTGTTTGATAGCACGCTGCATGTGTGTAGCATTGCTACTTTATGGGTATTGTTAGACTGGCACAGTCTGGGCGATTTATTTCTTTTTAAATTTTAAATTAAATAAAAAAAAATAGCGAAATGGAGGTGTTAACGAGAAATCCTCTGTAACTACGAAATCACCCAAACTGGACGTTTTTGCCGCGCCCTCTGTGGTGAAAGCAGGAACTAGTGTGTTTTCATACTAGTTTTTATGTTAATGAGCAGAATTATTCAAATGGAGAGAAGTAGCCTGCGTGTAGCTTTATCTCGCCTGGGTTACAGTGAACCGCGATTGCACAGAAGACCCATGTTTACCTCATTATGCAGCGCACTACCCCGCTCCTTTTCTGTATCCGTTCAGTGATGTCACTGCATATCATGAATAAATAATAGCAACAGATTCGCAAAACTATTTTTCCAATTTTTTTAACTGAAAAAAAAAATCACCACAGCTGGGCCAGTCTAGGGCATTGTCAACATAGTGATTTACTAATCTGGTGTACCTATTCAATAAATACCCTTCATTTCATGAGTATCTACATTGTATGTGATTCAAGAAATATTAAAACACTTCAAAATAACCTGCAGTGGTTTATCTGGAAAAAAACTGCAAGAGGGAGCATTGCAATTCAGCGGCGCCACCAAGTGGGGGGAGATAGGGTTCTCCCTACCAGGGTGTGGAGTTTTTGATAATTTTAAGTTTAAATGGAGCATTCTATGGCTATCTTGGGGCAAAAATCACTATTAGACAGGTCACAGTTGAAGACTGTGGCCACATGTGATCTCTGGTCAATCAGAATTTTATGGTTGCCGCTGGGTCTGCTCCCCAGGGTAAGGGGGTGCATGGCCATGGCATGAGGGTGCTGCGCCACTGTTCCCTTGTTTAAAAAAATCCCTGACCTGTGTATTCTAATGAGCACATATCTAGTATGACATTGGAATGATCTGAACTGTGCATGTGTTAATGAAACTGCACCGTCAAGTCTAGATTGGACAAAAATCTAAGTGCCATCTTGCTAATTGACTGTAAATTGTGATACTGTGTTGAAGGCTGACTAGTTAGTAGTTATGCCAACTATGAAGTCGGCTATTCGCAAAATTGTTTTGTAATATGATAAATTTAAACACTATCTTCTCTTTAAAATGAAAACCAGTAAAATAAGGCAACTTAATTGTAAAATTATTTGATAGTTTTTTTATCTTTTCAGTTACTTACCAACATGTTTATCAGGCATACCAATGTCCCTTGATGTCCATCGACAAAAACCACAAGCCAAATAATAGGCTTTTTTGGTTGTTGGCCTTGCTGGATCATTTGGATTTGGAATCGCAATACTTGTAGCTCTGGTGGATAGAGTATGTCTACAGCTTGGGCAGTCGAAACAGTTACCACACCTAACAAAAAAAATCATAGAAATGAGAATCTCTCTAAGACTATCTACATACAATACCAAAATGTTCACAATGATAATAAACTTACCTGTTCTTTTTCAGCTTAGCCTCAGCTGCAGGCATATTTTCCAAGCAATTTGGGCAGTAATGGGAGTCCACCTGAAAAATAAAAACATTTTATTTATTATTACCCGTCTGCAATAATCATTAACCAAACCACAAATTTCAGTTTAAACATTTTAGCTTATAAACAAGCACAAAATAACATTCTGCACATATATGTTCATTACCGTAATCCTTCTAACAATTAGACCAGGAAAAAATAATTATTTTTGAGGGTGGCGGATTTGATAGAAGAAAAACAGAAAATATGTTTTGGGTGGTCGAATTATTAGGGGTATGGTTTGGCTGGTCGAACTATAGGAGTGTAATTTTGGTAATTCAAATGCAACGAAAAACAAGCAGTAATTTCAAGAGACAACGCCGCTATGTGTACCACCCAACGAGAGAAATTGTTTAATTGTGTACAAAATGTATCAGGTTTGTTATGCACGCTAAGCACGCACATAAAACATAAAAAACAAGTCATTGTCAATGACACGTCCATATTTGAGTGACATATACATTCAAAGCAGATCATGACCGAAATGCACCTGCACATGTACAACACATTGTTCTAAATCTGAACAAAATCCATCCATGCATGACTGAGATCAGGTTCCGGAATTGTGAAAATATGTGATTTTGATGCATTTTCGGCTTTAAAATGGCCATCATTCAGCTATTGTTAAGCGGATCATGAAACAAATGCATATATCTATTTGTGACATGATGTACCATGTGTGTGTGAAGTTTGAACTTGATCAATCCAGACATGTCTTGGATACGGATCCAGAACTGAATTTATTAAAACAAAATGGCCGCCAGTCGGCCATTTCGAACTTGATCCGGAAAAAAAAAATGACGTGCATCAAGGTCCTATTATGTTTAATGTATGTACCAAATTTGAACAAAATCCGTCCATGCATAACTGAGATCCGGGTCCGGAATGGTGAAAATGTGCGATTTCAATGCATTTTCGACCTTAAAGAGGCCGCCATTTGGCTATCGTTAATGAAATCATGAAACAAATGCACATACGTATTTGTGACATGATGTACCTTGTGTGTGTGAAGTTTGAACTCGATCAATCCAAGCATGTCTCAGATACGGATCCAGAACTGAATTTTTTAAAACAAAATGGCCGCCAGTCGGCCATTTCAAACCCGATCCAAAAAAAAATATGACGTGCATCAAGGTCCTATTATGTTTAATGTATGTACCAAATTTGAACGAAATCCGTCCATGGATAACTGAGATCCTGGTCCGGAATGGTGAAAATGTGTGATTTTGATGCATTTTCGGCCTTAAAATGGCCGCTATTCGGCTATCGTTAATCGGATCACGAAAAAAATGCATGTGCATATGTCCCATATAATGTGTGATGTATGAGTGAAGTTTGAACTTAATCGGTCCATGCATGTTCGAGATACAGGTGATCACGGACGGACGGACGCACACAGGGCAAAACATAAGTCCCCGTTTTCGGACTATGTCCGAACGGGGACTAAAAATTACGCATTTGGAATTTTTTGCAATAAAAAATAAAATATACACACATACACACTTGCTCAATCTATCATTCTTTCAGGCGATAAAAATATGGTACGATATATCTCTTTTTGGAGGATGTGGTGGCCCTGAAAAGGGTCGTTTTGTTTGATTTACCGTTAGACGGTACAAGTGAGAGATGGTTACTGTTGCAGCTCCGACTGCGTAAATCCCTCAAACCAGTCGTCCTCGTCATCATCATCCAACAGTAAATCAGAAATGATGTCTGCTATTTCTGCATTGCTCCTGATGAGATGATCTTCGGCACCGTTCATGGCATTGGTTATACCACAAACTTTAAACGATCGTGAAATCATGGATGGGCGATTACGTATTTTTTCCCATGCGTTGACAATCCAGTTGACAATAGTTTGCTTGTCTGCTGTCTTCAGTCGGATATCGTCAGTATCAGCCTGTGTTGCTTTGATAGCAGCGTCACAGCGTTTCTTGGACAGCTACAATAAAACCGAGTGGAGATTGTAGCTTCAATTCCCTTTTCCCCTTAAAAATAATCATTGGGGGCAGAATATCTCCATTTGACATCACTGTCAAAACAACTGTCAGGTGTCTTTTTTCTGCATCCGTAGTGCAGACTTTCAGTGTCTTGACGCCTCTCACTTCCACAGTTTTGTTTGGAACTAAATCGAAAAAGACTGGTGTCTCGTCCATGTTTCCGATATAATCAAAATCGTCATCACTTCTTTTGTCGTGGACAAATGTCAAAAAATTATCAAGCTTCACTTCCAAGTCTGCAGGTAGCCTCTGTGCCACAGAAGTTTTTAACCGCAAGACAAGGTTGTTCCGCTTCATGAACTTTTCGCACCAGCCACGCAATGCTTTGAAGTATGGAAACTCAGGTTTGATGACTGACAGTGCGTGACAGCGTATTGCGTCCATGGTAACAGGGATATGCAGGTCGCGTTGCTGTAGAACCCAAATAAGGACGCGTTCGTCCAAATTGCGTGCCGTACGAGACAACATGACCTCCACCATGTCTTCTTCCACCCTCTGTAAAATGTTCCTTATCGAAATCATATTTACCCCACCCTTTCAATGTCGATGGAGCTATTTTATATTTCCGTGCGGTGGCGTTAAACCCCATCATCTTGGCCTCCTCATAAATTTTGCGGCGTTGTTTGATGTTAAAGGATTTGTAGATGCCTCTGGCGGCCCTCGTGGTGTTGGTTGGTGTTGACATTGTTGAAGGAATCGTTGGTGTTGGTTTGGCATCAGCAAGCGGAGCTGCGTCTGGAATGGTTTGTTCGGTCGTTGGTAGATTAACATTACCAGTAAATTCTAATCGCGGTCTTTTTGGTGGCCTACCAACCGGACGGTTGCACGATACATTGAAGGCGGGATAGCTGGAACTTCAGTCGTGGCTTTGACAAAATACGAATCGATTCGAGACATTGTCGCAGACGAGAAATCGAGTGTGCTTTAAGATCTAATGAAAGACTTTGAGCAAGTGATCTCCTTTGGCAAAAAGTCCCATATTTATACTGTATTTTCGTGAGTCTGAGTGGACAACATTTTCACACTATTTTCAGTCACAATGACTGTACTATTAGCGGCCATCCTCTGATAATTTCGACATGGAGAACGTGGTGATTGGTGTGAACGGGTGACAATGGAAAAACATGTGTTGTCGATATTACTTCCGTACCTGTAGTACTTTATATTGAAAATAAAATAAAAAATAGACATGCGACTCGAGAAATGTCCCCAACGGCAATTTTCAAAATCAAAATGTTGTGCCCGAGACGTATACGTTGCCGGTAAACATGTAGGTTGTCAAAAATGTAAACCCAGTGTCAGACACGGTGAATTGTTTCTTTTCATAGCAATTTTGGCGTGTGTGTGAAACAAAGAAATTGAAAGAAAAGTCTCGAGACAGACAAGAAAGCTAAACAATTGATTGATTGTGTATTTTAAAGTTGCATGCAGATTGTTGTTGACCTAACCATGGAGCAGAAAAAGAAAATCATGATCTTACATATATTTGATTAATTTTTCTGGAAACTGCAACCTTGGAGGGAAAAATTATCTCCATTTTGTGGAGAAAACTGTGGTCGTTCCGGAAACCAACACTTCTTAAAAATAATTGTACACAGTTTATTGATGTTATGATTTATTTTTCTTGGCTGACAGAACATCACTAAGTCACGGCCAATCGCAAGTTATTTACGTAATTGTCGATTAGCATATGGCGCCAGTTTGACCCCAACTTTCTCGTTTTTGTTTGTTCTAAAGTGTCTACACTCAGTCAAATCATTAGCATGTTTACAAATGGAGTCATCTCCTTTCTGTAACTACGGTAAACAGTAAAAAAAAACAACATTATGTGACTGCGTTGAACAGTTATTGACACTGCGATCTCTTCGAAAACCACCACTTCATGAAAATAATTGTACTACTGTTATTTGCTGCAGTCATCGAAGATGCAGTTATGATTTATTGACGTTTCATTATTTTTTCTAGACTACAAGCATGACGGAAATAACCAAGTCCTGGTCAATCGCAAATTATTCACGTAATAGCTGATTAGCATACGACTCCAGTTTGACCCCAGACACGCTTGTCTTTGTTCCAACGCGTCTCCACTCAGACAAAACATTAGCATGTTTAGAAAGAGTCATGTTCACGTCTGGGAAACTTATTTGCTGGTAAAACAGGGGTGAAGTATTGGAACAATGAGCAGGAAAACGAACATATTAACTTGTCTTAGTTTTATTCATTGCGAAAACAGATAGACAGCTTGATAGGTAACTAAACGTGTCATTTCCTGCCAGGTAGCCGAACTAAAAGAAGAAAAATAAAAAATATTTTTGCAGACGAAATTAGGTGGCCTAATTGATAGAGGAGTCGAATTGACAGAAGGATTACGGTAGTCAAGCATATACTATCAATGTCATATAAATAGTGGTTCATGACAAGGAAATCAATGATACCAAATTCACTCCAAGACTGTGATCATTCACAAAGTACAACTATTGGGAAAATTTAAACAATAATCATCAAAATCATTTATAATCATATTGCTAATAACTGACGGGAAAAATGTTAATTCTAAAAATCCAATAAAAATATTATTATAAAATGGATTGTTATTTAAGGCTGGTGATCATTGCACAACGTGTGGTCGAATGTCATGCATTTCACACGCATTGCATGCATCGCTATAAGTCTCACATCGAACATGGTGTGCCGTGACAACCAACGCCTCCCATATTAATTTTTGACATCTTTCAATCTATGGACATGAATACAGTGTAGGTGTGCAAGTGACTATATTATATATCTGTCACTTGCCTATTACTTTATAAAATACTTTTTTGTTGGAATTAATTGTTGCTGTTATGTGTATGAAGCTAATTGTCACTGACTTTTGATAAGTTGAATGTGAAGGGTAACATGGGGTGGGGGTGGGGTGGAGTATTAGGATATACATGTACGTTAGGGGTGGGGCAATAAGGAATTCTTTCCATGTGAAGTATAGAAAAAAATGTATTTTCAGTGGATTATATTTGCACTGATTCATTTCTTCAACGAAGACAGCGAAATTAAAGTAATTTACAGTAATGGAATATTATTCTGCCAACTAAAACGGGAAAATGACGAGGTGGGTGGGATGGGCAACGATTACGGAAAACCTATATTTTCATACATGAAAAACTACCTACCTCATGACAAACACATTGTCCAGATTTAAGTTTCAGACAATGACGACAAAAATAGAGACGTGATATAGGCAGACGAATACCACTATCCGGGCAAAATATTTGTACCTTCTCCGCTTCCATCAAAACCGCCATCTTGAAATGAAAGTATTTTTTGTATTTCCATCACACAGCTCATATATTATATATTTTGATATTTTGTATATCACATAAGTGGCTTTAACGCCTTTAATAAAATACTTTTACTATTTAATTACAAATATATAGTTAAGTTAACCAATCAATATTATTTATAAACAATCGCACACTTTACCCGAAAGTATAGACTATAAATGTACACTATCTACAGAAGACCAAGAATGAATGGACGATATAACAAATATATTCATTGGCTCACAATGACGTCATTTTAACTATTGACCAATTAAACAATCTCTTACTTAGCTCCAACCATAGTTCTTATAAGGTCACCGAAGGTCATCACAAGCCAACACCAGCATTTCTGGATCTTGTTTCAACCGGAGCTGGTTCATTCATCTATGCATTAAACGAAGTACAATTCTAATGAGCTCATTACGTAAGTCAAGGAAGCAAATATTTTTTTGAGCTGTTTTTACATCTCGGTTTTACCTCCCTGGGTGCATATTGTTATTTATCCTATATGTCCTGGCAGTTCAGTGTAATTTCCATACTATGTGATAAAAATCCCGGTAATCTAATTGGTCACAAATGAGGCAATATTTCAGGTGTTGTTTGTTTTACACAATATTATTAAAAATATTTCTCGTGGTTTGTATAACAGTTAAAATGTGTGTGCGGTATATTTGCAATGTTATTTCAAATTCCTCAAACCTCAATTTCTCCACGTACATAAATTTGTAGTAAGGCCTGGAACAAATCACTACACTGGTTTACTGAATCTGATATTGAAAGGTCACTTATGAGATATAATCTATTTGTAGTACCAGTGAAATTTACATATAAAAAAATATGTTTCTGTTGTGTGGCATATCACTGTGTCTCAATGATTCAAGCAGATTTTTTTGGACATACATGATCATATCCTCGCCCATCTATTTTTGGCGAGTAGCACTGTGGTAGTCAGCATTGTACCTTTTCCCGAAATGGAGATTCTCCCATTAGTATACATGATATTGCTTTATTTTTAACAAATTTTTGAATGGTTCTAACTGTGATCGCTAACATTCAATCAAATTCGACTAAATACATAGCAAAGAATGATATTTCACTAACAAATTTATTATGTGTTCAAGTGAATTTCATGAAGGTATGAATGTTTTTTATACATTTTACTCTTGAAGACCTATGGGCTTCATTCAAATCCAAAGAATGTGCTTTCATTCGATATCAAAACTATTTAGTAATGTCCATTAGCCACTAATTTTTGTAGGTTTCCTTCAATCATTTACTGCTACACAGTGTGTGATTGGTGAAGTCCTTTTCAATCATCATTTGAAATTTACAATTATAAGTATTGTATATAAAAAAAATTCATGCCTAGCCGGTACATAAAATTCACTGCATGAATTTAATGTAGATTAAATAAAAAAAAAAATATCTTTCTTAGGGAGTATATTTTCATTGATTGGAAGACATAGGTGTGTAACACATTATTGTGTGTCCAGGAATTCATCACCAGCAATCCTGAGAATGATGTCGTCTTCATCATCACCTGGTCCTGTGGCAACTTCTATTAAAAATAAACTCTCAGAAGCTTTCCAGGTAATAACTATAATTGTAATCTCCCAATACAATGTAACTACAATATTTCACCTCTCACCTTGTTTATCAAGCTTCCCATTGCGTGAATGGCCGTAATGTGGTATGAGACAATTTTGATGTTGTGTTTCTTTTCAAGTAAGTGATGACATCACATGCTGGTATTTCCTGTGACTGAGCATGCTCGCTCAAAACAAATCCTGAACTAAATTATGCCTGATTTGGAAAGCAAGACAGTGCAGAAAACTAAAAAAATTGAGATAAAAAAAAAAAAATATCACCTTCTTGAAATAAGCATTCACTTCTACCGCATTAATTTAATTTTGTTCGTATTTTCAGCCAGTCCATTTACAAGTGATTAATGAGAGTCATATGCACAGCGTTCCTAAGGGTTCGGAATCTCATTTCAAAGTTGTGGTAATATCAGACAAGTTTGATAAACAGACACTGATAAAAAGACATCGAATGGTGAATGAATCTTTGGAAGAGGAATTGAAGGGGCCAGTGCATGCTCTCTCCATCCAGGTAATAATATACTAGTATTTCATGTGCCCTCTAACAAGACTGATTTTGAGACACAATGGAATTCCAAAAATCTACCTTGGAGACTACTGGAGACTGAGGCCCTCGAAAAAATAAATAAAATGTTTTTGAAGATTACTATGCTTGTCCAGCAGTGCGCCCTCAATGTGTGTCCTAAAATGTAATTACCTTGGTGACAGTTTGGGAGAGAGGCATCCAAGAAAAAATATAATGTATCATTGGTGTGCACCATGAAAAATGTCTGTGTGTCAGTTACATGCCATATCAGCATATATTGTTTTAATTATAATTAATTATGATCTCTTAGTTATAACACTGGGAGACACTTTGCTCCATCAAATAACAAAACCCTTTTGTAATCGTAGTAATGACTTTATAGAAAGGTGTACTATTTGATTCTTTACTATGGGAGTATGGTATTATACCCAGTGTACTGGTAATAACAAACATTTGATACCAGGGAGCCCTCATGCCATGGCCATGCGCCTCTTACCCTGAGTAGCAGGTCCTTTGGCAATCATAAAATTCTGATCACATGTGGCCACAGTCTTCAACTGTGACCTGTCTGATAGTAATCTTGGCCCTAAGGAAGCCATAGAATGCTCTATTTTAACTTAGAATTATCAAAAACTACACACTCTGGTAGGGAGAACCCTATCAGCCTTACTTGGTGGTGCCGCTGAATTGCAGTGCTCCCTCTTGCAGTTTTTTTCTAGAAAAACCCCTGTGATACCAATAGTTATTTTATTTTACTAGGCTAAAACACCTGAACAGTGGCATCAAAGTGAAGTTGTATCAGAATCCCCAGCTTGCTTAGGAGGAATGAAGAAGGAAAACAAAAACAAATCATGATTGGAATATTCAACATTTCCTGACTAAATAGATGTCTGGACAAGGAAACCAATTCAAAGTGCATCATGGGAAGGCATGGTTGTTTTTTAAAGCTACCCAATAGTTGAGTTTGCTACGTTACAATAACATATTCTTGATAATCTGATTGGTGTCTCTGGAACTATACTGGTATATTCCATGAATTGACCCCTATCTACCCAGTCAAATTTTCTCTGTTTCAGAATTCAAGTAGTTTAAAGTATAGTTATCAATGTCAGAAAAACAAACCAAATTCATCCAAAAAATACATATTATAGATACAGTGATGCAGTATGTCAATTCCTGGAATACATCTCTGTGATTGGCTGACAAAGCCCTTGGTTTTTTATTTGTTGTGCTTCCACGAAACATCTTGTAATTCTAAATGCTGGGTAAGTATTGGCTTGAATAACAAGCATAATTGGTTTAAAGCTAGACGAAGACTTGACTTGACTTGAACACTAGCTGTTGTTCCAATTTGATATTTCATTCAAGTTTTCATGTAAATTATATACAATTTGTAGCTTTGAAAAAATGTCTTTCGAATAAAAACTTGATACTATTTTATATTTAAATATTCAAACATGACTACGCCCTCACTCACTCCTCTTTTATGGGTGAATATACTCATAAAATCTACTTTAAAATGTTCAATAACTGAAACAAATATTTTCTACAAACCATATGAAATCAATGGTTTGTAAGGTAAGCAACTTGATATCTACCGGTATGTACAGTATGTGATTAAGATATCATGATAGTGTGAGTTTCATGTGATATTTTGTATATCCTACTGTTATGTATTATCATTGTTGCAGAACGAGGTTCACGCATGCGCATTACGTTCATAACAGCTCAAAACCAGTCTTGTTGTTTGTGTTTCTCTGGCGAACTTTTGTGCAATATAACATTTCATGCGTCAATCAAATGTATGACATCGCAGAACACATTGAATGCTTGGAAATAAGCGAGATTATTGCCTTATTAGAAAACCTACCTTGCGAATAATCAAGAATAAAAACAGCCAATCAAACACTAAATAGTTCTTCCACAAACTCACTCATTTGCATATTATGTGATTTTTTCACTTACAATTTGCACAACACTTATATATCTTGATTCTATTAATCCTTGATAAAATCTATCTAGTACTTCTTCTCAGACAAACAGAAAGCTCTGTTGCATAAATATGCCATTATGCTTCTCACAACTGTGTATTTAACTAATAACGTGTAGATTTATTTCAAAAAATCTATTTTGTTAATTTCTAAACATTGCAGTGTGATTTTTTTTAAATTTAACATTAAAACATGTGCTTGGTAAACGTAAACTCTTTCTTGTTCAAATGTTTGTTTCAAAATGTTGAGGAACAATCTTTCGACATGAAAAGGCATACTGTACATGCTCTATGACAGAAGTGTGTTTATGGTGAAATAAATAAAAAATAAGTTGTATTTTCATGATAAATTATATACATTTTTTGTGCACTTATATTGGAGATGTGCTTTGAAACTGAATATGTAACTGTAAAATACTTTATTTCCGCTTGGAATTTTCGCTGAAGGGATGATTCAGTGAAATAAAATTCAGCGAATATACCTTTTTTTCTATATTTTACATTCAACTTGTCAAAAATCAGTGAAAATGTCAAAGTATTTTACAGTATACCCCGACAGGGGCTATCCCATCAATTGCTATTGAACACATGGCCTTTCATTGACATCTATTTTGATCATTGTGTACTATGCTCTGTATCAACAAAAAATAATAATAAAAGAAAGCGAGAGTACGAGAGGCGTAGTGAAAATTAATTCAAAGTTTAAGATTAGTCTTTCAAATGAGAAGTTTAATGAATAATATATACATGTTATTTGAGATGTACAACTTGAAAAAAATGTGATCCATAGTGTAGAAGTTTATGACACTTAAAGAAAATAAATTTGATTTTACATCCGTGGTTTGCAGTCTGATTTATACCAGAGCACCTGTACTTTTTCAATTCAAGTTTAATATCTAAAATTGGCTTGTAAAAGTTAAAGCGAGGTGGTCGTCGCACAGCGCGTGTTTGAATTTCATGTGAATAAACAATGTATTTTACACGCATTGTATACGTTGCTATGAGTCCCATATCGAACAGTACGCGGCACGACGACTGTCACCCTTTAAGGTATCAATAAGCATGGTTTTCAACATTAAACTAATTATGCCTGTGGGTTACCCCAGATCATCTATGCAAGTTTCATTGAAATGTGAGGATTATGCATATTATGCCAAAAAGGTAATAGTGTGCTTCAATTTCAATCTAAAACTTGATCAAGTCTTGAGAATTGTCCTCAGGCAATTGTGTACCAAGTCCTTTTTGAATTGCAATAATTTGTCTTTGAGATGCACATGTATCTGTGGAAAATTGGGTAATTATTATGCACGGACTAATCAGGTATGTGCATTGTCCCCAGGCACCTATTTAAAAAATTTCATTGAAATCTGAAGAGCAGTACTCCAGATATTGGTGGAACAGACATGCAGACAGGATAACTGCAAAGACACTCCCATTGTG
Organism: Saccoglossus kowalevskii; assembly: GCF_978046115.1. NCBI lineage: Eukaryota > Metazoa > Hemichordata > Enteropneusta > Harrimaniidae > Saccoglossus > Saccoglossus kowalevskii. The sequence goes on along the minus strand of NC_140659.1, from coordinate 28,238,439 downwards.
CACGCATGAGAAAATAAGAGCATAAGAAATGATTGTTTTCATATATTTTAATATTTTATTTTCAGTTTTTGTTTTCATAGTTGAAATATCACAATGTACAGTAAACAATATTTGCAAGGCACAACGATATACACATGCAACAAAAATATCATATATATAATGGACTTAATATCTACAATTTGTGAAATTTCCAAAATTGGATTTTTACATACAGCTACCCTAGTAGGTATTAATAGCACAGTTGTGTAAAAAACGAAAAAGTCCCACCCGAAATGCTACCATTTCCCATATGTATCCTTCTGATCAATTTCAATTGAGAAATTGCAGTTGTCATGACCACATATTGGTAATTAGATCATGCTTGCTGTAATTAGCTGATGCACGTTTGAGAAATAATTATATGGTATATACAGTAAAGTACAAAAATCTGGAATTTTTGGGATGTGCAGACAGGGAGTTTTCCATAACCTTTGTATGCATAAAAGACTATAGTTATTTCCACTTGATTTAGTACACTGAAATGCCGATTTCAAATCTCTCCTGTGCATCTCTAGTCTAATGTACCACCAGATTTTTGGTATCATGGTACCACACAAATTATACAAATTTTAAAAACTTGTACATGTGATTGTCATTAAAAAACCCCTTAATCTCTGCATTATTACAGGATTTCAGTAACCCAGCAACTCTTATCACAGTGGTAGAATACTAACCAGTTACAATGTATATGGGTAAACATCACTTGGTCACAACGCACATAAAACTAAGAAATCACATAAAAACATGAATTAAAATGATTTCTCACAGTTTTTTTGCAATTTCATTGCAAGTACAACATATAAATACTCCACACAAGATTATAATTCAGTTTAAAAATCTGATATTTTACAAGTCACCTAAAACTTGGCAGTGAAGAAATAATAGAGATTACATGTTTATTGAACATTAAATTAAATAGACGTTTGATACATAAACATACTGGGTATATTCTTAGATCAAATCGAGAGAGATTAATTGGACTGTGTGACTTGATGATGAAATGTCATACAATGTTCTAATTTTTTTAAAACTTTTCTATAATTTTTGCGCAATTGGAAGCATACCTTTAGATGCACCTCATGGCAGGAATTTTATAAATATGTGTAGGATATAACTGTACTCAGAAAGTTAAAGGCCAGTACCGTTTTATTTTATTTTATTTATACCCTAAAGTTTTATTTTACAGATGACAGTACATTTGGAAATAACCAAGGAGGTTCTTATTAAAACGTCACAAACGACGCAATGCACCGTGTTGAATGTGGGCTCTCTACAACATGTGTGAAATAAATTGTTTACATGAAATTTAATTCCATTCCACACATTTTAGCCACATCCTTCCTAGGCTTTGGAGTGATAGATTTACTAAATATTCAATTTTTTGCAATAATAATAGTTGTGATTTGACCTACAAATGCATTTGTTTCATTTTTAATTAATTTAATTATGACAATCCAACAGGAAGGAAATATAATACCTTCAAAGTTATGTCAATATTACAAGAAAGAAATATTAGTGATTGTGAATTAGAGGGTATGGCCACAATAAGTGTGTGTTGGGGTAAATTAGTTACCAGTCATGGGGAGAGGCACAATATGCAAAAGTTCAAATCTAGGATAGTCAATATCCTATGAATTCTGTTATTTAACAGAACATTTAAACAATCTTATATATTAACAAGGCAACACATTATTTTTCTTACAATGTCAATTAAAAGTTATAATTGCATAGTACTCTGATGGCTAAGCTCTGCAAATGATTGTATCGACAATTCTTTAAAAAAAAAACATTTTATGATAAAATTCATACTTGCAACTTTTAAAATATCTCTATTTTTTTAGCTATAAAACATATACTGCTTACAATTTTTAATAAAATATTTACACTCTGATCGTATATTGTATAGCGCCCTCAAGTGTTCACATATACAGAAACTTGTTTTTCTGTATATTTATATACGTCTTTGGAGGAAGGCACCTTCAACATGAACCTCCAAAAAATACTGCATTTTCAATTGACTGCCATGTTTTCTTTCTTGGTCTCCATGTTCCACAGTCTTGGCACACTTGGTTTTATCTCAAGATTTGGCCAATGTCACCGCTTCATGTCAGAGAACCGCATCTTGTTAATTCCATCATATAGCACCATTCAAATGTCAGCTACGCACACTTGTCAAGTAAAGAGCGAATCACTTACTGTGTGAGGGCTTCTTTCCTCTGCAAAGTGAAAAGAGTGAGGGTGAGATAAGAATTGATATTACCGGTAAATGCAGGTGGTGAGAATCACACAGGATTTCGTCAAAATTTTATGCATGCATTGTTTGATTTTCCTACATGTACAACAAAATCCATATTTCGCTAGTATTTATCCTGTCATTGACAACATTACTGGTAGTGCAGCCATGTTTTTGCTAATAATGCCATAACAACATGTCATCTGTCAATGATGTCTGATCACTTAGTACTTCCGTTTCACATACATGCATATATGTGGGAATGATTTAATCCCACACTCCCAGGGGCCAGGGCTGCGAAAACATAGAATCCTTCTCTTGTTTCCAAGAATAAATACATAACAAAACAACTATTGTGAATCAGGTTTCAAAATAAGACACCAAATATTAACCATGTGTAAGGCAAATTAAACTAAGAACATTTTTTTTTTCAAATACTTCTGAATCAATACGTAGTCAATAGAAATGCAAGTTCATTTGATTAAAAAATAAATAAGAAAATTAAAAAAAAATACATAATAATGTACCAAAATTTTAGGAGTGAAAATAGTATTTAAACTAGTTCTACTTATTCATAGATTTTTTAATCAGGTATGGGAGAGAATTACAAAACTAAAATTGGTGAAAATCAGGTGGTAGAATTAAATGCAAGTTAAGTGTACATTTGTTTTGATTGAATACGAGAAGTAGCTTTTAGGTAGTTTTTACTATACCTGAATGTTTTAAACCTTTCTTTTTCGAATTCATTTTCTGGATTTTCACTCTCGTATGAAGCTAAATACAGAGCTGAAAATGAAAAAAAATATATTGTTAATACTTGGTTGCTAAGTGATCATTTACCTGCTTTAGGTGCATGTTATATCATTCATTGCATAAGAAAATTGTTGACTCAAAGATGGTTTAGATCGCATACCATTACTGCATACCCAAATTTTTAGAATCCAAGCAAATGGATACTCAAAGGTATATCTTTGGAAGTATTATAATAACAAAATATCACTTGATATCTCTCACTTTAGAGGACTCACCACACAGGTAATATGTTATATTTCAATGAAGCCGAGAAATACAGACAATGTCATGCAATATAAATAACAATTAATAGACTTACAATTTTCTGTAAATACAGGTGCAGTAAGTAAATAATTAAGTGCCTGTCGGTCCCTGGAGTACGGACAATCCACTTGTTTCCATGTGATAAATTCAGTAATCTGTTTGGCAAGTTGCCAGAATTTCTAAAAATAAAAAATATACATGAGTTTCTTTATGCACACTTGGTAAATGAAGTTATCACTTTGTAACATTGCTTCCTTGGAACATATTACTTTGAACATTTAAGCTGCTCACATGAGATAACAATAATGTCATCAGTTCAAATTTTGGAAGACTATTTTCTAATTTCCGTTGGGAACTCCTAATCGTTGCATCACACACAGTAAAGATACCGGTAATTGCAATGCAGTTTAAATGACAGTAGCAGTGACATAACCCCATGTCAAAATTCCAATGTAATTAAAGTCGAATGTATTTTAAAGGCAGTGGTTGTTGCACCTTGCATGCATACACAGGATATGGGTGCCATATTAACAAAGATGGCAACTTAAAGAATGCTTTGCAGGTCAACACATACAATAGAGAAGATTTCGGTAACTCCTAAGATGATTGGAGCACATCAAACAATCAAATACTGTATTTAGTGCACATCGTGACCAGGTCAAAATTTATATTGTGTTTCCCACTGGGTAAGCGCTCGGGGAACGTGCGCACTAGGTTGTGTTTATCAACACAAATCCCCGCATATGTCTCGAATGATAATACCATCAATAAATTATAGTAAGTTGAACAGTACTTACATCAAAATTCACATGTCCATTCGCTATCTTGTTTGCACAACCTTCATTCAGGAAATAAATATCTTTCACAAGAAGACTAAAAAATGGAATTACTATGCGATCACATCCACCAATGGATGCCTGTGAACGCTGGATGGCTGCCCTCAGTGACTGTCGATAGTTCGAAAAATTTGACGTTGGATCCATCAAGTGCTGTAAACAAAGAGTTATATTGTAAAACCACAAGTTTACAACATGGACATAACAGTCAAGGACAGACATATTGCTTAAAGCGGGAGGGTTGTCACCTGCGCACACACGGGAATTGAGTCCCAAGCAATGCTAAAACGCAAACGCTCATGAGTAGACGCTTGTTTGTAAACAATGACGCGCTATGGCCATCTGACGACTCCCCCGCTTTAATATGCATGTAAAAATAAAAGTTATTGCATAACTGAACACAAGAGGGCAGTGCATATCTCACCTCTAGTACTTCAAATTTAGCCGTATTCACTTTGGCCCATGTCTTTTTTAGCCTTGATACAGGACACATATTTAAACCAGCTAGGTAGAGAAAAAATAACCAAACGTTCAGATAAAGAAATGAAGTAGAAGCTTCAGACAAAGTGAAGTGACATTCATTGCATTTGTTATTTATACTATGTAATAAGTAGACAGCACACAATTATGTCATACCGGTATTTTTCGACGGTTCCCATCGCGTGACTGATTTCAACGAAATGGCGACTACTCAACCCTCAGTTTTCATATCATATCTTATGTGACTTTAGTCATGTGTATGGTCACTTAGCCAAAGTGTTTCTGTCTAAAATTTCTGCTTATATTTAAACAAAAATGTTCAAAATGACAGCTTATGTTGTTTTAAGTAATTTCTTTATTTTCACTGATAAATGAAATCCACTAAATTAAATCCATGTGAACATGACAACTAATTATTTTACTGTAAAATCAGTGAATTTAAATTCCAGTGAAAATTATTACAATAAGTGGTCTGTGCTGCCTATAAAAGATAACAATTTCTGAAATATACATTACCTAGAATCGCCATGAGCGAATTGAAGTTACCAATATTAAAACTCTCCTTGGCAACATCGATAAAATATTCTATAAGCCTGGCCCTATGTTTTTTCTTAATGTGCATGCACACTTCTGTTGCCACGAAATAACTAAGTCTGTTAAACCACTCCACGTAGGCCTCTAGGTTATTCGTTTTTTTGATATCTTGGAATGGAATCTGGAAAAAAAAATAATTAGGAAGAAAATTTTAATTAATATTATGAGTAATATTCTCATGAATTCAGCAAAAATGATGCTGCAATTACAGCAAGTCATCAAACAAATCAACAATTGTGCCCCGTATGGGGACTAAAATTAGTATGCGTCCTCACTGGCCCTTGCCACAGATGCTTTTTTTGACTGACAGTGTTCGAAAAGTGCAAACCACATAAGAAGAAAACTGTACTTACACTTCAATTAAGAAATGTTTTTTAAGACTGACAGTGTTGGAAAATTGCAAAACTAAACTAAAACTAAAACTGTATTTATATTAAGAACAACAACAAAAATAATTAGAAATTACTTGATAAAATATTTGTCTACCTTAATATCGTCTGTTTCCTTTTTCATAAAAGCTTGGACAAACTCTTCAGGACCGATGTTTGTCAGCCTTTCCTGCAAAGAACGAAAAAACATAAACTTGAGTTTCACACAAAACATGATATCCCACAATGCCTCACACAAAACATGATATCCCACAATGCCTCACACAAAACATGATATCCCACAATGCCTCACACAAAACATGACATCCCACAATGCCTCACACAAAACATGATATCCCACAATGCCTCACACAAAACATGATATCCCACAATGCCTCACACAAAACATGATATCCCACAATGCCTCACACAAAACATGACATCCCACAATGCCTCAATACAATCCTGGATGTTGACAGATACCCCATTTTTGGCATCACACACACAGATAATTAAATAGTTTCATTTTAGATATAATTTTATATATAATTTAAAACTCATTTAATACATTATCAAGTGGTGACAGATGAATGTAAGTAGGGGGGCCAAATTAAACACACCTGTTACACACATACAATAAAATATTAACCAATAATAAAGTGATCAACATACAACTAGAGACTGTCTCTGTTCTCTTGGATTTTGTTATATATGTATTATCTTAAAAAGTTGTATTATGAAATGTCTTTTTACATGTAATTTACCATTTGTGTTGATGACCAATGGATTAATGGATTGTGCTGTGAAAACAAAGGTGACCAGAATGAAGCGGGTGAGTGACCCATTTTGATTAATATCATCACTTACCAATTCTATGTGTGTGAGCTGCTGCGCCATGATGTACGGATCGGGACAGATTTCTATAACGTTTGTTTGGAACGCTGCAGGATTGGCTCGAAGCATATGCATACGATCAGCGGCAGCTGCATTTACTTTGGCAAGGATTTCCTCGTACTTTTCCAACATTGCAAGCTGGGGAATGAAAAAAAAACAATCCTTGTGAGTTATTGTTTTGTATTAATTTCATAGTATGGAGAAATACTACAGAAAAGCAGTAGTGAAAGTAATGGTAACAGATGTTTCTTTATTTTTTTCTTTTAAAATATGTTCTACTTTAAGAGGTAACATTATAGTATTGTCCATACAAAAGCTAACCTGATACAAATGATCTGTTCCCCTTTTATCACCAAACAGCTGATTAATTACAAAGCATTGATATGCTAGAGTAGCTGTGCCCATACTTCCAGTATCATCAAATTAAACAACAATGCAATGCATGGTGCAAACATTTTAAAAGTCATTTGTAAGCAAGTCACATGTTCTCAATAAATCAAACAACCAACCTATTGTTGGTGAAATAGAATATCATTTAATGGCGGTTGTCATGGAAAGGGTTGCTCCGACAATGCTGCATGTGATCGTAATGTCTATTCCACTACAGGGAATGTATCCCAATCATCCAGTACATATATCCACACAAACATCAGAACACCCTTACATATAAACATGCAAGTTGTTATTGTGCGAAAATGTATAAAGTGGTGTTCAATGATTTTGAATTATGCAATATCAGGACCAATGAGAGTTGTATAAATGAATATGAGTATTGTTGATAGCACTAAAGAAGAATTTTGCAGTTCACATATATTGTAAGTGAAATTTACACAATTTTAATAGAGCAAATACAATGTAGAGAATAAAAGTGATAATGTCACCAAAGTGCTATAAACTCTGTCCATTTGGTGCTCTCCTATGTACCGGGGTTATATACCGGTAGTATATATAATTTAGAGACAAGAAAAGCATACATTTTTATACACAAATTATATATATTTAAAATATATTAAAAATTGTACACCTACCCGCCTAATTAGAGTCTGCATAAGCTGGCCTATGCTTTTTCTTAGATTTACATCAATTGATGCACATTTTTGGGTGATTTCTTTTAAATGTCTCATCATTCGCTCATCTCTGAAGTCATATGGGAAGGTTTCTGTCCACTCGCTGCAGGAAAAGAAAAAAACAAATAAATTATTTTGAAAATTCCCTTCATATAATCAACAAGCAGCCTGTCGGCTGAGATAGCTCCGCTGTTAGCAATGCACATGGCAATTAAAGAACAGAAGATATCATTAGAAAATGAACAAATTTGAGAGAGGTCCACATGTAGTACCTATATGTATAATATATCAAAGCAATTGGACTTGCGGTTTTCAACAAGAAGTCGAAAATATCACTTTTTACCAAAAATTACAAAAATATTCATCAAAATTAGAGAATTAAAGATATCATCATGAAATGAACAAATCTGAGAGAGGTCCACATGTAGTACCTATATATGTAATATCAAAGCAATTGGACTTGCGGTTTTCAACAAGAAGTCGAAAATATCACTTTTTACCAAAAATTACAAAAATATTCACCGAAATTAGAGAATTAAAGATATCATTACAAAATGAACAAATCTGAGAGAGGTCCACATGTAGTACCTATATATGTAATATCAAAGCAATTGGACTTGCGGTTTTCAACAAGAAGTCGAAAATATCACTTTTTACCAAAAATTACAAAAATATTCACCAAAATTAGAGAATTAAAGATATCATTACAAAATGAACAAATCTGAGAGAGGTCCACATGTAGTACCTATATATGTAATATCAAAGCAATTGGACTTGCGGTTTTCAACAAGAGGTCGAAAATATCACTTTTTACCAAAAATTACAAAAATATTCACCAAAATTAGAGAATTGAAGATATCATTACAAAATGAACAAATCTGAGAGAGGTCGACATGTAGTACCTATATATGTAAATATCAAAGCAATTGGACTTGCGGTTTTCAACAAGAAGTCGAAAATATCACTTTTTACCAAAAATGACAAAAATATTCACCAAAATTAGAGAATTAAAGATATCATTACAAAATGAACAAATCTGAGAGAGGTCCAAATGTAGTACCTATATATGTAATATCAAAGCAATTGTACTTGCGGTTTTCAACAAGAAGTCGAAAATATCACTTTTTACTAAAAATGACAAAAATATTCACCAAAATTAGAGAATTGAAGATATCATCATGAAATGAACAAATCTGAGAGAGGTCTACCCAAGGTACATATACACCAAGTATCAAAGCATTCAGGCTTGTAGTTTTCAAGAAGAAGTCGAAAAAGTAAAACATTGACACGGACGACGACGACGGACGACGACGACGGACAATCACTCATATGATAAGCTCCGCTCGACAAAGTCGACAGCGGAGCTAAAAATAGTGTGAACAATTACTACTAATTTTGTCTTGATCTGACTTGATGAAACCTAAAAACCTTTTTCTATTCAAACATACATGTAAATGACATATATGCCTCCAGAAATCATAGTTATTTATATGTTGTAACATTGGGGGGGGGGGGCAACACATAAACAGGGATAAGAGCAGTAGCTACCCTTTTTTTCATTTGGGCATCAGGGGGAGGGGGCAATCACGTATGTGGGGTGGGTGGTTACATTACATGTGTTTTAGATTCATTTAATGTGTGAAATGCAAGGTATTTTAGGAAATATTTTGTTTTCTCTCCTAGACTTGCAAAACTTTCTTATTGTGTCAGGAATGTTAATGTAATCAATATAAAATGCCAGTTTACCTTAATAACAGTACGAGGTTTGGTCCAAATCTACTGAACTGAGCTCTATCTATATGTCTATTGAGAAGGTTCTGTTGTAAAATTGATAACTGAAAATAAACGAGAATACAAGAATAAAAATTAGATTAAACTAGATAATTCAATTGCATTTGCATCTCACTTGATAAAAAAGATCCTTACTTTAATGTAGATATTACAATTAGCTATTCTTACCTCACATACTTCTTGTAATAATTCATATGGTTTCATAAATAATCGACTACAAAGCAAGAATGCAAATATATATGTCCTCTGAAAAAAGAAGATAAGAACAAACATTAATAATCAAATCAAAATAATAAAACAAAATTACATTTGAAGACCAACTGAATTTGTTAAAAGTATCAAAGTGCATTGTGGGCTCTAATTTGAGATGCAACATCAAAGACATTGGGGGGTGATGACTGAACTGTATATAATATTTTTTAGGGTTTCTTCATGAGATGATTGCCGGCTAAATAGCTGTCTACTTGGCTTGTTCAGCTGGCTACTGTGTTTTTTAAAGACACACAACTTATAGAAAAGTATTTCAAACTGTATTTGAAATATTTTTACACTAGAAATCAATAATTTCCATTACATGAATTATTCATATACGCAAATGAAGTAGATTTTTTGCACCAATCACATGCAAAGATAACTATGACTTACATCAGGGTAGTAGTCTGCTGTTGGCACTATGTGCTGTATGAGAGCTTCTATTGAACCCGAGAACAGGTTGCCATCATGGTAAATTAAAGCCTGCAAGACAAAAAAACAATTAAATATATTAGTCTATGGTGACTCAGTCTAATGTATTATTACCTTGATGTATTATAGTCTCTCACGATTGGCTATCATCTCATGCCTTTCATTAACATTTTGAATGCAATCATTTCCTAAACAATTATTGGTGCAACAATTTCTCAATATTTGTGAAAATGAATCTGAGTTTTGAAGCCATCGGACAAAATTAAAGTTAATTTTCAGTTTTTACTTAAAAAATTTGGCTATTTTTGTTCCAATCTTCTGAAGGAAGGTGCAGACTATAAATGGCACTACCGGGGGTAAGAGGGAACTGGTGGTGAAAAATTATGTGGATTTATTTTGTGAAAGATAATAAAATAAAGTTGTCTTTGGATTAAAACGGTTAAACCTATTAAAGCCAAAGTCAATTTTATCTCCTCCTTCGCAATGAACAAATTTTTTTTTGACATTTTTGGTCTGAAAGTAACACAAATAATTAGTTTCAAAACTCAAAATTCACTCATACATACAGATCTCTGTTCAGAGTAATACTATGTTAAGACCGACCTAAGCTACTGAAGCACAAAATTTAACATCTGCGAAAAATGTATTTATACCACAGTTACATGGGAGTGTCATGGTAACTGTATCCAAGAGATACACTTTAATCAATATATTCATATGACAGAAGTGTTTTGGCAGTTGAAGACAGCTTGTACCGCCAGAAAGCAATACCCATAGTTAATTTATCTAGGCACACTGCCAAGCCCTGTGCATTCAAGTCATTTTTGACTGCCTATAATGTTACTTAAAGTGAGGGTGTCATAGCAGGAAAAAAGTTTAGACATAAACTAGAAAATATTTCCATGGTAGACCAACCACGACTGAAGTGTATCTCTTACTAGCCTAATTGGAAAATAATTAAACTAGAATTAAAGTTACATACAACAGGACGACAGTATTTCCTCTATTAGCAACACGTGTTTATGTGAATGATAGTAGTGTAACAATGGTCATTATAAATACCGTTAAATCTGTATTAGAAGCCGCATCTTTGAGAGAAGTCGCACCCATTCTTTTTGAATAATTAAGAACCAAAAATTCATCATTTCTCACATGTGTACATGCTCTAATAGAAGCCACATCCCCTCTGTTGCATTGTATCATTTTAATAGAAGCCACGGTTTCTAATGCAGATTTTACAGTAATACTTTTTAATGGTCCTGATTTCATTTTTCACTATTTTCGTGATGATTCAGTAAAAATAAAAGCCGGATAATATGCCTTTTTTCTTGTATTTAAAGCGGGACAGTCGTCAACTACACGTGCGTCAGATGGCTAAAGCGTGTCATTGTTTACAAACAAGCGTCTACCCATGAGCCTTTGCATTTTTAACGTGTGTTGTTATGGTCGCTTGGGACTAAATTCCAGTGCGTGTGCACGTGACGACCCCCTCGCTTAACATTCAACTCATCAAAATTCGGCAAAAAAACTCCATACATGTTTTTTCATGTTTATGTTCGAGGACATATGGTTACAATTTTACGATAGATCACCATGATATCCCAAAATAGTTACAATGACCTGCTCGTTAACAAACTCATTATATATTCAAGTCACACACACATGTCTGAGTATAGACATGTAAATTGCATACAAACAAGTTTATCAGTACTCCCGTGACATCAGTTTTAATTGCATCATCATGCTATACACATGTACAACATGACAGGCTTGAAATAATACTGTAAAATCTGTATTAGAAGCCGCGGCTTCTATTAAAATGGTACAATGCAACAGAGGGGATGCGGCTTCTATTAGAGCATATACACATATGAGAAATGGTGAATTTTAGATTCTCAATTATTCAAAAAGAATGGGTGCGACTTCTATTAGGGATGCGGCTTCTAATACAGATTTTACGGTACATCATTTGCCATGCAAGCAATGATGTAATCTCTCCTGAGAGAAAATACACAAGAGGTCATGACCTGATGATACAGACTGGAATAGTTTAAACTAAGTGCTTTATTTGCATGTCTACCTTTTGGTTGCAAAAGTGTGGGTAATGTGAATTGATAATCCCTAATCGGAGATTGTGTTAAGCCTAATCTGCCTGTCTCCAAATTCATATACTGTAGAATACTTTATTTATGCTGGGATTAATTATCGCTGGAAAGAAATTTTGGGTGTTTTGTATGGAATTTATTTTCTCGGATTTTTCAAGTTGAATGTAAAATATAGGAAAAAAGGTATATTCGCTGGATTTTATTTTCACTGAATCATTCCTTCAGCGAAAATTAATTCCAAGGGAAAAAAAAAAGTATTTTACAGTAATAATAAACAAGAGATTAATTTAGGTCTATAACTGTAAAGCAAATTTGACATTTCTGTTTGCAGACTAAATAACAAATATTCAACATTTTCTCACCTCACAATACTTTATAATAAATTACAATAAGCTAACCATCGAAATACGGTAATTGCTTGTTTATTGGAAATTTCTCTACAGACTATTATTTCAGTATCATAAGACTGTTTTTTGTGCTATTAGACGTATGAGTCATAATAATCCCATGGGTGTACACCCACAGAGATTGATGTAACTTGGAGATGTCACCCACATGGTTATTTGATTGTTCTCGGAAAATTCCCAAACATGTGCATGCTTTTTCTTTTTACAAGAATGGATTCTAATGTTTGTGATGTAATTGTTTATTTGTTGTTTTTCAATCTATAGTACTAACAAATAAAAAACCCTGGAAAATTACATGTCGTTTGTCGTAAAACGAATCAAAACATGTACTGTATAATTAATGTGACGTCTGTGAAGTTTTGACAATGCAGCAACTTATTAAATGAAAAGTTCCATGACGAGGGACGTGTTGTTATTTCAATCTATTGTAATTCCACTCCAGTTCCATTACTGTACAATACTAACCACAGGGAACAAAACAAAACACAATATACCCTTGTTCCACACCATTGTTAAAAATGCCCAATCTAGGGAGACAGTAAGTGTTACTGACCAATCTAGAATCCTTTCAAAATCACCAAAATAAATATTGACCAGAATTTCACTTTTCAAATTAGTCAGACGCTGTACATTTCACATGACATTTCTAAATATTTGAAGGGTACATGTGGCTACTCGCACAGAAGGTATCTCGTACATGTAAACACACAACATATGCCATAAGGCGCATGTACGAACACTGGAAAGTCTTACACTACAAGTTATTAGTCTCCATTATATTTATTGAAATTCATGTAAAAGATTGAACACTTGTTATAATCTTTAGCGAAGAAAAAGTCCAGTGACCCTGACCTGGACTATTTACTTTCTCCAACACAAAAGATCTACCTACACTGACAGATTATATATGCGCAATTCAAAATGGCGTCACTAAAACTTATCTATACTTGGGACTAGTAAAGTGAAAATAAGATACTAATTACCTATTTGTAGAAATAATAATAATATTTATTGCATCTTTAGAAATACGGTATTTCTATCAGTACAGTAGCAATAAAAGTATAATAATAATGAAATAATAAAGAAAGAGAAAATATTATAATGTTAAGTATAAAAGTAAAATGTAATGTGTTAAATTTTTTACTAATACTAATAAGTTTAATAATAGAAGATAATTAATTATAAACTTAGATTGGGTTAATGACCCAATACAATGGATTATACCTCAGTAACAGTCTGGGAGGGCAAATTAAATTGAAATCAACACCTTGTTGTTGAAACAGATCATTGATCATTTTGGTCTCCAAAGCTAAGGACAACCATTGAGGGCAAGAAACATACATGAAGGTTACTGCTGTCAAGGTCTGATCAGTATAATCCAGTCTGTAGGGAAGTGTTTCTCACCCATGCACACAAGAATAATAAACAAGTCTACATCCGAGAGGGACTGAATACCAAACAGCATCAACAATAATTCATTTACTTTTTAAAATGTGTTCCTTATTATCAACATGTTCATAATAGTTTTTTGTTTTTTAAAATGGTCAACTTATAAAACTAGCAGAATTTAGTCACCATGGAAACAAAAAATCATTTAATTATTCTTTAAAGTATCCTGTATATGTTTTTTCAGCTTCTCTGATGGCTGTCAGTTTTTCATGTTCACATATATAATGGAGATTCAATAGAGACAGGGAAAATACTGTACTGCTAAGACATAACCTAATATTAAGCCAGTTTCAATCTGACTTAAAGCTAGCTTATCTTATATGCAAGATGATCACATATTTAAATTATGCAGCGTAATCTGCCGAAATACGTCTCAATATAAATAAATACTACAAAGTTCAAATTATGTATGATACTGGCTTTAAATAATAAATAAGTTGTGATGGCAAAGTCAGCTGATAGCTAGAGTGAAAGTTCAGTTCTGTCCAGACTACTGTAAAAGGATTAATTATTCACTGGGTTTCAATTTTGCTTATTTCGCTGACTGGAAAATGCGCTAAATTAAAACCCAGTATATATGTAACTTGAGCATAGAACACATTATCTAAATGATAAAACCATGAATTTAAAACCCACTGAATATGCCTGAAATGCTAAATCACTGAAATTTAAACCCAGTGAAAATTAGTCATTTTACAGTATATACTGTACACCTCCAGTGAATAACTTCACAGCACAGAACTTATCAATAAATTTAAGTACACTGATGGGATTATCTTCCTGAAATGTGATTAATGTGATTTTCTGTGCATATCCGACTGATATATAGATTGTACACACTGTTACACATACATGGTATGCATTAATAGCTAATCAATAAGACAACTAGGGCTAAGCTTTCAGTCCACTGTGTTTTATAAGCAACACTTTCCCTGAGAGGGGGACACAATACAATAGTTTGTTTTTTGCAAAATGACCATGTCATAAATACATACACTTCGTATCTAAGTAGAATAGATTCAATCTGAAAAACTAATTCATTATAACCAAACGTACTGAGTTTGGTTAATATAAATTTGTCTGTTTTCCCAACCACCTGTTTTAGAGGACATTACAAAAAACCAACATTAATGACAAATCAGTAGATTTTTTTTAGCTAATATATAATATAAATGATTGCCCCTGCAACATAACAAAATAAATCAATATGATCCTCATCTAACTTAATCTTTGTTGACATACAATACCGTAATTGTGATTTCATTTCAATGCCAGGGTCAAATATTATCACAGCTGTTGCTTTTTATGAATTTTTTTTCAATTAATTTTTCAGAAAAAATAGATTTTCATATTAAATATCTCACTAAATTATACAGACTATTAAATTAGATGAATCATCCAGGATAATATTTTATTTTGTACAAGATTATGAATGAACATGTATTTCTGTTTGATTATGCTAAATAAAATGATGCAAATTAATGATAATAAATGTTTTAAAT
Source organism: Saccoglossus kowalevskii (assembly GCF_978046115.1). Taxonomy (NCBI): domain Eukaryota; kingdom Metazoa; phylum Hemichordata; class Enteropneusta; family Harrimaniidae; genus Saccoglossus; species Saccoglossus kowalevskii. The sequence goes on along the minus strand of NC_140659.1, from coordinate 28,222,934 downwards.
AAGTATAGATAATTAAATATGTATCCAGTTGAAAATGCTGACAAATAAGGATCTGATAAACAAGTGTTGGTAAAAAGCACAAGCATATAATTTCAATATCTGAAATTTAAATCATTAATAAATTAACAAACACATGAATTATTTAGACTGGCTGCGGGAAGCGCTTAAAACTGAGCACCGTACTAATAATATGCTACCAAGATGAATGACTCAGAGACGTACAATAGATGAAGAAGAAAAATAAATGATGTAAGAAAACCACTTCCTTTTAGTAACAGAAAGAAATCCATTGAGTAGACTCAATAGTTATTTAATACAAAAAGCAGCAGGAAATTGGAGTAAATTTAGAACTTCCTAACAAACACATATAGGAACAGCTGTCACATTATTCTGAATGACAGAATAGATTTCATAAGTTCAAGGGTCATTTATAATTAATTTATTCAATATCCACAATATATACGAGTACTCTGGAGTGATGAAAAGTGATTTTGATTCAAGTTTGTGACTTTTGGTGTCAAATCAGAGGTCGTTGATGTGGAATGAATTTAGAATTTCACAAATATTTCCGCAATACTGAGTAAAAATCTACAGTATATTCTTCTTTTTGTTTATTTCAATTATGCAAATTAATTCAGAATTTGTACAGACATCAGTTCATTTGTGATTGTTTTCATCATTTCAGAAAACGATCATAAAATTCAACTTTTTGTTGTAAACACTGGTTATACTTTCCATTCCAAAGCAGTATGAAAATTTAACATGAATTGTCACTTCTCTCTGAAATTTGAAAGTGATGATCACATTTGTATTAGGCATGAAAACAAAATGAAAAGATCTGCAGTAACTATGGCAACAAAGTGTATTGTTTCACCATCTGTGCCGAAGTGCTGACAAACCTGCTTTATATTGACATACAAATTTAATGACAATTAAAAAATATAATGTTTAGAAAATAAAACAGAATGTTGACCCACAAAATGCAATACATTGTACACACATGAAATTGGGGCATGGATAATGTGTTATTGACAGCTGGGAATCTGATTAAAATTGGGGTTTACAGATTTGGATTTATTGGAGCTGAGAAGACAATACAGAACTGTGGTTAAAAAACTTGGGGAGTAAATCTGATTCCTGAATAAATAGAATATTAAAAAAAAATATTACAACTAGATTAATAAATGGCCAGAGGAAAGTGGTTTGGTTCAAATACCGAGGTATTCATTTAGAAGAGGATGTTTACATGTACAATAACAAATCTATGGAGAAGTGACTGGAAAAGCTGAGACAGGATTCTTGCCTTAGATATGGGTTCATATTAGACATGTAATAGGAAACTATAACACAGTGACCAAACTTACATGAGTTAGTGAGCATTCCATTTCAGGGCAACAGTATTTGTTATTATTTATTAAGTTTCAGTCGAAAACAACAAAAATTGAATATGCCGAAATATACATTTTAAAAATATTGATAAAAATACACATATATTTAGTATTCAGTATTTATCAAAAATTCCTTTTTATTTTTAATACTATATACCTTTGTACTTCAATATGGTTTGGATTAACAGAATTACTAAAATCAATATTTATGTTTTTCAATGGCCTAAATTCAATTGCAGATGGACCGAAAACTGTAGGGTTGCACAGACAACAGTACTGTGTTGAATCCATGTATTGGGCCATTCCAGTTTATATCTGCACCCACCCCCCCTGTTGATGAGCTTGTGTTTTTACTTCATACATGGTGTAATTTCCATGGGTGTACAAGTCATACAAAGTAATACAGTAATGGAAATCCAAAACTATAGTTCCTACTTATGGTGTTGATGAGTTCCGTTGTGCCACCATACAGAGTAGGATTTCCAAATATAACTCCAAGTTCACAATTTTATATTTGATAATGGAAATCCAAACTAGTCCTGATTCACGGTGTTGATGAGCTCATTCGTGCCACCATCTTTATCTAATTTCAGTAATAAATATTTCATACTGGCCCAATTTTTTTACCATATACATTCAGAATTCCAAGTTTTTTTAGTCATACTGTTGGAAATCCAACCTCATCAACCGGTATGTGGCGGGATAAACTAGGCCATATTTTATTTAGTAGCCATAACTGCCTGGATTTCCAGGAATTTTTTTTCCATACTCGTCTGGATTTCCAGATTCTGTTTCTCCATATACAGTTGGAATTCTGGGGTATTTTCCCCGTCATACAATGCTGGAAATCCGACCACATTAACAGGGGGGGTGTGCAGATATAAACTGGAATGACCCATTGATGGTTTCACTGTCTTGATGATTAAACCACTGTTTCATCTTTTAATACGACCCTGAGAGACCTTTTTTTTACTGATAACTACGGTGTACGTTCAATTCCTCTCATATCAACATGAGATTGCTACAACACTATAGCTGTATCAGCTTTCCTACAAGCAACTGCTGTTACCAAGGTCGAAATTTCATATTTTAGTCAAACTTTGAAATTGACATTACACTGTAACGGTCTTAAGATAATCTCAACGATATAAATATCATGCTGTAAACCAGATATAAACAGCATGACTGTTGATCAAGCAAATTCAATGCATTTGGGACTACCAGCAGAAAAAACTATTTAAAAGCTAAAGCTTCAATAAGCATGCTGCTGCTGCTTTTGGTGAAGCCTTCAACTAAGCTTTGTCATCAATCTTCAGACGTCTAACAGTATTAAACGTTTGATCATGCCAAATATGGTGTGCACATCATGGGTCAAAACATTCGTACTACCACAAAGCTGACCTCTTATATGCATACTGGCGACAGAATTTAAAACCCTGAATAAGACGACTAAGGTTCAGTGTAAACAACCTTTAGAAATTAAACTAGTGTGTCATGCAGAAACAGTTAGAATAATATTTGTTTTCATAATGGACCACAGACCTCCTATCCTTAACAAAGCGATTAACATATCAACATAGCACATGTAGATTAGACTGGAATTTAATTTCAATGTTAACAAATTCAGTTATTACTTTACAGAATATACTATTTGCTGACAGATGGTACAACATTATACTGCTTAGAAGCAAAATAAATGATTTCATATTTTATTTTTGTTTTGTTGTGTCTAATTATAAATCATGACTATGTGGAGTTTTGTCATGAAACAAACAACTGTTTCTGTTCCTCTTTCTCTAGTTAAATCATGTAAAGTATCATGGCAGTATTGATTCTTTATTGATGTCATGTGTTTGTTGTTCAACAAGGTGTCCTCCATCAATGAAGTCCATTAGTACTATATACATTGTATTTTGTTATGTAACCCTTAACACTTGCATCATCAGCCATTTTGAAAAGAAAGTTCTAAGTAGAACATTCCAGCATATTTATCACTTTAAGTCAACAATGAGTCATTATTTCCAACTGAAAGCACCACAGTCATGTGTCCCCTGCTGATTTACACTGATTTGATGTCCCAGTCTGCTGGGAGATGCAATCCCACTGGGAAAAAACAACACACCTGTTTGATTCACTTCAACAGAGAAACAATTACACACAGTACTACACTGTGAGAGGTCATTTAGTTTTAGATGAGTATAGGAGTTATTTCCAACAATGGTTTGGGTAGCAATCAGTTTATACAGCAAGTAATACGGCATATGGGAGTTATCAAGACTCTCACAGTAACACTGCTAGCATGTAGTATGTATAAACATGGTTACCCTTCTGTATTGCTGCACACAAATGATCGATACTCACTTCTGTCTTTCTGAAATCCAAGTGCACGGAACGTGGTCTGTGAAGCGGTACTCTATATCCAGAATTATGAGGTCGAATCGAACGTGGTACATGCATTACTTCCATAGCGTGGAGGGTGAGCTAGGAGCTCTCGGATCGAGCCACACCTCAACAACGACTATCTCACCAACTGACTAGACTTGGTAGTGTGTCCTCAAGGGAAAGGAGTTTATGACTCACAGACTTGTTTGTCATGCGTAGAATTCATAATGAGATCTCCCATTAACAGTACTATGAATGGTGGCTGGGTGAAAGCACAATGGGTGCACTCAGCGGACAATGCTATACAGTGAGTGCAGCTTAACAATAGATGCGAATGGTGCATGCGTTGCCAGTTGAAATAGAACAACCTCCCCCATGTATGGACAAGCTAATGTGTCACACAATAGGAGGAGTAACACTATTCTCACAGTGAACAATACCCACACCCTGGGGTTGAAACCAAGCTTAGTAAGAAGACTATCACTTACAAGTCAAATGTTAATTATTCAAACATTTGCATATATAAGCACATAGAGGTTACCCAACCCTGGACTAGCTGGTGAAAGTGACATCAACTAGCAGGGTCATAACATGAAGTCTACCATGCTTTCATATGCGGGTGTGTGCACAAGTCACAATGTTATTAAATGAACATGGACCACAGCAAACACCACAGAAATAGCCATGGTGTGTGCAGAAAGCGGCAGGTATATAATGTTTCACATGTAAAATAGTTATAAAAACACAAAAAGCACAGTTCAAGTCTGACTACTGTATTTAAATATCAGTAGAACTTGTACGGCTGCAAAGTGACATCATTCATTTTATTGAATGATTCAAATTCTTGAGCAAAGCAATCTTACCAATTGTTAATAAAAATAAAAATATCACCATTGCAGCTACTTATTTTGATGAGCAGTCTTGGCATACCTAAATATTTGGAAAGCTTCCAATCAATAATAGAAAGCCATCAGTCTTGCTATCAGCACTGAATTTATCCTGCCCAATGCAATCACTTTATAATAGTAGTCACATATCTCTTTAACTGCTTGCAATGTACATGGCACTTCGTCTGACATCTAATGATTCATAAAACACACCATGTGAGCTATTCAGTTTTTTTATTATTATTTTAAGTCATATAAGTCCAGTATCATGTTTTACTCAGGAATTATTCCAACCTTCTTCCTTCATTTTATTTAGTAAACTTTTAACATTAAATTTCCAACATAAAAAACAAACAAACATTTGTTTGATTAAATTCACTTCAGGAGAGCTACAGGAGAGATAGGAGAGATCAAAGGATTGTAATAATACAAGATACATTAACAAGATGGTGTGAAAAATGCCATATTTAAACAGTGTGCATAGGGCATGTCTGGGAGCAACAAATACTCTAGCAAGAACCTTGAATCTTTATACCCATAGTTCAGTTGATTTTAAGAGACATGAAAAGTTCAGTATCTTTTACTTGCACTATTAGTAGCGCCTGCACTGAGGTAAATGACAGAGAAGTGTGTATGGTCAAAATAATGCATATTTTTAATGAATCAGTATACAATAAATGCAACTGTTTATAGGCGTTTTCATTGGAATAGCACTTATAATAAACCAGATATGGTACTGTAAGATACTTTATTTTCACCTGGAATTAATTCTCGCTATTTTTGCTGAAGGAATGATTCAGTGAATATAAAATCCAGCGAATATGCCTTTTTTTCAATATTTCACATTCAACTCATCAAAAACCAGTGAAAATAAATTCCATACAAAACACTCAAACAGTCTTTTCAGCAAAAATTCCATACAAAACACTCAAACAGTCTTTACAATAAAGTATTTTATTTATAAGGGGGTAATTATTCACTGGGTTTTAATTTAGCTTATTTCGCTGACTGGAAAATGCGCTAAATTAAAACCCAGTGAATATGTAAAATTTAGCATAGAACACATTATCTAAATGACGAAACCGTGAATTTAAAACCCACTGAATATGCCTGAAATAGTAAATCAGTGAAATTTAAACCCATTTTACAGTATATGGTTAATCTAGAGGTGGATTCTGGGATTAGTGTCACTGGAAATAATTTGTTCAGAATTCAGGACCAAGGTGTTAATTGGTAGGTGTGTGTTTGACTTGATGTGCCTTGAGCTGCTCACTGAGCTGTGCCAATGCCCCAAGGAGCTGAGATGGTGTTAAAAATTGATTCTTCTGGTCCAGTGACCAGATTAATAATGTATATTGCATATACACATGTCTAATGAGCACTATTATGGCATTTTCTCAGTCAGTACATTAAAATATAACTTTTGCATTGAAACACCTCAGTAATTTACAAAAGTGTATGTGCTACAAATAGAGTAAATACAATATATATTGTGATATCCAAAGATTTATAAAATAAAGGTAAGCAACTTTCATAACCATGTATATGGTGTTATATACGATGACCATATAAGCAAACTTTCATGATTTGTGAACGCTTGAATGTGATCTCAGTCCACAGGCGTCAATCAAATGAAGTTCTCACCAATAATGCCTCAAAACATAGTGGGAGCTTGGAAATGTTTGAATGCATAAACAGAAATGAACTCTGTATTCAAAAATTGAAAACACACACATATTACAAATGGTCTGAGATGAAAACAACTAGTTCTTTCACAAACAAATTTATTGCATATCACACCCTTGCAATCTTATAAATCCTTAGATAAAAATAGTTGTCAAAATCAGCTCATTAATTAGCAAGGCAGGGCTCACATCAAATGCAGAAATAAATGTGTTAAGCCGTATGCTATGCAGTTTATAATAATCAGGATGCACCGTAGTTTTCACATGTTCTGCATGCAACTTCACCATAGGAGCACATAGGAAGCATAACGATACAGTTTCTTTTTCTTCAGATGACTTTGATCCTGCAAGTTCTGATCCTAATTTTTAAAATTATTGCAAGCCCAGCGGCAAAAGTGATGCAGAAAGTGAATAAATCTGAGACAGCATGTGTGAGAAAAGAGTAAACTCCAAATGACAACGATGCTGAGTGAGTTAATATTATAAAATCATTTATTTTCATTGGCATTTAATTTCACTATTTTGACGTTTTGAGCAATTTCACTGTTTTTTAAGTTCACAAAATTAGCAGGGAAACAATAAGTGCTATTGTTATTTTACATGATTTTAATTTAGTGTTTTTTACTTATCTGCAGAAACAGCAAAATTAAATAAAGTACCTTTACAGTAAGATAGAGATGCAAGCTGATGAGAAACTAGTTTTATTGTTCAAAATTTTACTATATCAAAAATAATTTTATATTCTTCAGACAAATTTACATTTTCATTCATATTATATATGTACGTAAAACAACATTTTATTATTCAAATAATCAATAGAAGGAGTGTGTAGCTTATCAAACATTTTTACCTGTCACAATTATATTTAAAAGAAAGAACATACATCTCCTGTCTGAAGAGGGCGCTGTCTATCTCTATGTGAGTGACACATATTCAGATCATATTCATTATGTTTTCAGACAGAAAATATGAATACATCAACTGAGCACAAAATACACTTTAGTGTAACAAATACACTTACGTTACAGTCTAACCTATCGTCTTCAGCTACCGCGGCATGTCCGTTCGGTATTCCTCCATTATGGTGGTGATATGCAAACATAGTGGCAAGGTTGGATGTCTGTGGTAAACTTCTCTATAAAGAACAAAAAAATCTTGGAATGAGTTACAAATCGTCATTTGTAGTAGAAACTGTCCTAAAAATATTTGGCTATGTGTTTTGTTATTTCACCGTCCCTCCAGTATTGAGGGACAGTGGTTAGCATAGGAGAGAAGTAGATGCATAATACAGCTGTTATGATGATAGTATACTATCTCAGCTTACATGAAAGACATCCTAAGTTTGATGAGTTCAAAGAAAAACTGTATGAATCAGCAGTCCACAAAATTTTAACCACAAGTTCAAAGAATACATCAAATTTTACAAGAACTTTTATGAAAAGTTTATAATAATATAATAATTTACTAATTTTCCTTGGAAATGAGCAAAACAAAAACGAATCAAAAATAAATGATAAGCTCCGCTCGAGAAAGTCAACAGCAGAGATAAAAAGAGAAAGCCATTATAAACCCAAATACTAATACATGTTGGTAAATTTTTACAATTTTAAAATAAGTTTTGAATACACACATAAACAATCAATAACAAGTCTAATCACTTGATGTGGATGACATTCTACACTCAGCCTGATATGTGGGGAAGTGCGTTTAATGCAGGATGTGCTATAATCTCAGGATCATTTTAACGCTTTGGAGCCAAAACTGTTTTGCCTGTTATTGAAAAGTTAGTCATGTTGCCAAACAAGGTCATGAAATTGACCATTGGAATGTGAAGACAAAGCCAGGATTATGGTACTCAATTGACAATAGCAGATAAGAAAAAACCAAGCCCATAGGTAAAGTATTATATCAGTAAATACAATCAGCAAGCAGAGGACAGCCATAAATCACCAATTAGAGAATACACTGATAAGACTAGTCAACTATAGAGTAAACTATTTGAAAACTGAAGAATTTGGCATTGGAAGATATATGATTGTCGCAGCCATTTTGAAAATTGTTATATATAGATCTATACAAGACATAACAGATTTAAAAGAACTCGGAAAATGAATCGACTGCCATGTTTTTGTTTGTAGACTAAAGTACGGTAGTCGTCACCCAATGCATGCATGAGATATGGGACTCTTATTAAGATGACAACTTTGATTGTTGCACAGATTAATGCATACAAAAAGAAAGAGGTGCTACCAAGGTTTAACCAGATTGGAATGCACCAAATCACTCAGAGCAGTCAAAGTCGGTATTTAGTGCACATCGCGGTTAGATGAAAACATGCATCCATGCTTACAATGGGGAGAATGTACTTGGTTGTGGGAAAATCACTGTATATCAACACAATTCTTGCACATGCATGGCGTGGTGATCACTCACCTTTACCTCGCCAACAAACAATTAATTTCACCATGTAAAAAGGTGGTTACCGGTATATACAGTTGCCCTGGCCATGCACATACTAAGTGTACCATAGCGTTTATATATTGCTACCATATTTGCTCTATTATTATTAATCGATATAGATCTCCAATAGAAGTGTGAATTAATCTAAAATCACATTTGTTGTACGTGAATCATTAAAATCTTAAAATATTACACTACTAATAGAGTAAATACGGTATTGCAACTTAGGAATTTCTAATATTTTTACAAAAAATAATAATAATAATTAATGGCTTCCTCAATACCAACTCAGAGCATCGATAAATGTTTAAATTCCATCAGTATTTTATGTCACCTCCACTGGCCATAATAAACATTCTCTGCACAATAGTATCTAAGTGGGGTTTACTCATGTACAATTAATTACATTCTTATAATAGAAAGTATCCCGAATAAATTCAAAGAAAAAGCCGACAAAGCTACCGGGACATACTTGTCGCTATTCGCATAACCAACCAGTTTTAATCATTCTCTTCACTGATCAAGATCAAGGATGTAAAAAACTGTATTTCGGTGGCAAAAATTACCAACCTTAAATTACCTACACAACTTACAAAATTATGCGCATACATTTTAAATTTCAAACTTCAAACTGATTTTTTTGTAAATCTACATCGGTGACCCTGTGTACAAGCAGTGTTATTGGCTAAACAGGTTAATAAAGATGAAATACATGTAATCTAAAAACTAAATTATTAACTTTGTTTTTATCAATTTTCATGATCAAAATACAATTTACAATTTTGAGTGCACCAATATATTTGCCACACTCAGTGGCTTCACATGTATTTTTACATGTAACTGCTTTGATTTTATGAGAATATTTTTTGAGTTCAGAAATTGTTTTAGCTTTGTAGCATTTCCTAAGGACTTTTTAGACAGGATCAATGTGAATGGTAAGGATTATTTAGGAAGGGGATTTTTTTTTTACTACTCCTAGAGTAAAATTATCAAAATGTGAAAATTGAAGGTTCACTTATGGTGAGCTAGACTAATGAAAACAACTCAAAAGCCAGTCAGCAAGGCATTAGCATTACAAGTATATCAACACAACCTCTTTATATAAGACAGCTACATCAGCAAAAAAAACAGCATCCCTGCATATTATCACAGCAATAAATTCTTAATAAACAATTAAAATTTCAGATTCCTCAAATGCAGGAAATAGTTATCAATAAGAGCTAGGCCTTATCTTGTACAAACGCTGTTAACAACACTCAACACACCCAGTTCTCTGGTCCTAGATATCACAACTATGTTGATTTAATAAAAACATGAAGCACTGAGATCCAAGGAATGCAGTAAGTGTCAAACGCAATTTATACGTACAAAAAAAAAGATTGTTTTTACATCCAACAGAATATACACATTCTGGAGTGTTTGCTACCTATGATTTGATTAGCGATGAGGTTAGAACACATGTTTCTTATTTCGTAGAATTCCAGAGTGAACGAAATCTGTCAATCCAGTCTTTTATCATAATCCATTATCTCGTTCTCTTTCCAATTAATTAATTTGCTACCAGCTGACATAACAAGATATAACTTCAAAGATCGGTTATCAGCAGCAAATGTTTAAATGGTGCATGAATTAACAATAAGTTTTAACTCATATACACATGTAGTGAGTGTCTTACGGGACCTTGTTTCAAACGTGAGTACCGCACTGTCTGCGCTTGCAAGGCTTTAAGAATTACCGTAACAGATGAGCATATTTGCTGGATTAACAGCAGCATAGCCTTGTCAATGAAACACAACTGTTAAAAAATAAATTTGTTTTAATTTATACAGTGACAAATTAAAGCTTATATGAGCAATTAATAACCAAAAGTGTAGTTTAAATTATTCCAATTTCAAAGCTGAAAACTATGTCCTAAATAAATACAAAACCTGGGATGATGTGTTCACTTGATATTGATATGCAGACACAATTTTAAGTTCAGGCATTGCAGCTGTTGTCAAATTTCCCCAGTGATTAAAAATGCAAAGATAAATGTTACCCCAGAACTTCCCGTCAAATTCACGATAACAATGACGGAAGTTCTGGAAATAGATAAACATGAAAATTGAAGCGAAACTAACAAGAATATTACATCCTGGCTTTTAGAGTGAAATTTTAGTCACAAGTATTCCAAGAAATATCATCTTTAATAATTCTTCTCAGGTCAAGTCAATGTAATAGTAAGGGGCTGGCAGGATAAGGGTTAAGAGATAATGATGCTACAGTGACAATAGATCACATGAACAGATTTTGTTGGCCATAAACCATGCCCCAGCATGATATACTACAAGATTTTGCACAGAAGTCTTAGCATATAATTTCCAATATATCACCATAGACATTACATGACATCAACAAACCCATATGAGATGTCTACTCAGTAACTGCCAGCAATGGGTCAAAGGCAAATATGACATTATACAACCATGATACAGCAGCTTAACATCTTTTACAATATTTCAATGAAATGAGAATAACAAATTTGAAAATTATTAAAATATTATAATAATGATAAGGGGGATATAATAATTATGGTTGCCATGGAAACTAATATAAGATATAAGATAGTTGAAACAAATTGTTATCAAACAAAATACAGTTACCCACACAAAATAATCTATCAAATCAAATAGTTTTTGCCTACCAGAATCAACTCATCCCAGTCTCCAAGAGTAGATATGCAGAAAGCCATGAGTTACAGTGGCAATAAAGTCAGTCTGGACAAGTCTGATCAGGGATGGACTGGACTGGACAACTCTAACCACATATACACATGTTGATATTATGGAAATAACCATGCATACCAAATATTCAAGCTACATACTTCCTGTAGACTTCACTATTATGAAGATAGGGGTGGAAGGTTTTCTATAGAGGGACTAGCAAAAGTTTGATAATTTTCAAAATAGCATAGAAGCTTTTAATCAAGATAAAACAATAAAATTATTAGACTTTAACCTCCAGTTTAACGGAATTATGACAATATGCTGATGATTTTGGAAAGGCATGCATCTCTCAACCCCTAATATCAAATGGTTTATGTCAACAAAAATAATTTTGTGTGGGATGGATGACTCATCTGAGAAATGCTACTCATTATTGATAAGGTATTGGAAAGATGACTTCATGATCAATCATACTGATAAAAATAATACTATTACTTCATGTTTTACCCCAAATAGGGAATTCCTACAGATTTGTATTTACTCAATAACATGTATTTACTCCACTTACTGTAAGTGCCAACAAATACAATGCTCTTTCTTCTGAAATTTTTCTGGTTAGAAGAAAATTTCTTGAACATTTTGTTTTAGCAATTTTGACTATTGATCAGTCATCCCAGAAAATTCTTTTTTCGTTAGGCAACCAAAAATGAAAACTGGTTGCCAACTGGGACAACCACAAAAAATATATAAGGGTTTAACACAAAAGCTTTATAGGACAACTATACTTTTATGTCAACAACCAGATTCCCAGAGTGGTTGAACAACCAGATTCCCAGAGTGGTTGAACAACCAGATTCCCAGAGTGGTTGAACAACCAGATTCCCAGAGTGGTTGAACAACCAGATTCCCAGAGTGGTTGAACAACCAGATTCCCAGAGTGGTTGAACAACCAGATTCCCAGAGTGGTTCAACAACCAGATTCCCAGAGTGGTTGAACAACCAGATTCCCAGAGTGGTTGAACAACCAGATTCCCAGAGTGGTTGAACAACCAGATTCCCAGAGTGGTTGAACAACCATAGTATGTTTGGACCCCTGTAGATGCATTCTATTTTAGAAGCCTGAAATGCAATATAAGCAAAACAGGAAATGATCATGGTTTATATTTCATATTAGGTAATTTTTTTATTTTTTTTATTGGTTTGCATGTTTAAAATTTGTTTACATTATTTACATTCATGCATCATTGCACCAGAGTTAGTAATAACCATGGTTACTAATAACTATGATAGCACATTTTAACAAAATAGAAATATCAAACAAATACATGTATTTACTATAGAAATAGTAAAATAAAAATTTAACAAGAGGAACACAGTAAAATACTGTAAAATACTTTATTTTCATTGGAATTTATTTTCACCTTCTTCGCTGGAGGGATGATTCAGTGAAAATAAAATCCAATAAATATATTTATTTTCCTTTAACTTGTCAAAAATCAGTGTAAATAAACTCCATACAAAATATCCAAAAAGTCTTTTCAGTGAAAATTAATTCCAGCTAAAATGAAGGTTATTTATGCGAATAGATACCAAATGCAAGATGTAAAAACAAGGTTGTCACTTGGGAGTTGGAAAGTGCGCCCTCCTGTGGCAACATATGGAACAAAAATAAGATCATGAGTTGGTAATATACACTACATATAAATTGAAATGTATTTGCTCTATTAGAAACACATCACTAATATTAGAAGTACATATCAACTAAAAATTGCATTTTTTGTATACTTGATTTTATAGTCACCATTTTTGGACTTCGGTTCAACTGGTAACTAAATAAGCAGCCTCTTCGTTGAGATAGCTCGCTGTTAGCAAAGCACATTTCAATTAAAGAACTGAAGATATCATTAGAAAATGAACAAATCTGTGGTATCTACATCTATGACATCACGTTTCACAAATAATTGACAAAAATATTCATCAAAATTAGAGAATTAAAGATATCATCACGAAATGAATAAATCTGAGAGAGGTCCACATGTAGTACCGGTACCTAGATATGTAATATCAAAGCAATCAGACTTGCGGTTTTTAACAAGAAGTCGAAAATATCACTTTTCACCAAAAATGACAAAAATATTCATTAAAATTAGAGAATTGAAGGTATCATAACGAAATGAACAAATCTGAGAAGTCTGTCTAAGATACATATACACCAAGTATCAAAGCAATAACAATTGTAGTTTTCAAGAAGTAGTCGAATAAGTAAAAAGTTGACGGACAATCACTCATATAATAAGCTCCAGCCGACAAAGTCAACAGCGGGGCTAAAAAAGTTGCAGTGGAAATATAATGATTCACATACATTAATATTAATTTTCAGTAACACAATTGTCTTCCTATGTATGTGAATCAGTAAAAATAATGTTGGCATCATTCAATATAGGATAAACTACTGTTTGATTGAAGGATGTTACAACCACTGTTCTGGTTTTAGATGAGTTCTTCATAATTACATCTCCCATCCCAGTAGTGATATCATTAACTTGTAATAGATTCGTCTGTCTTACATTATAGTAAACATTAATCTTAGAGACACAATGTTTATAAATGCATATATACAGTAAACAGTTCAATTTTCATAGCTAGAAATGGTCACAATTTCAAAATTAGATGATACTGGTGTAGACCAAATTATGTGAAGGACTCCAGAACTATGTTCACTGCTACAAAATTGTGTGATTCCCAAAAAAATCACAAGAAATTAAAGCAGTTTACAGTACTAAACAAATGCCATCAACTCACACAGGGTGAAATTTACAGTGTTTTGTCAAGAACAATAATAACTGCAGTCACCTGTGTACTCCATGAGTAAACTATTCCGGTGGGCTAGCAGTGTTTGGTTCTAGACTGATGACTTTTCTAAATATTATTTTGATTTAGGCCCCCCATGTTTCATGACATCCATGTAGATCTGTGTTTGCTACAGTGAGTTAGAATAACTCAAGCAATCTTTGAATGTACTAACTGAAATACAAAAATTGCATTCTGCTAAAAACAACATGATACATTGAATATAATGCTTGCTTTATGATGGTCATCTTCACTTAAGTCTAATCTCACAGCAATTTTTTTTTTTTAAATGGGAAAAAAAATTTATTCTTTATTTGGTGAAAGATCTGTCTACAGTTAACAGATTTCTATAGGAAAAGATTCTTAATATGCAAACAACAACTTTATATAAGAAACTATTACTGTATCATGATGACCTAGTTATTGACTTCGGACATTGTTCTTATTATGGGCTTAATTACTGTAACATTACCATTAAACAAACTACGGTATTATAAATGTACAATGTACTACACAACACTTTTTCCTATTTCTTATCTGAAAGATTTATGATTGATGAAGATTACTTTATATACATGTAGATGGTGTCACAAACAACCTAATTACTTCAGTTTTAATTGAAATTTTAATTACAAATAATTATTTATTTTCAGTGAATATAAATTCAGTGTGACTTTAGCCACTACTTCCCATGAAACATATTGAAACAATACCAAAATATGTTGTTGAATGAAGCTGGAAGAGTTTTTGCTTAAAATAGCTCTATTGTAGTAAACAACATGGCACAGCATTAGTCTGTGACATCACCACCAACGCCTATGGTTGAAATGCCTTATAAGGAATAAAGCAAAGTTCACAGTCTGTTCACATATATCATTTATACAGGGCTGTGGTTACAATTTGATTTTATTATCTCTCCAGACAATGGCACTTAAATGAAAGTGAAAATTGTAGTTTGTAGACAAGTCATATTATGAAAAGATTGTCTAATAATAGACAGAGGTTCATTAATCATATGTTAATCGCTTTGTTTAGTATGATTTGGCGGATGAGAAGGGTTAGCAAAATGTCATGTTATTAAGAAACCATGTTAAAAGTACACTGTACTCTCTATAACATACCATGGAGGTAATTGAACTTCAGAGTTTTGGGGGACACCCATTTTTAATGTAAATTTGGTAAAATTGCCATGGCGATATAATGAAAACCATTTAATTTTTAGTGCTGGAAATTTTCATAATTAGAAGATTTTATAGCATTCCTTCATTTACAGCAGAGAATTTTTTATATATAATTTCTTCATATTGTTTTAACCAAATGGGCATACTTTACAGATAGCAACAGGTCTTGGCCAAAATGCTTGAAAAAAAATAACATGTTCTGTCTAGTAAAACAAAGTAAATTGGGATTATTTTTTTAAATTTACTAAAAATTTCAAGATAAATTACCTAACTACAAGTGTTTACCATTTATTGTTCTCTGTTTTCAATTATAACATTTACTAAAACTCAAAAACTAATCTAGAGAACACAAGCAGGTTTTGTGAATGATGACAAAGCTGACTTTTGCCTCAAAAGGATAGATCTACAACCAATAAGTTCATATACAGGTACCACAATAAAGCAACTAGAACATAGTTGTAACTACATACTACAAAGTAATGAATAAATTACCCACACAGGGAACAAGAATTCATTTAATAATAATATCATTGCTTTACTGAAATGTTTAAAATATTCCTGTGGTACATAACTGGATACAAGACGAAATACAAGCACATCGACAACAAAAATTCTACTGCAATAATACAATAAAATATACAATATCAAGATAAACTCATTATGCGAATGAAAGATTAACCATAGACATCTTAGAGTAATTTATCACACCTCTATTATATTTTAATTATTTTTGTTAACAAAAGACGGGGGGGGGGGGGGGGGGGGGGGGGAGTAAACAATTTGAGTGATTATCTACTTAACAATTGACTGAGTCTTGGTGCATGGCTCAGTACTGGTAATTAGCTCCATCAATACACTGTGGAAAATTACATGTAGATGTAATAGTGTCCTCTAGCAGCCTTGACCCAAACTTAGAAACTTAAAATAGACTCAGCAAACAGTGGATAATGCATGTATAAACTGTTTGGGTTTGAGACCATGTGGTGGTGTGTGATGGAATGAGAGATGGAGAAATGAATGGAACTCTCAATGAATTCCATGTGATATGTATGAGCTATGCGATTTATGGCTTAAATGACACAAGTTTTAAGTGCTCAGAGATGAATTAAAATTCTTTTTATAGTATTTACTACTTTTTCTGTATAACTAATAAATATCCTTTTGAACTATTTTGTCAATGACGCCATACAAATGTCTGGACGGTAGTTAGAGGGAGGGCGTAATTCAAAATATTTACGATGCGATACAAGCGGGAATAAAAATCAGCCAATAGGAGATAGCCATAAAGACAAAATTGATGGTCGCACCATTCACAGTAAGTATCCCTGTACCCACATGTGTTTTATAAATTAGACCATGTTTATTTATATATTATTATAATTTATGTCTTCAACCTAAAGTTCACACAAAACATACCTGTAGTATCTAACCATTAATAACTTCTCCTGGACTGTTCACCGCTTTTTTTAAGGAGTAAATATTTAATTTCTAATTTATTGTTCGCTCATAAAAAATACATTATTAATTAATACTAATACCCCCCCCCCTCCTCCCGAGAAAAAAAAACAAAAAAAACGCCCAAATAAAAACAGCTCATGAAATTAATATATAGAAATAAACCAAGGTCAGAATGTTCAGAAAATATTTATATCTTCAACTTGTTGGTATTTTAATAACATGTTTGGACATTTTTCAGATGTCTGATAATTTTATCATTTTAAGGGCTAGTACCACTGATATAAACCATTTAATTTTTGCAGAAAGTCAATATTTCTGTTATTTAGATTATTGGTGTTCGCAGACGAAATTTCGTGAAAGTCACTGTATCTCTGTAATTTAGGATCGCAGTGGCATTTTCATGATTACATAATTTTACTATTTTCAATGACATGCAAAATTTATGAGAATTTAATAATTCATCAAATTAAAGAAGTGTAAAGTATTATTAGACTATTATTTTTTTAAATACTATAAATATAAAATAGTGTTAAGATCTCTATATTTAACTTACTCTTTATCTTGCAAACATGGCAAACCATTAAAAAAAGAAATTAGTATGAGCTACAGGCAGTATTTGAGTAATAGAAATAAATTTTGAAAGCTAGCAATTACATGAATAACATTGTCAAAACCTGTGACATTTGCTCAGAGGGGGCAAAAGTTTAAAACCTATAGAAACTGAACAATTATCAGAAGAAATTGGATATCTTGATTACATGCATCCATCATTGGCTTATTACAAAACAAACATGTTTAATTTTATGAAAATAAATGAATCAATGATTCAAATGAAGCCATTAGGGGTTGACCATTAGAAACTCGGGGGGAGGGGAGTGAATTTGAAAAACAAGATATTTGAAAATGAGAAAAATTTGAAAAAAATTCAGAAAAAAATTAAAATCCCAACAAATTTACAGGAACATGATCTTGCTTGAAATTTAATGATGCTACCTTCTCCCCCAAAGTTTCTCACCCCTGTGTAGTTTTTCTCACCTGACAGTAGTGAATTTTTTAAAAAAATTGTTGTGTTTGTTTGTTATCACTAAACAGAAACTGCTGATTATAAATGTGAAGCAACAAGGCTAATAATCTGCAAGTAATTTTTTTTTAAATAGGAGAACAAGTTTTCCAGGAAATAAATATATAAAATCAACCCATTAAGAAAAAGAATTGCTACAAGGAAATACAAAGTAACTCAAATGAATATTTTTATGAAAATAAATTTGAAATTTTGTTTGATTCTAATTCTATTTTAATATTTGTCAGTCACTTATACTGGGAATACCAGTGTTAATACATTGCCTACTGATGCTGTTTTTTCCTGTTCATTTTAGTTATTTGTTGAGTGTTTCAACAAGTGATATGTCAAGTACAAATGAATGTTACTGTGATGATAAAGTGATACTGGTTTCAAATGTAGAAAATACACAAAAGAGAGCATTTATAGTAGAGCACTCTTTAAGGTACATAGTTGTTGAGACATGCTTCTGATCAGTTAATACAGGACAGTTAGATTGGATACACTGGTACCAGTACTTGTAGTACTAGCTGTCACATAACTGGACATGTTATCGACAACGACAATGCCTCCAGTCGTATCATACATATAACAATTACAATTATAAAACAAATATTATTTCAATATCCATATTAAGAATTTTTTCTCACAATACTCTTCCACATCTTTCATGACTATTTTTTGAAAATCTAAACTTAGATTAAACATAAAATACAAACTCAAGGCTTCAATTGAGACTAATGTTTGTCTTTATAACACAGTAATCACAATCAGGTTTCTCAAAAATAAATTTAAACACAACCAATTACTTAACAATGAGTCCTGTGTAGGTCAACTCAAATTAATGTTCTTCTATAAAAAAACACACATTAAGTTAAAATACTACAAAGATAGTTTTCATGATAACCAAGCAGCCTAACTGCTTTATAAACCATGACCTCCGAAAAGAAAACTAAATTTCACATCAAAAAAAAATTCTCAATAAAACATACCTGTCATCTTACTGATTTAAAAATTGATATCTTTCAAAAATAAATCACAACGAAATTATTTATGACTGTTTTAAGCAAAGGAAAGTTTCCTCCATCATTTTAAAATAAAAGCACAGTTATGTGAAGAAATGAAAACAGTGATGTGCTCTATAAACAGACTTTTCACAACAGCTTTACAAATGTCAAGCTAAAAATACCGCAAGAATAAATTAAATGAAAACAGTCCAGCAGACACAGATACCAGAGGCCAGGGGTCTATGTTGTGCATTTGGCCTCAGTTTAACTCCATAAACAAGTGACTAGTTTCCAGAGATAGACATTACTCTAAAATAGACTTGTCTTTATCACAAATGTCAATGTCTGATACTGACAGACTGGTGCAATTCATATACCTGTATTAACACGTCTTCCCCCTTGACAAAGGAACCCACCCTTCACTGTTATTATGCCAACATCAACATGGCTGAGTGATAAGCAGTACCCATACATACTTCATGCTAGGGTATTAGACTGATTTAAGTGTGAAATCATCTGACAATACCATGGATTACCTACCAGCGCTCTTAAGAAAGTTCCCAGCTAGCAATGAAGCCACTTCATGAGAGATGGCATCCCATTAATCAATTCATGGCGGGCAAAAAATTCCCTGTTATAAGTTGGTTCAAACACAGGAGGGACTGTGGTTCAAATAGTCTTAAAAACTAGTGCAGTAGTTGTAACACACTATAAAGAGCTATTGTTGGACTGTACCATTTGATGTGAGGGGGGAGTAGGAAACTAAATGAGGGACGTGATTTTATTGGCATATACTGTAAAATGACTAATTTTCACTGGGTTTAAATTTCACTGATTTACCATTTCAGGCATCTTCAGTGGGTTTTAAATTCACGGTTTTATCATTTAGATAATGTGTTCTATGCTAAATTTTACATATTCACTGGGTTTTAATTTAGCGCATTTTTCTAGTCAGCGAAATAAGCCAAATTAAAACCCAGTGAATAATTAACCCCTTTACAGTACATACATTTCTGTTTCTTACATGCTACATGTACATAATTTGGGAATATTTACAGCCAAAATGACCTGTTCACGATACTGACCTCTCTTTAGTTAAGATGACCCACCCTGCTATAATAATGGTATGAGCCACTTCCTGACTCTGTTCTGAAGTCCAATGACTGACTAAACACAGATGAATAGCTGTACAACTGCAGAACTAATAGGCCCTTTATGCAAGCGAAACATACCCTTGTCACAGAGCCCACAATGTATATTCCACTCATTTCCAAATATGGCTAAAACAAAGAGGACAATTTTCTTGGCACAAGTACAGACGTTAGTATCATACATCAACTTTTAATATGTCACAAGTGATTAATGATTAATAAAGTCATGTATTTTGGCGCTAAACAAACTAACTAAGACTGCTACTGACTGATTTATATCAAAACATGCGTTCACAATTTTGTGAAATGATTTATATAAATTTCCAGATGACATGTTGTAAACTTTTTAAATATTATCCCTATCAATTTTCTTGTATGTTGTCATAATTTGACAGCATTCATGTGAAGGGAAATTTCTTTGAAAGTAACTGTGACTACCTAGGACCCCAGTGGAAATCACTGTGACTACCTAGGACCCCAGTGGAAATCACTGTGACTACCTAGGACCCCAGTGGAAATCACTGTGACTACCTAGGACCCCAGTGGAAATCACTGTGACTCCCTAGAACCCAAGTGGAAATCACTATAACTCCTTAAGGTAGCGAGAGGGGAAACAATTTATAGTTTAATGGAGTTTAATACTTTCCTCACCAGTTACTAAGCATGCAGTTATGTCAATGTATGTATGTATATGTATAAGCTGAGATATAGCAGAATACGATCATATATGTTTCGTTATGATATTTGCTCAGGGGATTAAGTTACGATCATTCCTGTTAACCTCCTAAACATAGAGTTTTTTTGCGGGATTGGCCGTTCCTCGGTGTTCCTTTTTTCTATGTTTCTGATCTTTTCACTGTTGCTTTATAAGATAATGATCTTTGAGAATGCGTCTCGAAATTTTTATGTGCCCCATAGTTCTGGAGATAAAGCCTGTTGAACTTTATGGACTAAATTTTACGAACGTCTTCCTATTCCCAAGGCCGTAACGCAACGTCAACGGCTCACATAAACGTCCATGAGTCATCATATTTTAGCCAATTTTGTGACGAATAGATTGTGTAATTTATACATCGTTAGCGTAGAGAAAAGTGTTGACAAATGACATCTTCAATAGTTATAATAGTCAAAAATTAGTTTCCGTAAAAACTCAATAAAACGTTTTTTTTCGAATTTGGCCACAGATAAACAGCTAATTAATGACAAAATGTCGATTATTTCGATCATACTTTGTAAATATACAAGTATCTGATATGCGTGGAATGTTAGATCGTGAAAAATTGGTTGGTTGTTTCCTAAAACGTGACAAAACTTAGCAGTTTCGTCGAAAGTAGGTGCTAACTTGAGCAAGATGGCGTACCGCGCAATTAATTTATTCAAGTCCCTTTGTTATGTTGAACAGCGTCAACAGTACAATCGGTTCTCTAAACATAGAGCGGGCCTTCGTGACAGCATATATTTACTTACGGGATATACATGCCTTCAAGTACAGATATGTTTGAATTACTCTCAGCCTATGGAGAGCGTACCGTTATCGGATTTGTTATAATCAGTTAGTTCTAAGTCAGCACTACCGGATTCGGCCGATACCCCGCCCGGGCGATCTTATGGAGGATTCGATTTTTTTTATAGAAAAATGTGGACCAACAGATCGCCCGGGCGATGTTATGGCAGATATTACGAAGCCCATCTTGTCTGAAAAAACAACCCTGCGCTGATAAAAATGGTCTCAGAAAATGTTTAGAAAAAATAATATGTTTCGCGTTGACCAAATATAATCATTCAAAGTATAAATTCAAAGTGTTTTAATACGTTGGTGAGAGGTCGCATTTTACGTGAACAAGAACATGCACTAAGCAGGAAAAGCAAGCCAAAGTTGAAACGGGGTGCATCATGGACATGACATGACACAACACACGATGCAACAACTGAGTGATCAGTGACATCATTTTGGGGTGCAATTGAACTTCAAGTACTTCTTTGCGAAACTTGCTGCGCGGCGATGCTGACATCAAGTGTACGTTGACCGAAATTTGACCCCAAATCACGCACTGAACTGGCGCGTTTTCTTAGCAACCTTTTTCTTTCATGCTCCGCGCGTCGATCTAGTAAACTTATATCCGACGATACTGTAATTACGCAACTTGTATGCAACTCTGTACTTTGAATATAACAACATCGTTTACTTGGTGCACTGCTTTTCTAATTACGCAAATTTGTTTACAATATTGTACCAGCTCTGAATATTTCAACTTTGTAATGTATAGCTTTCATGATAACTACGCAAAATTCATTTTATCTTTTACTATTGTTAGGGCACTGACCCGGGGTATTGGGTCTGTGAATATTTCAATATTACTGACTTGATAATGCATTGCATTCGTAATAATTACGCAAACATAAACATGGGCGCATTTAAGTCATTGAAAAGGATTGTAGTCGGGTGTCTACGGAAAGTCAAGAAAATATTTTAAATACTTGTGATTCATCGATGTTCCAATGGTGAATTATTTTATTCGAAATGAAGTGAATATGTAATATAAACCATACCGTGCGTCATAATAAATTTTACTATAATATAATAAACTCTGGGCAGCGCACTTCGATCGCATTATTCACGTACATTTCGACTGAACTCTACTAACCACGTGTTTGATTTACGTGCAGCATTGGGTAATGACCTCCAGAGTTCACGCACTGATATTTGAATTCGGACCACCCAACTTGACCCGTCGACAGAAACCGCTATATCCACTGGTTTTTTTTATCGGTGTCACTACTCTTGTCTATCTCCGCCAATTTTGTTTTGAGTTTTCTTATTTCATAGGCGGCATCTTGAAATTCTTGTTCTAATAGTCTTTTAGCAACGTCTAAAACTTTCCGAGTGTTTTCTCTGAATGTGGTTCCAGATATAATAGAGGAGACGGTAATCCCATATAGCTACTAAATTTACGCATTGCGCGATGACCCTTTCCAATGCCACGAGCCGCGATCACCAGCTTACGATTCACATCAAAAGAATGTCCACTCTTTTTTGACGCAGGAAAAATGTCAGTCACAGAGTTACATTTTTGATTCCACTCTGCAGACTGACTATAATATGAGCCCAGGCCACTTTCATTTAGATATCTTTTAACGGCGTCAGACATTTTTCGGCGGCCAGTTTTTTTTCATCTTAGAACTCCTTCCCATGATATATTAGGTTGTTAAAACACCGAGAAAAGCTTGAAATACTATATTGTAATGTTTGTTTGTGCTTCAATCGCGTAACGAATACTAGTACTAGTTATAGATTACACAGGATATAATAAAGCTGGATGGTCAACAAATCAGTAGGCAAATTAAATCCTTTGTCTTCAGTCTGTCATTCAACATGATATGTAAATGCATGAAGGATGTGTTCACCTACAACTAAGTTTCCGGAAATAAATTGAAATTACTCAACAAATGCATCGTGCACTATAAATTCAGGGCAAAGATAAAGAAAGTACACAATATAAGGTTGCATAATCCGGGATTTTTAGAAAAAAGTTTTTTTTTTTTCCTAGTTTTTCCCCTCTCGCTACCTTAAGACCTCAGTGAAAGGTAGTGTGAATTTCTAGCACCCTGACTATAGAATCTGAATGAAATTGATGTGACTCTCCGGGATTCCAGGGAATAACACTGTGACTCCCTAGGACTCTAGTTAAACTCACTGTAACTCCCTAGGACCTCAGTGAAAATCAATGACTGGCTCGGTCCCCAAGGAAAGTCAGTGACTTTCTGGAACCCCAGCAAAATTGCTGTGCCTTTGAGTAACTGTGAATCACTGACGATTGATCTTGAATTAAATCTGAACTACATGTACTACAATAATTTGTTGTCATAAAAAGTTTTCTTTCACAAGAATAATGTTGTGTACATTACAGTTTTAGTTGAGGATCGCACCATCATCAATACATATTAAATGTAAAATTTAGGAATGATGAAAAATTTCATTTCTTCATTCAAATCTAATCTTGAAAGTTAAAAAAATCTTCTAACGACTGCTTGGTAATTCTGTGTGAACAAATGATGCTCAGCAATAAGATCATCATTATATTACAGTATAAATTTAGATTCATATACTGTATTTGCTCTATTACAAGCGCATCTCCAATGCAAGCATACTTAAACAAAACAAGCAGCCTGTCAGCTGAGATAGCTCTGCTGTTAGCAATGCGCAATTCAATTAAGAACTGAAGATATCATTAGAAAATGAACATTATGTATAGTATCAAAGCAATCAGACTTGTAGTTTTTAATAAGAAGTCGAAAATATCACTTTGTACCAAAAATGTCAAAATCAAAATTAGAGAATTAAAGATATCAACACGAAATGAACAAATCTGAGAGAGGTCCACATGTAGTACTTATATATGTAATGTCAAAGTAATCGGACTTGCAGTTTTTTACAAGAAATCAAAAATATCACTTTTTACCAAAAATGACAAAAATATTCACCAAAAATAGAGAATTTAAGATTTTTACATGAAATGAACAAATCTGAGAAAGAACCATCCAAGGTACTTGCATATCTAATTTGAAAATATTCCGACTTGCTGTTTCGAAGAAGAAGTTGAAATTGTAAAATTGACGAAGACTGGGGAACAATCAGTAATATGAACAGCTCCGCTGTGTTGACTTTGTCGACAGCGAAGCTAAAAAGTACTTATTGTACATTTACAGTACGTGTTACTAATAGAGGTAATACTGTACCAATAAATTCACCTAGCATACTTAGATAGCAGACTTACACTTATATAGCTGAAAACAGCATGTAATTTAAATAACACTGTACGTATACATAGAATGTCATGCAGCTCAAACAACTTGTAAGCCTAGAATTAACCCATCACATGTCATGATGTTGGTAACTAGGATACAGCCTCTCTGGTCTATCACTAAGAAATCAAACATGTCAACATTTTCAGAACCAATTGGCTGGCTGTGCTGTCAACAAATGTTTCAGTAACATGTTCAAGGTTACAATAACAAATTTTCATTGCACTTACCAAAGTAATAATCTAATTAAACTACACATGTACATGTTAAGCAATTTGTATATGTGTGCTCTACCTTTTGAATACCACTACATTTTTCTCTATATCATATTGGTGCTACATTTTGTACATGCTTATGCATTTTTAAAAATTCTTCTGTTGGTCTTGGAATATTACCACTTCCTACTATTTACAGTTCTTTTTTTTGTTTAGAATTTTTTTTAATGACTGCTGTAATTTGACAAGGCATTATCTTAAATAATGTACAAAGGTTTTTATTTCATTTCAGATTACAATGAAATATTTATTTGGATTTTTTCATGAAAATTGAATTTCTCATAGTTAAATAATGTACATTTTCAAACTAACATATACTGTAAAATGACTAATTTTCACTGGGTTTAAATTTCACTGTTTTACCATTACAGGCATATTCAGTGGGTTTTAAATTCATGGTTTTATCATTTGCTAATAATGTGTTCTATGCTAAATTTTACATAATATTCACTGGGTATTAATTTAGTACATTTTCCAGTCAGCGAAATAAGCAAAATTAAGACCCAGTGAATAAATACCCACTTTACAGTACCGGTAGTTATTAAAAAACACAAATAATTAGGCCAAACTCACAATAATTGGCAGCAACATTTTTGCAGGAAAAGTGATTGAACAACTTTTTTTAACAAACTAAACTAATGAAAGGCAAGAAGTATAGGTACCTTCATATTCATAACAGATAAATGTTCATGTTTTTTTGAATAATTAATTCCTTTACAGAAAAAAAAGTTTTTTTTTTTACGCAAATTTGCATCAAATTAAACTTCACCACAGGTTGTTTAAGAACGACTGTTACAATGTCTAATGTGTTACAGCCCCCTCTATAGTCAGCAGGATGTCTACTGCCACCCATGAAGTAATCGTGACACATGTATCATGTGATATTGAAATGCAACCATGGTGTGTGATTTCTAAACAACGCCAGTTTATTTACACACTCACTTCAATAGAAACAATTTTGACAGCTTTTTCAGTCTAGTTGATTGCACACAATTATCACATACAATCAAAGGCAAATAAAGTAAGGGTTCACAAGTTTTTATATCCATGCATGGTGATATGCAATAACCACATGAGTTCCAGACGCTTGTCAATCAAATTCCACTCAATAATTAAAACGCTGTGAAATCTCATTGGATACCATAGAAAACTTGGAGTACACTCTCTATGAAAACGTCAGGAAAGTCGAAACAAAACCCATGATTTGTCTGACACACACACACTCACAATTTAGTATTTTCAATTTTTTTTTATTTTTGTGAGTTTCTTGTGTTTAGATCAATATTCAATTTTTCACAGTCTAATCTCCTATATTTATTCACTGAATTATATTTATGATGGAAGACATAAGTCAGATTAATAAAGTAAACATAATGAACAATGGCGTCCCATTACAACAAGTTTTTATGATGTCATAGCTTTACAATTTCAGATGATAATGTAAACCTCCATATACAAGAAAATTCTTTTCAAAAAAAACCCCCTAAAACTGACTAAATCTGTTTAATTATGATGGTGGGGATTTATAACAACATCTACAGCGTCATATTGGATTTAGAGAAGGATCTTGACATGATAATGTCCCCTCACACATTATATTCTACTCATCCAACATGGCGCTGTGGGAGATTCATTATTGCTTAGTAATCCCAAAAAATGGAGACAAATGAGAAGAAAGTAGGAATTAATCATATTGAGTGCACTATGAATTTGTGTCTTGTTTTTCCTTGCAACTGACATATCCTAAAACCAACTTGCCGCAAATGAAATGAGCATTCAGTGCATATATTACCAGAGGTAAAAGTTTTTTGCATACCCTTACATATCAGGCATATATCAGGCTTTGTTGCAGTGATACCTAGGTTGATGTTTTAATAGAAAATAGATTTTCTTATTGTGGTAGTAGTATCAGACCATGGATCAGTGGCCAGTGTGACCACCTGTAACTGACTGACTGACTGACTGAAACCAAACGTGACTTGAGGGGTCAACCAACTGGAACCAATGCATCATGGGACTTGATGATTGTTTTCAAAGTCATTGTACAATACATGGTCAATGTAGCATGAAATAGGTATAAACCAACAGTTGAAGCAATAATCACGAGATAAATGGAGTAAATTTAGGGGGTCTTACGCATGACCTCTGAAAGTCACACATCTTTGCACTTACTTACACATTCTGGCATTTTCTGAACTCTGAAGATCACGCATTTTGTCATTTTCCCGGGAGATTAAAGTTTCACAGTCATAATGTCATGTTCGTATGGTATGCCTTAAACTATTTGAACGTAATGGTCAACTTTTTTTTGGAAGGTGTATTTTTGAAGATTAGAGCAAATATGGTACATGTATATAAATGTGTGATACAGAAGAGATGCATGATGGGATATCGTTATTTCTTACCCGTTTAGTTGCATCTTTGCTTGGTGCCTTTTCTTTGGTTATCGTACCAAATATGCTGGGCTGAAAAACATAGAAACAAAAAAAATTAATGATGAAAACAAACTACCTTCTTTGCTACAGTAAGTATTCTGACTATATGCTGCACGACACTGTAATGGTGAATATGTACCATTGGGCTGAGAAAAAATAGTAATTTCATTTCCAGTATCTTACTGGTGAAAGTGTTATGTTATGTAAATTGGTCAACATATTTGCTATTTTTCTTCCCTTTATACAGTGGATTTGGACTAGAAGGTGACTGTAAGGAAAATTTAATTCACTACTATCAATATAACCAACTTTTTAGTAATTCTCCGCCAATTTTGTTTAATATGTTCATTTGCATGGTATAAAGGTGCTTCCAATCAGATCTACATCAAATACCCAGTCTCTATGGGTGTATGCTTACATCCACAAATTGTGTACATTCACAGCACATTGAGTATGTTACTACAGGTGTCATACCAATAATTAGCTTATCAGAATTCAGAATTCAAATTACCGGTATATGCTTGTTAGGCTTATTTTCTCTGGATTTTATCATGAATGTGATGTATGAGGGCGTGCTTCGATAATGTCAGCTGTTAGACTCATGTCTGAAGCTATGTCAATTAGATACAACAAAACTGGTTTCTTTTCTGAGAATATTGAAAGTAGAAATTCTGACAAATCTTAGTGTTAATTTGTTTACACCAATTTTGTATAGAAACTTGAGCTGGCCTAGATTCTATAACATCCATGTAATTTCAGCAAATTAAAACAATATTTTGATTTTCGTAACCTGTTTTTTTTGGGGAAATTCACCCAAACTTTAACATTGTTGCTCTGGAAATCAAATTAGTGTTATGAACCCTGCAGTGTGCAGCCAACCATAAGGATGGCTAGTAGACACTGAGACTTCACAATTACATTTGTCTGCCACTAGAGGGCGACATATACATTACATAAAACTGCCCTAACTATAAATATAAAAATAATATACACGTACACGATTACAATTTTTAAAAGTTTCAAATGATACACATCTAAAAAGTTGTTTTTTCAAGATCTAGAAATCAACAATCTGCTTTCAGAGATTGATTGTTTTGGGTTTTAATCGAATTTAACTTATGATTACTGATAAAACTATGCAGGCTGCAAACCACATGTAATGTATATCTACATGTATTATGTATCTATTTACTACCTTTGTGATGATTAATCCATCATGAATTCTGTTTACAATGTAAATTGAAGACAAGTGAAGAATTTCTTGAAATGAAAGATGTTACTTCAGAAAGTTTCACAAAGTCAGTTTAGACAAGTTTCTGGTTTACACAAAGTCAGTTTAGTCAGGTTTTCCAAGAATCAGTTTAGTCTGGTTTACACAGTGTCAGTTTAGACAAGTTCCCAGTTTTCACAGAATCAGTTTAGTCTGGTTTACACAGTGTCTGTGTAGACAAGTTCATGATTTTCATAGAATTAGTTTAGTCTGGTTTACACAGTGTCAGTTTAGACAAGTTCCCAGTTTTCACAGAATCAGTTTAGTCTGGTTTACACAGTGTCTGTGTAGACAAGTTCATGATTTTCATAGAATTAGTTTAGTACGGTTTACACAGACTCAATTTAGCCTTTTCACCACCAGTTTCCTCTTTTCACAAATTCACAAAATAGTCCCATTTATAGTCTACAGTCTCCTTCAGAAGATTGGAACAAAAATAGCCAACAAAATTTGAGTGAGAATCAGTTTAGTCAGGTTAACACAGTGTCAGTTTTAACAGGTTTCTGGTTTACACAGAGCTAACCGCTAAGAGAACAGACCAACAATTGAAGATGACAATTGGGATTGGAACTCAATTCTGGTGGACAATGAGAGTTTCTCAGATTTGAAATGAAGTGCCGATGATGCAAACTTGCTACACAGGGTTGTGACTGAGACCAATCACGGTCAGTCCTTATGAATTCATAAATATCACAGACCAAACATTAAAAATTCTGTGATCATCTCTAAAATTATGCAAGTACATTTGGAAATCTTTGATAGACTTGTACCAATAAACTACCAGCAAGGTCCACCATGGCACGCATTCTGCAGACTTAATCTCAAATTAAACAATTGCCAGTTACCAGTTCTTTTAGTGGTCTGAGCACAGAGTCAGTTTACTCCAGTTTGCACTGAGACCATTCAAACCAAATTTATAATTTTGAAAATCTGAAAACATTGAATACTTTATTTTTATGCCACATACAATCACAAATATTTGTAGAATACAATTTTGGTGTTAGTTTACTTGATGAGAAGAGTCTTGAATCTATGTGTTCATACAAACTGTTAGTGACAATACAAAACGAATGGTATAAGTAATATGTAAGCTGAAGGAATTAATATCTCTGGTAAAGTTTGTACACATAGTAAGCGATGGATGGGCCATTTAACTTATATTTCCCATGATGTACTTCTGCAATCCTGGGGATTGCAGAGCCGTGCTTCAATATTCAATAAACTGAAAATTATAAAGCAATCTACAACTGTAGTTATATTTAGTGTTATCTTGAGTTGTTGACCCGATATTTGCACTGAGCTGGGGGCAGTGGATAAACTGATATCTAGACATGTGGTATGAGAGATAATCTCCCAGATGTATTAAATTACATCCCATTGTCAAAACTGGCATCATAAACCAATCAGTCATTGCCTGTAAACAATATATACCAATTAATACACACAAATTGTGAAAATTTCATTATGTTATGCTATTTTGCTTCAGTAAGATTTTTGTCATATGTTGGGTCAGCTTAATTGTTTACTGCTGGGGAGGTCAACAAGCAAAACATATTGTACATATATATGGATGGAGGCGACTTCTGAAGGCAATAAAAAAATGTTGTGATCCTGTTTTTCCTACTTTTACAAATTCTTAACCCAATTAAAATATTTTTATGCCAGTGTATGATTTTTTATTTGAGTTGATGTGCAAGGGAATGAGCATAACTAGTTGCATCATTGGTGTGCAAGGGAATGAGCATAACTAGTTGCATCATTGGTGTGCCAGGGAATGAGCATAACTAGTTGTATCATTGGTGTGCCAGGGAATGAGTATAACCAGTTGCATCATTGGTGTGCCAGGGAATGAGTATAACAAGTTGCATCATTGGTGTGCCAGGGAATGAGCATAACTAGTTGCATCATTGGTGTGCCAGGGAATGAGCATAACTAGTTGCATCATTGGTGTGCCAGGGAATGAGCATAACTAGTTGCATCATTGGTATGCCAGGGAATGAGCATAACTAGTGGCATCAATGGTATGCCAGGGAATGAGCATAACTAGTTGTATCATTGGTGTGCCAGGGAATAAGCATAACTAGTTGTATCATAATGGTGTGCCAGATAAAAAGCATAACTAGTTGCATCATTGGTGTGCCAGGGAATGAGCATAACTAGTTGCATCATTGGTGTGCCAGGGAAGGAGTATAACTAGTTGCATCATTGGTGTGCCAGGGAATGAGCATAACTAGTTGCATTCCAAAAAACCTGTGTACTATTTCGACTAAGATGGCACACAGTTTTGTACTCTGAATCAATAAAAGAATTTTGGCATAAACCAAGTGGGTTGGTGGATGGGAAGGGCAGTTGGTGTAATACTAAATTTGGATATTTCTAGTTACGGCAGCCATTTTGTAATTTTTCGAACCAAAAAAAAAAAAAAAAATTACTTGATAGGGGAATGCCTGTATTCATTGTGCGTTGTCTATTGCATTGGTATCGAGGTCAAACTTTTTGTATCCGATGGGCTTCAGAAATATCTGCGTCCTTTAGAGTGACCAATGGAGTTCGACAAGGAAGCATTCTTTCGCCGACGTTATTTTCAATTTATATTGATGATCTCAGTACTAGGCTGCAACAAGCGGGTGTTGGATGTCATTTAGCTGGTAAAATAATGAATCATCTTTTTTATGCTGATGATATTTTGTTAGTTTCACCTTCTGTCAAATCATTGAAAAAGCTCGTTGAGATCTGCGAGTGTTATGGTGAGGAGTTTGACATTCTTTTCCACACTACTAAGACAGAATGCATGTCATTTTTTCCAAAAACGTGGGGACAAACAAGGATCCCAAGCGTGTACTTGTATGGTAAACCTCTGGTTTTCGTCTCAGTGAAAAAGTACCTGGGTTATATGGTGTCATCAGATGGCAAGGATGAAGCTGATATGAAGCGACAATTGCGGTGTATTTATGCTAGGGCAAATTTTATTTTACGAAAATTTATAAAAAGTTCAGAGTACGATAAGTGTTTGTTATTTAGAACGTATTTATACAGTATATATTGTCTGAATGTTTGGTGTGATTATCGTACACAAATTGTGAATACTGTGCGAGTGGCTTATAATAACGCTATAAGATTGATCTTTAGCCTTAAACGGGCTAGCAGCGCCAGTGGTAATTGCGTGAATAGAAATATTTTCAACTTTGAATCTCTTCAACGCAAGGCATTATATAACTTCAGTCAGCGCCTACTTACGAGCGATAATGCTTTAATTCGTACTTGTGTCAACTCTGACAGTTTTTTCTTATCCAAATTTTGGACTAATCTTAGACGTTGTATTTATTAGTGTTCGTGTTTGTTATGTATTTAATATGGGACTTTTTTGGCCTGAAATAAAGGATTAATAATAATAATAATTATCATTTATAATGTTGTGTTCTGTTGACTAGAACCCTAATGCAAATATTTTACCACTGGTATTTTTTAGAAATTTTTCTAGGTCAGTTTCTCAAGAGTGGTTTCTAAACTCATTTCACGGTCGGCTGCTCAAACAATATTTTGGAGTAAAAAAATTGAGGAATACTGTCTAGCAAATACCATTAACTTTTGCACTGTGCCATAAACAAAAGTCTGAAAAGTTTTTAGACTATACCATTCTGCATTTCTATGGGGGTGACTGCATGACAATTAGCATACCATAGAGAACAAGTAGAGATGGTACTCTGGGGATGTCTACTCCACTGAGTCTGCAGATTTGTTTATAAAGTCACTGGTTAGCATTATGTAAACAAACAAACTCAGTAATGGTTTGGATATTGAATCTTATCCAGTGTTGAACATTACACAAACATTGAATCAATTACTATGTAAAGATGGGGAGTTGATAAGAATGAAATCTATTCACCAGCCTAAAACTTTGCTAAGCCTAAGGCCTGCCTTATTTTCCAATATGATACCACCTTATGTTCTATGACAGAAACCCTGGGAAAATGCAGGGGTCAATGGATACAGTTGTGAGCAACATCGATAAATTTTAAAAACACGCTTTTTGTAGGCATGGCTTTGTTAAGAATACAGTGTTAAATATAATTTCGCATTTTAATATTCAAACCAAGACCATATTTTCTCCTCAGAATTCAGAAAAGAAATATTGTATTTTACATATTAATCTATTTTATGAAATTAATTTTTTTCCCATATATTTCAACATTTTTGATCATTTGGTTTAAAACTGAAAATGAGTAAAAAATGTTGCATAATAGAGACAGTGATAAATCAATATATCATAAATTTAAACTTAGTCATATAACATGAAAACTGATAACTTTGGGAAATTTTCTTTACCATTATTGTCATGGAAAAATATTTGCAATATTATAATAGATGTAAACTGCTTTAACTTCTGTGAGATGCAAATACAATGAGACAAGCAAGGAGTGAATATTTTTCACACCAAAATTTTGATGCACATTTTTATGTACTTTTTCTATAATATCTATAATATTTCTATAATTTTGGACCAAATAGAGATAATTGTGCTACAGGCTTTGATCGGAATTTATCAACAAAATTTGCAGGTTTCTTGTTTGAAGATGCCAAAAGTTTACTTTAAATTATTTCCTATTACAGTAAATTTATTATTCACCAGTTCAGTTTTGAAATTCATACAGTGAATTTGCTTATGCAAAAAAATTATATTATATCAACAGATATATTTCTATATAGATGATCCAAAAATTTAATTGTGAAATTTTGTTGATGTAATATTTAATTCCATAATAATATCAAAATATTGAATTAGTGCAAGAGAAAACATTAAACCAGCAAGCTTAGTAAATTCAAGTTGAGAAGAAGTTTTACATTGACCTTGGGATTTTTCAATAAACAAACTAAAAATAACCTAATTGTGACACTTTCCAGAACTGAGGAATGTAATCACTTTAAGTAGCAACAGTTGCCTCTAATCTAATGGTATTTAAGTAATGATCTCCCTATTAAACATTCTATATATATACATATACTGCACAGAAAGCAATGTATTATAGGTAAGGAATACATTGAAAGGAAGACATGGAAATGCGTTAAACGTAACACCTCATCTTATGACGAAAATCCAACGCTTGAATTTCAATTCTGACCAATCAGTTTTAGGAATGTTGATTGTTTTTAATTACTGGGCTTCCTGAGCCCTAGGTAGGCATTAAACAGATTTGACAATTGACATGGGATGGAATAACACTCATGGGTATAAATTTCTGTGACAGTTTATTAATAGAACACATGGGACTGAGAGTGGACGGTTTAT
Organism: Saccoglossus kowalevskii; assembly: GCF_978046115.1. Classification (NCBI taxonomy): domain Eukaryota; kingdom Metazoa; phylum Hemichordata; class Enteropneusta; family Harrimaniidae; genus Saccoglossus; species Saccoglossus kowalevskii. Next base: position 28,188,650 of record NC_140659.1, on the reverse strand, counting down.
GGAAATGCCCTCAAGAGTGTAGTGAGTTTAGTGAAGTTAGTTTGTATGGAACATACTTATAACATGATCCAACAAGTCAATTATACAAAGTAAGTCAAAAATAGACTGAGCAAGAAAATAAAGTGGAACTTAATAAGTGTGGTATAACTAGTAAATAAAGGGCCGTGGTCATCATGCAGTGCGAGTTTTGACTTTCAAATTAAAAAGGATGGTGACCCAACACACACAAAATGATGACACAAATTAACAGGTAATTTCTGAGATGATTGGAAGAGATCAAAAGACTCTAAGGAGTCAGTCGGCCAGATCAAAACTACCATTCATCCTTGCCACTGGGAGCATGAGCATTACATTGCGTTGTGAAGAAATCACTGTTTATCAACACAAATCTCAGAGATGCACGGCAAGATGACCGCCTCCCTTTAAAAGCGTTAAAAAAATAATGCCAGAAATATCCAGGATTCAAGAATTTGATGGTATTCTTGGGTACAAAATGTTTACAAAGGTCAAAAGGTCAAAAGAAACAAACTCAATTTCACACAACAGTAGAATTGGGTAATTTTTCCAGAGTGCCAAAAAATTGTATATAACAGAAAAAATGGAAAAAAATGCACCTCACTGTTGACAATCAGTTTAAAAATTGGTTAATATCTATCAACCAAACCAGAATTATTATCCAACATACTTCCATAAGAAAATGATTTTATTTTGACATTCTTTTATAATAATTACTATTTTTATTCACATAACTCATTCTAAATATTTTTATGAAAGTCAGTGTAATTATATAATGAAAATATGTAAAGACTTAATATGATGGTTATTGTGATGATTAGTATCTAGATATATATTATTACATTTGCTTCTTTACAATAACATATTCAGTATGCAAGTTAATAATATGAGATTATTACGAGGATACCTTAAAGTATGCACGAAGACAGTACAGCGAGAGTATCAACCGTCGCACAGTGGAGGTCGATGCAATGGTGTACTGTCTAAGTGTATACTTTGAGATATCATCGTAATAACATTATTATTATACATCTTTTCCGTCCAAGGATACATCATGGGAATGCTGAAATCCAAAATGTTTAGAACAGAATCAGCGAACTTCTTTGTATAGAGTCCGGTCAAACCCTGGTGGCAGCCATGTTTGTTTTTATTATTAGTGGATGGCTTAGTCTTTTCCACGAAACGAAACGAAACGAAACCCAAACCCAAATCCAAACCCAAACCCTAACCCTAACTCGCATTTTTTTTTTCATTGACCCAATAATATCTGAGAAAATTTCACACTCTGAAATACGGACGTAACGATGTTTGAGGTCATTCAAAATCTAAGGTTAGGGTTAGGGTTAGGGTTTCGTTTCGTTTTATTTTGTTTCATTTCATTTCGTGGAAAAGACTAAGCCTTAGTGGATGCTTAAACGCGTAATCATTCCATATTTGGAATTTGCATTTCCTAATATGGTAGGATGAAAATACCCCATAAAATACCACAAAATTACGGCACACTGTAATTTATGGCGTTACGGTGACAGATGTATAATAATATACTGGTACTTGAGAAACTCAAATGTTAAGAAACAAAATTAATGATGATGGAGAAAAGCTTTCAGAACTCTAATAGATTTCTATTTACAGTTAGTAAATAGTGTATTAAAGACCTCTTCAATTGTAAATATTTCAAAGTTTATTTGAGTTGGACACAAGTCGCAGAGTCTTTGGAGAAAAATATTCAAAGAATCCAATTCTTTTTCCCAAACCATGACAAAAAGACTCTTTCTTGCACAGGAATGATAACATTGAGTTCCATGACTGCAATATGGTTGCCATTGGGGTTATCTGGGATCAATTCCCACAAACCTATCTCCTTTTACCAGCCCAGTAAGAAAATAAACATTATCTAACTTTCAACTGCTGATACAAATGCAAAATTGAATTTGTTAACTTTTTTTATGTGAAAGAATCATCATTTTGTATTAAAATATGAATAACTGTTTTAAATAATATTTTTTTTAAACACCTTACAGAAAAAGAAAATTTTCCATGAACTTTACATGAGCATTTGGAAAACACAAAGGGAATTTCGTCATCATATTTCAAGCAAAATGAAAAATGATCTTTTGAACTGTTTGTCTGTAATGATTTATTTTATGATGCGAAACTGATGATTGAACAAAGGAATGCAGTGTTTCTTTTACAATGCTTTGTGAGTCTTTACTACGCTGAGATACAATTTATAAATTTGTTTTCAAGTCAATTTTACTTATATGAAAATTTTTCCCATAGTTTTGTCATAAATAAAACCCACATATTTTAAACTTTTCGTTGACGAAATTTTTTCCGTCAAAATTTTATGTATTTTTCTATAATTTTTTCGTTATATTTGGTTCAAATAGACAGTTTCTCAAAGGCTAGTGGTTTTGATCAACATTTTGGGGGAAAATATTAAAATATACAATAAAATATATAAAATAAAGAAATATTACTGGCATATTGTGAAAGACATACTTTTAGTTAATATTTGTTTTCAATCGGTGAAGAAAAAACATGGTAATGAACAAACTATCAATTATAAAATTTTCATCAAGGAACACAAATCGTTCACAAAAACAACTGATATCAGTACAGCCAATTAGAACAAAATGTGAAGCTATAGAATTTCCAAAAAAAATAACAACATTTTAAATTTCAAACACCTACCACTGAGGTCCAAAGATAGCAATCGCAGATCACAAGCGGCTGATGATGAACGGGCACATTGACTGCTCTTCTCTTGGTCGAATATCTGAATCGCCAGCGTTTGGACATAATGAAATCGGAATGGATAAGAGAGCTTACTTCTGTGCATGCTAGAACACAGTATGTGTGTTCAGATGTGAGACTCAACAGACCAGTAGCCCTGAGCACTATTAATGTTTTTGGACATGTCTGCTTATTGTGATAAGGGGTCTGATTGAAACACACACAGAACAGTTTCAAATTTAGCACTGCTGGGCTGTTCCATTCTGATAAGAGGGGGTAAACCTCAAGAAAGTTTAGATGAAGGGCATTTGTAGAAGAAATACTTGTATGGAATATAATAGGTGAGCCTTTGGCTAGGATTACTGGTACATATGTTTGAATTTGTTTTTTTGGATGAACAAATTGTTAATTGTATAATTGACAAAGCTGTTTTTTCGCTAATACCAGTAGACTGAGTAAAGAACGACTGTTGTCACATGACTTATGCATTTAATATTGTTCTAAAACAACATGTTTGAATCCTAGTACAAATAGATTGTTTATTTATACCAGAATCAAGGCATCATGGGAATTTACTATTCTATCAAGAAAGATTGGCATATCCCTTATTAAGCAATATCAAAAGTATGAAAGCATATATTTATTTCAATTTTGGTTCAAGACCAATTCCATCAAACAATTAACAAAGGTTGGAATGAAATATTTTAGATTAGGGTTTGACACCACATCTCTTTGTTCATGTGAAGTATTTTTAATAGGGTTTTCAAAAAACAAGTAAGTTCAAGTAAGTGAAATTAAAGAATTGCTGAGAAATACTGTAAAATAATTAATTTTCGCTGAAAAGGCTTTTTGGGCGTTTTGTATGAAATTTATTTTCACTCATTATGATGAGTTGAATGTGAAATATAGAAAAAAAAAGTATATTCGCTGGATTTTATTTTCAAGGAATCATCCCTTCCGCGAAAATAGCGAAAATAAAGTATTCTACATTACATCATAATGTGCAAAAATTTTCACTAAAATCTTGGTGGAAAAACTGTCTTCCCTAACAAAAATGGACTATTCTAAGTTAATTTGTAAACATACGACAGTATTAATGATGTAGTATTATATCTCCCAATGCACTACACTTAAAGTTTAACTGTAAACAAATCTGATATTGGACTTGTCCATGTCATACAGTTTCTATAGCAACTTAATCTTTAGTGATAATTTTGTTGTTGATGTACATTCCACTTACTAAATGAGCTACAACACTTGTTGCCATAACTACACTCTAGTGGAGACTCCTTATATGGTTACACATTATGTCATTAACCCTTTGAATGCAAGAATATTTCCCGCCAAATTTTTAGCCCAACATTTTTCTAAAAATTTCTACAATTTTTTGATAATTTTAGAGCAGACGAACATAATTTCCTATTAGGCTACAGTTTTTGATGACAATGTGTGAAAAAAAACAAAAAAAATTAAGCAGGTTTATTAAGGAAAAAAAAGTTGGATTTGAGTTGTACAAAAGACGATATAATCTCCTAACCAGACTGATAAATAGATTTAAGTTTATTTGCTTTAAAAAAGGAAATCCTTTCCTAGTAGTTCTTAATATTTTTATGGAAAAGAAAAACCGACACTAAAAAGCCCATTATTTTATTCAAATGAAAAGTTGAGTTATTGATACACTTTTGTATACAATAATATTTTTAGCCACTATCTTGTATTAAAGTAGCTTTATTTTGATTTATAAAAACTTCTACGCTAATTTCACGAATGCATCTTTTTTAACTCACATCACTTGTACACGCCCTAGTCAATGAACTGCGCCCTCTGTAGTTGAAATTAAAACTTCATTTTGTGCTGACATACAAATGAACACACTGAAGCCACAAAATTTATTACTGTAGATGCCACACTTGAATATCTTGATGTCCTTCAAAATCACCTTTTCTGCATTATTTGAGTCTAAGTTACTTTTGGAAGTTTTGTTTTTGAAATTAAATTATAGGGCACACACTGGAATAATACATTCCATAGATAATGATTGTAAAAATGATATTCCGGTGTGAAAACTTCACACAAATGAGTCGCTTCCATCTTTAGAGCAGGCTCAAATATCTTAAAAATTAATAAAATCATAAACCCTAGGGTCTATGATAGAAATAACAATTACAAAGGGCGTAAATAAGGAGAAAATGGCTGATTTTGATTATCCTCGGGGGCGGACATCCGGGCATTTTCTACTGCCTGGCAACTCTCGCGGTGAAAACAAAGACCAAAAATTCGCAGAAAACGGTACTTTGCGAATGTTGTTGAGAGTCCCCTGAACAGTGTAACAAGATTAGCTCTATGTGTGTAACATATATCAATTTGGTTGTTCAGGATTACTTCAAAGTTGAGTTTGTGTTGTTTTCTCGAATTTTCACCGGCTCCACCGGCGTTCCACAGCAGCGCACACAAAGCCCATAGAAATACGTGCTACAGTGATGCGCATCTTAGCAACGTAGAACGTCTGTGACGTAGCTCCGCCCCCGAGGATACAAAAGACTGACTCCCAAATACAAAGTCTATTACAGTACTTTTATGTAGCAAGCCGTCATTATTTTCATTATTATTTACAACATTAGGGATGTATATTTATTATATTAGTGTGATGTACTTATCACTTTCATGTCATGTGTTGATTGCATTGGATTAACAACAATAGAATTGCATATAAACCAATCATATTTGTTTTAGACTGAATACTGTGACATACTTTATTTTAGCTGGAATAAATTTTCGCTGAAAAGGCTTTTTGGGCGTTTTGTATGGAATTTATTTTCACTGATTTTTGATGAGTTGAATGTGAAATATAGGAAAAAAAGTATATTCGCTAGATTTTATTTTCATCCCTTCAGCGAAAATAGCAAAAATAAATTCCAAGCGAAAAATAAAGTATTCTACAGTAATTGAAATATAACTTATTTTGACCACAGGAAAACAGTTGTGAATTCCAACTAATGGTGCAAATAGGGTAAATCCATTTATTTTATTATAATAATCATTCTGTGGTAAATTTTACATCACACCTTTCACTCATTCAAAACCATCTATATAAGGTGATAATATCTACCAGATTGAGTCTATCCTCACAACTTGTTTACTTTTGTAGCAATGTCCCATCCAAACACGCACAATTGATCCCACGTTTTTCACACAAACAAAATGGATACAATACTTGCTTCACCTCGAAGTGTGAAGTCAAACCTCTATAATGACTTCTTGCCCTGGAATTCCAGAGCTAAAGAGAACTAACATAAACATCAGATGAGAAAAAAGTAACTAAAGTAATGCATAAAAATAAACATGTCATTCTGTGTTAGATCTCATGTGTGCTAGAAGGGTGGAAACAAAATGGTCATTGTCCTACATTCACAGGTCAACACATTTATAGGTATCACTCCACAATTAGATTGTGTATCCTGGTGAGGTACCCACCAATGTAACTCTCTTTATTTTGTAAACAACTTTTTGCAAAAAATGCCGTGTTTGTATTTCAAACTGTTTTATTAAATATGATACTAGAATAACAAGTCTAAATATTTAAGTATAATTTGATTGAAAAACACTTCTTTTGGAAATTTCAAGTTAGTAAATACTACAAATGCAGGCATATTTATCTACTCTTTTTGTGGTAACTATAAGGTGCCGTCAAAGAGGCCAGGGATTTTCAACAATGTATTCTGGTTTAATCAGCTTGATTTGGGAACATTCACTCTATTAAACTAACCACATATTTTTTACATGTGTAAATTCGGTTATGACATGGGTTAAGTCTAGTGGAGGCCTGTAATACAACCCTAGACAGCTCCCTCTATGATGATCTTATTTATGCTGTTGTTTTTATCTATAAGCACAAGAGGTATTCTCTCTTCAATGAATTCAATAGTAGCAAAGATTTATAAAATAAGAGTGTGCCACATTGATATCTATGGTAACATTTCAATGTGCAAATTAATCAATTGAATTTCTAACCAATGGCATCACATATCGCAATGGACTCATAGGAATGGTTTATTCAGAAAAAAGCAAAATAATCATCACACTGAAAAAGTTTGCTTTTTGCAAAATGCTTTGCTCATTGTGAATCATCATCCAGTTCAAACGGTTTCGCTAAAGCCAGCCATGCATGGTATTGCGTGATTGTGTCAAGAAAACCTGTATTTCACCTCAGTTAAATTGAATGATGTAACAACTACCCACATCAATTTCAAATTCAAACAAATAGATTATATCAGGTATTGCTTAACTGACAGAAACATGTGACTTTGCACTTTATACTTGACTTCATGTTCCATTTACCATGGAAAAGAACCAGAGCAAGCACCATTGTATTTGATATCTTCAAGAGTAAATACAGGTTTATAGTGGAAATTCTGCCAAGGTATAATAGTGAGGTGATGGCCAAATAAATAAATCTTGACTCGTGAAGATGATTGCAAATGAGCAAGAGCTTATCAAAACAGCCCGATCAGACAAATATTGAGTTCTTTGACACTGATCAGTATTTCTAGCAATTTATGACTGTCAATCAATTCACATGAAATCTTCTTTGTGTATCACATCAGTTGTAGACCCTTATCTTATGAATCCCTGTTGCTATACATCCTTTACTGTTACACACATATTAAGGTGACAACGAAGCAAATTATCAAACTTGAGTCTCTGGTTGATTTTAGTGATACTGTCATGCTATACTATAGCAGTCATTCTTTGTCTTTACACCCCTAGATAAAATACCATAACTGCAAAATTTGATGATTTTCACTGGCAAAATTTGTCAATCGCAAAATGAAAGCAGTTTTTAATATTACCAGCTTTGTACCTATGCATTAGCACAAATATATAGTGAGTAGAACACTCTATAGTTTCTCAGATCCAAGGTTAATAACATATAGTTTCCTGCTTGAATCTTGCCAAACTTAGTAATCCACAGAAACTGTTTATACAGTGAGAAACCTTTTCAGTATGATAAATTGATGGCATTACTTAGTACAGATTAAAAGAAAGTGACTTCAACTTTCACCAAAAAAACCTGCATAATTTCATCTTGTATTTTCCAGAATTTTGACCAAGTCATGTAGCAAATGACCAATTATGTTTATTTGGTTAAAAATTAACCACCCAAAATACATAAATAAGTGTTCCACAATTTTGGTAGGGAAAAAAATGGCGTTCAAAGAGTATATTCTGACTCAAAATCCAAGGAATTTACAGTTTATCATGTTGGTGTTTAATCAGACCCATGTGTATAATGAGCTCATTATGGTTTCCAAGTTTTCTCAGTTTCACTCTGCAGACATATATTTATCAGTATCAATTTTGGTAAGATATTATTACCAACTATGGGGTGAATAACATCTCATATTTCTAACTGTATGACATGAGATCTATTAAAATTAATACATTTAATCAACAGAAACATAAAACACTGTATATTCTTTCCATTAATTGTTATGGTATCACTGCAGATATTATTATTATCGTATTCACGCTATGTCACCTAGATGTAGCTTAAGCTAAAGTGAACCGTAATGTTAGTCACGAATGTTTGCCTCAAGCCACATACCGCTTAGCTTAGCTGTGTAAAATCCTGGGTTTAAGAGCTTACTAACAAGTACATGAATGCAATATCTGAAGCAATTAGGTCCCAGACATTGACCCTTGTCAAGATTGATATAATTCTTTAAAATTCCTTTGCACAAAATGCATGCTGATTAAAGGGTGGAGGTCTTCGCGCCACACATGTGCGCGATATGGGTCTCATATGAACAAAGATGGTGACTTTGACTGTTACACAGACCAACAAGTACGAACTGAGATGTTACCAAGCTTAAACTCGGTAATTTCTTGAGTGATTGAGAGGTATTGAACGAGTCATCAACGGTAATTAGTGCAAGTGCCGCTAAGGTCAAAACTCGTACTTGTAATTTCCAGAAGAAGAGCGTATTCGATTGTGAAAAAATTAGTGTCGCACAAACACAAACATTGCACGACTACCACCCTTTAATGTCGTATTTTCTAATCCAATGATATTTTAATTTTACTCGATAATTAGAATGTGTTAATTCATTCAACAAACAATTGTTATTCAACAACTAGTTTTCAATTATTATACCTCATGACCATGACAGCCAATCAGAATCGCACATTACAGGAAGACATATTTTGTGTCTACCTGCTTACATATTCGTATCTCTACCTCCATCTGGGCACCTTCCTCGTGAATTTATCTGATTTACGCCAATAACTTGTCAAGGGAACAAGACGCACAGAAATACTCAAGGACAAATTAGTTTGCCATGTTTGCTTTCACTATTTGACCATTGTATTGGAGTGAAAACTTGGATTTTGTAGAGATTTCGCGTGATTTTTAATCGCATTTTATACCATGAGTTTCACAAGTACTCTTAGCTACATGTTTTGAGACATTCGATCTGCAGTTGCGCAGTTCATCTTTCTAAAGAATCTGAGTGATGTTGGATGGCTCAATGTGTTTTTATTATGTATTTTGTGTGTTTTGACAGTACTGGTATATCTACATATTATGTATGGTGTATTTTTAAAACGAGAATGGTGTTGACATATTCTCAAGCAGAGTGCAGCTCGTTTCAGTGTTGTAATGTGAAATGGGCGCCTGGTTGCATATAGCTGGGTGTGTTTGTAAAAATTAATTCGTCATCAAGCTAAAGCTGTTGAAATTATACATCCATGAAGGAAAAATTGAGTCCATGATAAAACTTAATAAAATTCAATGAACTCTTTTAATTTGCATATTTTTATTCACATGAGGGTGACCTGGAAGTTTGTCAAGATTGAGTGTCAGAGTTTCTGTGTTAAGATTTATTTGATATAATAATATAACTACCCAAATATAATTAATATAGTATTACCGTAAAATCTGTATTAGAAGCCGCATCCCTAATAGAAGTCGCACCCATTCTTTTTGAATAATTGAGAATCTAAAATTCACCATTTCTCATATGTGTAGATGCTCTAATAGAAGCCGCATCCCCTCTGTTGCATTGTACCATTTTAATAGAAGCCGCGGCTTCTAATACAGATTTTACAGTAAGTATTTTTCTTTGTTCAGCTGGGAAAATGATGTAAGAGTTTTACCACTATAAGTCAAAAGCTTGTAGTGTGTCTATGAACATCATCACGCTAATACAAAAAATATTTTCAAAAATTGTACATGTTTCAGCGGCAATTCACTGGGATGATAATATACATACCATAGTCTTTGATTGAAAATAGTTTGTATTGAAACATTTAAAGTGAAAAATGACTAATATGTCTGTGTAATTTGAGAACTAGAATAACTTTGCTTGTGCATGTATTCCTATTTACACCAACATAAGTAATAAACAGAATAATGTTTATTTCAATTATTTCTGGCATGACATACTCTACAAACATAATGGACACAGTATCCATGACTTCCTTGAAACATCTGAATTTGTCTGCATTATTTGAATTCTGGATTGTCTGAGACCACCATAAAAAAATGCCTGGGTATCCAGTGGGACAATCGCTTTAAAAAAATTGTAATCAACATGAAAATAAAGTTGTTTGTGTTTTTAAACCCTTGAAACACAAAAGTCAACTTTAGTCATTTTTTAGAAAATATAATGTCAGTCAAATTCACATCATGTTGCTTTTCAAAAAACTGCTCAAATATGTCATAAACTGTTGCGTTTGTCAGCAAAAATGTACCTGTACTATAATATAAAATTGTGATTTCTCTAGTTATTTTCAATTTTCATATTTGGTTGCCTCTTGTATATTAAAACATACCAGAATACATTCACAATATTGCATATCCTAAAACTGTCATAGTACGCTTTAAATCAACTCAGAACACATGTGCATGTACAGCTGTGACAAGGAATGTTTGCTGAATCTAGGCAGTGTCATAGTGTGAACTTTCTTCACCTGGTCAGTGTGTTATCAGATATAGGCCATGCAACTACATTGTATGTGTTTACAAGATGTAACTATGGTGATAGCCACTCTGTACAAAGTTCAAATGATGGAGAGCTATTTCCTGTCACATACTATTCCTGTGATGCAAAGATAAGTTGATGACACTTGAATAAATTACAAGCTTTTAAATTAACCTAGTGTCTAACAATCAGGTTGTGTGTTGAACTGTGGATAGTTTAGCTTTCTACAGCTCTTTTAATGGTTTCAAGTTCCCTGCTTTGTTTTTATCTTCACCATACATACAATAGAATATTTTTAAAAAAATCTGACGATTTGGTTTTGGTTTCTACACATATACATATATAAGGAAATAAAGTTTATTTACAGTATACAAAACGTGATATGCAGTTCAATCAAACGAAATGCGGCTAAAAGTGATAAACCTGGCTCTGACAGTCGTAACTTTCATCACAAAAAGGCTTGAATTGTGACCAAGCTTCACTCCTAACATGATTTCTCATCATTTTATATTTACATGTACTAGCTTGCTCTATAAAAACTGTAATGTAAACATTCACTGTTTTGTGAGCGCTGGGGGTTGACAAGTGGTAGCTAAAACTTGGCAAAACAAATGAGGAATTTTTGTCTTGAAACTGATTAAAAGTTGAAAATTTGTAATAGCTAAAGTAAGGGTATTAAATATTTTATATACACTTACATTGTTTTGTTTTTTTAATTTAGCCCACTAACTTTCAAATATGAATTATTAAATAGTAATAACTCACTATATATATATAGATTTCTCATCTTTTATCCAGACACTCAATGATTCTGACAAATTCAGGTGCATCATGGGTAGTAATGAAAAACAACTAAAAATAGTACTAGTACACTACATACAGGTCGCATTAAAAATTAGAAATACACACTCTCCAGAGTTAATCACCTAACAGTTTTTATTTTCATTATTACAACCTTTTTAACTTTGAAATTATTCTATTCTATTCTATTCTATTCTATTCTATTCTATTCTATTCTATTCTAAAATTAAAATAACCATTTGATCACCTCCATCCAGATTGTTGCTATGGTGACAGCCTGAGTGTCACTTTAAGATGTAAAGTTTTTGTGTACGTGCTGGCAGGATGTTGATGAAATGTTTTAATATTTGGCAGCATAATATGATATGAATCATGTACAACAATTTTTTTTATTTACACGCATCCTATACTGACTATGGCACTTTATCTTAGTTCAAGAATGGATAGTGCGTATCTTGGAATTACACATTTTACAACAGTTAACATAATATTATGTGAAGAATGAAAACAATGTGGTGATGACTCAGCTGTCTTCATTGATCACTTTTATAATGCACCTAACCACAGTCCCAATCTTCGTCCTTGAACCCAACAATATCATTTCCGTACTTCCACGTGCTGCTCAAAAATCGGCTTTCAATGTTTTGATTCTGGTTCTGAAAACTTGTGCGCAATCGCACAATTTTTTTTTTTCTCGCAAAGCACGTCGAATAAATCATTAATGGTAATGCTATGTTGGTCAACGTGAAGAAGACCTCTGACAAGTTGCATCTTCGACTGATTACATTTAGGTGTCAATGGTTTATTTACCCGCTACGCGCAATAGGACAAAAGGACAGTGACCATTTCGAGCGAGAGTTTACCACTGTGCAAGATTGTCACAGGGGAAAGTTAGACTAGCATTTTATTGGAAGTTTAACAGAATGACATTGTGTGGATTTTGAATTTTTAGTAAACTGAAATTATTTTTGACAATGCCCTGAAAAAGTTAAGCAGAACTGTATTTGCTTGATTAGAAGCGTGTCTGGAATAGTAGCACATGCAGATGAAAAATTCTGTTTAATATACAGAATCACTCAAATACTGAAATGCCAAGAATTTACATGGTTTTATAGCATTCATGAATTCAGAATTTCAAGAAATATTCATCATTACCAAAGTTCACATTTTTCACACAAAATTTGTCTCGCATGAAAACTAAAAAGTTCATAGTATTACTTATTTTGACCATAGACACCACGGTCATCTACATACATTACTAATAAAACTAGTTCTAAACAGTATAAATGAAATCTTACCCACTTATCTTGCTTGAAATTAAAAGAAAGTATAAACTTGATATAAATTAGTATTGAATAATTATGAATATATTTTCAGTAGCATTACTAAAAGTCATATTAAAAATTATGCATATTTGCACTGGTATCTATAGTGAAATTATTTTTAGATATTTCAAAATATGGCTCAGTATTGTTTAAACATTTCAAAAAATTAAGTTTAGTCAGTTTTTAGTGTGACAATAATTTTCCATCTAATACAATGAGAAGTTCATAATACATTGGGTATGTAAGCTTAAAATGCTCTGTAACATAGAATTTGAATTCAGCAAGAAATGTTTCAAGCCATATTGTAGTTAAAAAGATTAGGCCAACTGGCATCACACCAAACCAGTATAGCCATTGAATTTTGCACAGTACATATATCACCATGTTTACTTAAACAATTTAATTTCCTATGTTACCCTAGGCAATGACCCCAAATATAAATAAATCACCAAAAGTGGCCTTGAAAAACAACTTACAGTCACAGTGAAATGTCAAAGTTATAAAGAATATAAAAGGGGGATCCGTGTTATAACTTGTATAGTGAAGTATAATTCTTCATTCCAAATGCTACTAAAATATTAAAGTGAAAGAGAAACGCTCAAATTTGAGTGCCATAATTATCCCAACTAAACATTTTGCCAAATTTTTATCTTTTGAACCAAATCAAAATTTTGGAAAAACAAATCTGTGAAAAAAAATTTCATTTTGTGATTGTTGAGGAAAGTTAATTTTGTTGCTCAAAGGGTTACCCCCAGTAACCAGCTAATTGTCTTTGCAGCACCTAGATGTATGGTTCACAAAACAAAATGTTAGAAATTTCCTAATTATCTTATTTACCATTTACAACATGATCAACTTTAAATGCAATCACTTCGGGTCATGCCCTTCCTTCAAAATGTCGTAATTCCAGAATTCCTGCTTTTCAGGTGGTGTACCATGAAGGGCATCAGTGGATGTAAGGTCAGACGAGACGAGCAGATTAAATTTAACAAGGCATTGGAAATAACATAGTCCCTGTCAACTTTTTCCAACATTGACTTTATGTGCTCAAAAAAAAGGTAAAACTTGAGGTGCATGCCGATGTCATTGCACTTACAAATGTTTAAAAAGTATTTAAAATATCTTTGAGAAATAATGAAATGTTAGTGAATCGTGATTTGTTTTTGTTTTACATACAGTCAACAAGCTGAACCTTTTTGCTATACTATCAGTATACTTAATTTAATAACTCAAGACGATCAATACATTAAAAAGAACCGACATGTACACCATAAAATGGGCAAAAAATCACAAAAAATGATGTAATAACAGAATATCTTAATTAACATAAATTATTATTATTACACAACTTTTCTTGAATAAGTATTTGAGTGATTTTCTGGGTTTCAAATTCTTTAAGCAGCAGGGGTATGATAGGATATCGTCATGGATATTTAATAAGTGAATAATTATTTAAAAACAAATATACACATTATACATGCCAGTTACAATTGTGAAAACATTATAGACAAGGGATTGACCATTATGGAAGCTCTATATGAATGGGATGATACAAACAAAATTACTAATTATTATGAAATGGAAGAAAACTGTATTAATTATTTTTTCTTCCTTTTCATTTTCATTTTGAAGATGATGTTAAATCTTTTATGGTATTCCTCTGTCAAATAAATTGATATAATTCAATATTATAAAATATTTTGTTTTATTGTAAGACTTTTTTTTAATGTTTTTTCAGTGCACATTCCTCAATCTACCGAGTTTCTAATATGAAACTTCAAGTTTCTTGGCAAAATTTATTTAACGGTTACACAGGCAAATTGTCTTTCATTCACCTACATGTAGTAATACTTATTACTTTTTAAAAATTTTGAGAATGCAACAGGAAATGAGAAGACATACCGCAGTACTATGACTCAAGCCTACATGTACAAGCATGGATACACTGTATATATATATCTTTATAAAGATATATATATATATATATATTTGACTTGCAATGAAAGCATGTAATTGTCAGTATAATAAACACAAACGTTAACAAAAAAATTAACCATTAACTATTTTATAATTTTAATATAGCATTTTGTTTTCAGTTAATTTATTTCTCTACTGGCATATATTCAATGAGGTGACTGAATTTTTTAAACATCTTTCATATGAAGTATTTCAAATGTTTCTAGATATTAAATGTATTAGTAAATAGTTTTCTGTAATGTTAGTCCATTGCTGTTTTGTCAGTTTGTCTTGTGTGTCAGTCATTTTTTTTTATCTAGATTAGGTTTGCCTTTTGATCAACAAATAGAATAAATAAAAAAAAACTTTGCAAACAAATCTTGAAGAAATGACTGGCACTGAAAAATAATAATTATAGCCTTGTGACAAAGGTCAAGCAGGGTTGTAGATAAATAAATAAAAGATTTGTTTTAGATATCAAAAAATGTACCAGTGTTTTTATTTTCTTACTGCATGTCATGCAAATCTTAAATGAACGTTTAAGATTTAACTCAAAACGTTGTATGTGAAAACAAACTTTACTTTTTAACGCACCGGTGGTAATTTTTGTTTATAATGTTGACACACTCTACTACAAGCGATAAATATGATGTACTGTTTATTGGGGAGGGGAGCGCAGGATACTAATACTTAAGATATGGTTGGATTAATTCAACATAAACATTTAAAGTTCACAGGTCAAATTACTTAGTAGTAGACGAATGTCACAAAATTTACCTGGTCATCAACGTCACGATTTTTTTCATCTGAATCTCTTACTTTTGCATCAATATTGTTCTCCTCCTCCTCCTGACAGTTTTCATGTTTAGCAACTTCGGGGTATGCATACAATATCCATAGCGATTTGATAGCATCAACAATCCAGCTCCATAAAACTTGCGCACAGACCATCAGCCCAGACATATCGGGAGCCGACATGATAGTGCAGAAAAAGTTGTGAAAATACGGTTGATGATCTCTGGCCGTGGTTCTCTCACTCTCTTAGAGAAGTATCGTTTTCATGCGTTATTCACACAACATGCAGTCAGCAAGTGATGAGCTTAAAGTCAGACCCCTTAGCTTAGTGATAAATCACCCTGAATACCAAGCACAGACTTATACACACTATACTCATAAATTCTTATGCAAAAGTATTATGTATTGGGTTCAGCTGTTTACAAAGATTACATCAGGGAAGTGAAAACGGAGTGGATGGATCACCAGGAACAGGAAAAGAGTTCCAAAACTTATCTGCCCTGTCCATGCAGTATTTTTTATGTAAGTGATTTCGCTGGGTCCATGCAGCCAGAGTACAAGGTCATGTGCCCAAACCTCATCTAGTACACGATTTTGATTGACAAAACAGGCTGTAGATCTAAGTGTTATCTGTAGCCAACTAATTATTTCCAGTGTATCATGTACCTAGCTTGATTTACTTGTCTGAAGTTCAATCAATAGTTCCTCAAGGGATAACAGGAGGGTATATTATGGTTTCCTTCCCACTGTTAATGGTAAACATGCATTCCTAAGAATTTCAGTCATTATCGGATTTACCTAATTATCAGGACATGGCATTTCATTATTGTTTTTAGAAGTTGTCAATAATTAAAACTTGTGCACGGCAAACATTATTTTTTAAGGAAAAGGGTTATTAAAAGATGATTTCAATTACTTGTACTTTTTAAAAGTAAGTTCCATTTTTTCAAACTTAACTTTCGTTTGGAAGGGAGAAGGATGAAAGTTAAACGAGGAGATTATGTCTGTTGTGCAAACGTTTTAGATATCGATGGTCCCTAATATATGCAATTGAAGATTACTGTAATTGTATTAATTATTCACCGGGTTTTAATTTTAGTATTGCACTGTACTATTTAAAGGGCAGTTGTCATATTGAATCAAAGTATTGTCATTGGTTCCATAGTGTATAGAACATTATTCGTTTATACAGCATTTTAAAACCAGAATGTTAAATGACCACTACCCTATAACTATACAATAGAACACAAGTATGCGTTATAAGCAAGTTTTTTGAAACAAATGAATTATTAAAAAATATGCAGGAGATAGGTATTGAGTATTGTGCTTAGTAAACATTAGTTCAATACTTTTTATATCATTTGTAAATCTAGAAAAAATAATCATAATAAGCAAAGTTCAAAATTTGATATTACATGTAAATATTGATTTTTCATAAAATAAATAATCATAGTTGACACATGAATCATAAATATTGATAACAATATATGGGAATTGTTTATTGGAATTAAAAGAATAAATAACAAAATTTAATAAACAAAAGTATAGAAGTCAATACATGTATACAAATAACCAAATGGTCTTGACCCCTCAGTAATTTCAGTCAACAGATTTAGTAAAGGCAGTCTTTCATTAGCCATGCACAGTATGTGATGGTAATATATGGCTTGTTAACAAACACAGGATGCAACAGATTTCCACTCTTAACCTTATCTGACCTCTCCTTAAGCAACTTCAAAATATAATGTGTTTGATCCACACACAAAACTACTACTGTTCTCATATGGTGCAAAGCCTAGCTTCTACACAACTTATTGTTCATGTTTTGTGGGGCGGGGGTGCATTGTGGCATTGTGGCTGTACATGCTGTTGAGCAGAAAGGGATGAGTGACTTAACATATATACTACAAATACATATAAAATTATATAAAGTTAATATTTTTTGCACAATGCACTTTGAAAACAATCCACAATCACTCAAAACAAATGAGGGCTAACCATGCAACCTTGTTGCAAAAACTCTCTAAACTTGTTATCTAGCTTCTAAAAAATGTTTTTCTTTGTGTCTTTCATGTTGAATTTGCTCATCCATCCATATAGCATTCAATGATTTTTTTTCTCTGCAGTCAAATTGACTCCTGTTCCAGCTATCGTTATTGCAATTGTGAGAAGGTTTTAAGACTGTGCAACAAAGCTTGCGAACCTGAATTTAGTCAATGATAGTGGCGAATACGTAATCTGGCACTTGTTCATACTTTAGTTAGACCTGTCTACCTAGGGGATTAAAATTAGGGCCGACCCTGGCATTACTTCCCAGGCATGGGTTATTCACACCAGCCTAAAAATTAATGTTCATGTTCACACACAGTAAATAAATAAGCCTAAAATTTGGGTGAGCCTAAATCCAACCTTATTTGTCAATGTGAAACCAACTAAAAGTAAAATGTCAAGTATTTGCTATACAAGTCCAACATAACAATGTTTGTATCACATACTATTAAAGGTGGCATTGAAAAGTTAAGAACACTCACTGATGAGAATAATACCATGTAGATTGGATTTCTTATTTTTTGTTTCTACTTTTTTGACTCAGAGATTCCAGGGCAACCTCTAAATAAACCACAATTATAAAGTGAACCTCAAAACACAACTTACTAGAACAACTTGTTGGGGAACAATATTCATGCATTTATGTATTGGTGTCACCATGGTTACTAGTAGTCGTGATGTCATACTTAAGCATGTCATATGTATGGCATGCATATTAATCAATCATGTAAAGCTGATACAGTCTCTCCAAATGTTCTACATCTTTTGAATTGATATACTCCTGGATATGATACAAGCACACTGGTTTCAACTTGTAATCTGACTACTTTATCACTTGTTACAATATTTCCTGAATGTAATCAGAGGCTGCCAGGGTAGGGCAGGATATTTAGACAAAAATAGGTCTGAATAAATTGTTTTTCAAGAGAAATATTTAAACATTAAGAAAAACATGAAAACGAAAACAAACTAATTTTTTAAAAGTAATACTCTCCAGGAATAAAATAGGGTGCACGTTATGATTGAGGACACTCTCTCTTTTTTTCTTTCTAGTTTTAGGCAAAAAAAGAAACATATTTATTTGATCACAAAGGACCAACCTAAGTATAAAAGTAGGTTAGAATTTGCCATTGGATAATACAATCACACGATATTTTCTCTTTGGATGATAATAGCATACATGAGTGATTACAACCAGAGTTTTGTATCAATCCGAGCCATGGTAACCATGGTAATGGTAATTGTGATGCTGTGGTGTTCTATTTCATGTGAGCGTCTTGCGTACACTGTATGACAATGCTGCTTGTTCATGACATTTGCTCAAATTGGTTAGACTTTTTTGCAGGGGCTGAATAACAATTCCGAAAATACACACATTAGCTTTCTAAAATGAACCACTGCTACAACAATCCATAGTTATCAGTCCATAGTTAAACCCAGAAGATTCAAACAACGTTTTTTATCTTCTCTATGTTATGTCAAAATATGGTGATAGACAAGTTATACATGTCATTTATCGACATGACTATCCCAGACTATCAGTTGGTAGTAGAGTGCAACAAGATGTACACAGACAGACAGACGCAGAGACAGACAGCTGGCAACATTTGAAATTATGTTAACCATTAGATACTCTGTTAGAAGTTTCATAGGCCAACTTCTCATAGCTTGAACAGTTCCATCTCTCTTTTTGTTC
Source organism: Saccoglossus kowalevskii (assembly GCF_978046115.1). Lineage (NCBI taxonomy): Eukaryota > Metazoa > Hemichordata > Enteropneusta > Harrimaniidae > Saccoglossus > Saccoglossus kowalevskii. Next base: position 28,169,295 of record NC_140659.1, on the reverse strand, counting down.
TGTTACATTTATCATAGTGTTATATATTTGTATCAGATTATTTCCAAAAATCTGTTAATACTCTGATTACACCAATAAATATTGTGAGAACAAGAAAAGTGACATCCATGTGGTTTACAATTTCTATTTCAATTTGACTACAAACACATGGCAGCACTAATGGATTCTGCAGTCTCAACCCAACAGTTGTGTGGTCTGACTGTCAGTCAATTTTCAAAATATTCCATGTTTTTTATTGAGTGCTCCTTTTAATAGGCCAAGGACCTTCAACCAATAAACTGTTATCCCTAGAAAAGTTAAAGACTTCAATTTACAAATAGTTAAATATTAGTACCACACCAGGACCACCTAAAGTTAGTTTTATGTTTCCATAATATTTTATTTCAACTCTTACTGAGAGTTATCTCAAGTTTATATATCTTACACATGTATCAAAGATTTATAAGATAGGAGAATGCAACTTTCATAACCATGTACAGTGATATGAAAATCTTAAGAAGTGAACTCTCAATTTAAAACAATCACAATCTGTGCATGTCAAATTGAACATCACCATACTAGTATTAAAAAAAACATGAGATGAGCATATTCCACAATTTGCAAATGATCAAAGACACTAGCACCCTAGACATTGTCTGAGATGAATGCAGGCCAGTTCTTTCACAGACTCGCTAATTTGCTCTCTATTGATTTTTGAATCATATCACAATTCATATGCATGTCAAATCATGCGAGACTTCATTGCATATCACACCCTTGCATACCCTAAATCCATGCTTATGCATATATTATGTATTTTACTGAAAACGATTGTAGTTATCAGGACTACCGTATGTATTTGTATTTTTTTATTAGACGTATAAAATCCTTAGGAAAAGATAAAAAGGGTCTTACAGAAAGAAATTAAAAAAAAACTACAATCTAAAAAAGAAAACAAAAAAGAAAAACTTTTCTAAAAAAATAAAACAAATCAAAAACAATAAAGACAATTAGCAGCCAATGGTGAATACAGAATAAAGAATGAACACAAAATGTAGCCTAATACACTGATAGTTGTTGCTGTTTTGTTCCATAGCTGTTTTTTAGGAAGACTGCTAAGGCTGGTGCTAGAGTATGGTTTGCCATAATCAAAATGAATTTATTCTGACTATTTTCTTTATCAAAATTTGGAACTTTATTTTGTGCAGTCAGGAATAATTTGTCCCTATGGTGACTGTAAGCTGGACATTTCATTACAAAATGTTGCTCATCCTCAATTATATTTTGGCTGCACATATCACATGTTCTTTTATCCATCGGTACATTATTATGTCTGCCTTTCTCAATTTTAAGGTCATGGTTGCTTGTCCTGAATTTTGCAATTAACCTTCTAAGACCATGGTTCTGCATATTAATTAGGTAATTTTCAATTTTTAAATCTTGTTTGAAAAGTCTGTATGTTCTTAGTTTTATTGTTTTATTGCGTTCATTTGACCCACATACATACTTAGGCATAGCAAGTGACCTATATCAAATGCACAGGGTTCCTTTATCACATATCTCAAGGATGGATTGATATTCCACTGTGCAAGGGGTATCTCTATGACAAAGTAGTATTCCTCATATTACTCAGTAATCTATAGTGTAACATTATAAGAATTTCACTAATCTTAACAACCTGACCTGATTATTAAGACAACATTTTCAGTCTTATATTGGCTCAATACAGTTTCACAAAAATCTTTAGAATTTTTTAAATATTTTGTGAACCGATTACTTATTGTTATACAAGGTAATATGTGAAACATACGGGTGCAAACCTATCTAGTTTTTTTAGGTATCATGTCAGGTGATATTACAGTATATAGAATATACAATTGATACAAAAGTAACAAATCTCAGTTAATGACATAAAACAATTTAGTTAATTATTTTTATATGAAATTTTTAGTTATGTCATTGATGACTAATCATGTTCATGCCAAACAATAATTTCTGCCAGTCAAGAAAACTCTACCGGTATATTAATAAAATTCTGTTTACTTTCCCATGCACATGGAAACAACTATGATATAAGAACCGCCTGTAAACCAACAGTTCCATTTATTATACAATGGATAATTAAAAAATTACTTATTTTGACAATAACACACGTCTGTAATTCATTTACATAAGTGTATGCCCTAATAATAAATACATATATGGTATACTTCACAGAAACTATTTTGTGAGCTCTGAAATAAAAATAATCTTTTGGGACAAGAAAGATTAGTTGCCTGCTGACCCCCTTATATATCACTCAATACTCATGACTATCAGTGAAGGAATTCAACACGGAATGTGTGAAACAGAGATTTTCACAGTTCTTATCAAGTATTCCATAATGAAAGAAAAACATCCCGATTCTATTAATAGATACAAATCCAGAACATATATTTGTTTGTGTTTCTTTTCTCCAGCTGTGCTGCTTACATGCAACAGGATACCCTAAGATGATGTTGTAAGACAGAAGACACAGCTTGGTACCTTAGCAACAGTGTGGTTACTTGGCAATAGCTTGGAGCACTGAATGAGCCATGTGGTAGGTTTCACCACATTTGGTGATTATAACTTTATACATTATGTAATGACTATAACAGAATAAAATATATTATTTGACTCAAAATAATTTATAATATAAAATTAAATTATAATATAAATTATATTTGGAGGTTCATGACATCAACAAATTTTGGCAAATTAATTCTTTGTTTCACATTGCGTAAAGGGATATAAAAGCTTATTTTTAACAAAGAGAATAAAATATTTATTGCAAATAAATATATTTTTTTATCATTTTATGCATACTGGATTTGCTGGATGAAAATTTCAAGTTTGAGTTTTATTGAGATTTCAGTAATCAGGCAGTATACAACTTTTAATGATTTTCAGTCATGGCTTTTAAAACATCTGACAATGATAAAATAACCTATTAAAATACTTTCCCCTGACCTTTCCTATATTCAACCTTTACAGACAGTGACTAGTCTTGTACAATCATAGATACAAACAATTCAAACCAGCATTGAGATTGGGAAAATATGAAACATTTTGCGCATATTATAAATCAAAGTTAAGTCAAAATTCAAAGTGTATGAACTAATATACTGGATATACATGTTGAATGACATATTTAATATACTTTCATATTATTGGTAGTAAAGATCCTTAATGAAGGATGAAAAGAGAATATGCCCTCTAGTGATTGAAATGGTCAATACTTTTGTTTTTATGTCCTAGCGTATCTTCACTATCATTCAATACTTTGAAAGTCAAATGTGAGTTTCCAAGACAGCTAAATGGTCAAACTACATTGGATAAGTTGGATACAAGAATTTTATTAAATATAATCAGCTTAACAATTATCCATTTTTTTATGCTGCATATGTATGAAGGAGAATACTATAATGGAGTTGATTGTTATTGATTGCATTACAGCTGTTAGTACTCACCCTTGCTTTGGATGTCTGTTTTATACCAATATGAGGTTGACTCCTTTGTGACTACAAAATAAACACACAGGATAAATATTTATTTAAATTATAAAACTACTGATAGCAAAAACTAGTACAGGATATTAAACAATTTTAGTAAAAACTATCGGTACTTAAAATTTTCAATAATGACAATCACAGAACTAAATAATGTATTCATGTCATTTTTGGGGGGCAAAATAATTCAGTATATTGTCATAGCAATTTAAAGATATTTTTTTAATCATATGCAAGTTGTTTACTCAATTCCCACAACACATGATTGTATGTTTGTTTGAATTACTTTTTTCCCCATTTTCAATTTTGGGACAAAAATTATGCTTTTCTTCTCAGTTCTTTGATAATATTTTTTATTTTATAATGATCAATGATTGATTGATTATACCTTGACAGATCGGTTGTAATGTATTTTAAAAACCCCCATTGCGTTTTCTCTGTACTCTTTCTCAAGACGATCATGTTGGACCTGAAGACGACTGTAAGCAAAGTAATAATTCAACTATTAATGGTATGACACACACAGTCTATGAACAGATATTGTTAGGTATAATCTGAACAAAATAAAAAGGACCAGTGGGAAAATGGTAAAATCATGCAAGAGTTAAAAAGGACAGGCGTTTCGAGTTCAACTCTTCATCAGTTGAACTCGAAACATCCTTTCACTCTTGCAGTTTTTTACCATTTTCCCACTGGTCGGTTTTATTTTGTTCATTTTTTTATTTTTATACTGCAAGCAGCATCACATTTTGTTGTGAGTTTTGTATCTAGTTTTATTGTTCGGAATAATCTGCTGGCTAGAATTTAGTGAAAAGGAGGAGGGAAGGTACTAGCTTAGCTATCCTTCTCAAGAGTTAATATTATGGAACTGGAAGTGAAATGCGCCCTCTATAGTTCACCAGGAAAAAAGACAACATTTGCTCTGTAGCTTGACAGATTAATAGTGTAATGATATAAAAACTTTATATTATATATTGAAACTGGAAATACTACTATATTTGTGATATTAGTAGGATGTGTAAATGTCAGGTACGTGTCCAATACAGTAAATGTAATTTTTGGTTTATGTACAATTTTAAATTTAGAAATTACAGTATTATTCAGACTTACAGCACTTTTTGCTAAGATAACTCACCTAAAATATTGCTGTTGTCGTTCTAATTCTCTATGCTGTAAAAAAAAAAAACTTTTTTTATAATGTTTTTGTATAACCAATATAGCATGCTTTTTGTTTCACAGTTCCTGATAAAAATGCAATTTTTCCCAGATTTAAAGTCACTCTCCTGAACGAGAGACCATCAATCTGTCAAAATTTGGAATTTATAATTTCTCTAAATCAAACATGAATTGGCATCACATAAAAAATTTGAAGATATGGTTTCAAAGTGGTTAGTTGAAAAGTTGCATCACAATTAATTCAAATAACTCACTCTATCTTTTGCTATTGCCTCTTTGTGATCGACTTGACTCAAGTCTCTTTTTAGCGCTGACAGTCGACGCCGTTCAGCTTCCAATAGTCTGCTGGTAACCTTAAAATAAGAAGAGAATTTAAGTTCATTTCTAGCGTCATATTCATAACAGCACACATTTGTATTTCATGCAAACAGTGTATCTACATGTGTTATACACGTTGTATAGGAACAAATTGAACAAGATGTGGTGCGATAACTGACGTTTTAACAAACATTTGTCAAAAATTCCAGGAACGAAAGAAGGTAAGCCTTTAAAGAAATCAGTTCAACTGTGAAGATGACAATAACGTGGCTGTTTGTTTGGAGTAACGTCACTGTGATGCAATGGCAAGGCAAATTATTTTTTCCAAGATTGGACAGTACGAATAAAAAGATATGTTATGTAATTGAATTGTTTTTATTTGTTTATTTATGGGAGTAAGGAGGGGGCTAAATATACAAAACTCACATTGATCTAAACACTAGTGCCAAATAAAAAAGAAAATGCATTTTCGGTAACTCAACCTTGCCTAGATTTTTCAGGCCAACCTGTATTTTTTTATGGCCAAACTGGAAAATGGGCACTTATAGGTACACCTTTCAGCTCTACTTGAAATTCTTCATTTTTAACGAAAATAAAAATCTGTACATGCAAGATGTACTGTATTAATGTAGTGTATTAATGAAAAATACTCTCATATAACAGTATAGCCCAAGCAGTACAGAATAATTAATTTTCATAAAATAAAAAGTTATAATAAAACCAAAAGTTATTCCTACATACCTACCCTATTTTTGTTTTCAATGTTACCAGAAACACACTAATTAATTTAATTTGGTCTAATTTCTTAACTGTATATCATATCTGCTCTATTAGTAAAAGTTGCAAATTAAGGTAGCGGGACTATTATTTGCATACTTGTTTTCATCTTCTAATTGTGACCAAACGACTACAAATAGACCCAGGAAAGTATATATTTTTGGAATCGCCAGACTTCAAGCTTTTCAAAGGTGTGTTTGCCATGCCCGTATCTGCATTCTACGGTGCGTTACTCAATCAAAAGTGAAAAAATACTTTTTTTGTAAAAAAAATAATTACGCATTTATGCAGGTGATAAGAAGTTTTTTTTTCACTTTTCCTAGTTGTTCAATAGTCTGGTAAATTGAATGTGTCTGGTCAGTTTTATTCAAGCAGCGCGTTTTGAAAAGTAGTGTCCTGAATTTTAATTTCTGTTTTAGTCGCATTTCCCCCAACTCAAACCACAACACATTGGTAAATAATCCATGAAATAGTTTGTCTGGACACATTCAAGTTCCTCTCATTGTCACCTTAAAGCTGTGAAAATTTGGTGTTAATCCAACGACAATAAGTATACGTTATTTTTTGTTAAAGACCTTGTATTTTGAAAAACATAAACTCCTAGAAAACGTCCATGAAGTCACAGCAAAGATTTTCAAGCTTGTTTATCGGCACAAATGATTTGTTTTTCCTTCAAGGTCTGTTTTAACATGTGTAGGGGGCATCCAAATGTGTAAGGCTATTGGAAACCAAAAAATGAAGGAATGGGATAGCTATAATTCAATAAAATCGGCAGATGAAAACACCAAAATCAATGATTTTTTTCAGTGGCTGTGTGACCTTGTGTCTGATACATTCATATGCAAATGACTAATCTGTGAAATAAACAGGGGCGGAGACAAACCACTCAAATGTTTGGAAACACTCATTGTGTGTCAGATAGCTACTGATAACACATCCTAACATTGCTTTGTCTTGAGTTAATATTTGAAACTTACCTCAACTTACATGACATTCTAGGTTAGTTGACTTTATCAGATGAAAGTTTATAGTGCATTTCATTAATTAATAAATAAATGTGAAAATCGTAATTTTCAACACAAATAATAGTCTCGCTACCTTAATACATAAATGACAGTCATAATATAAAATCACAAAATGATATAATGATCCAAACTGATGTCAAATGACAATGTTCTAATTCTTCAACATCCAAAATGAGGGTCTTCCTAATCTGGTAAGTACCACTAGAGGGCTCACTCCCAACCACTCCAAATTTTATTTGGAAATAAAATAACATACAACATTTTTTTTCAACATTTCTAAAGATGTGGGAAACACAATGTGATCTACACTATCTCATAGGAAAGGTATACATGCATATGTATATTGGTAACTTCTAAATAAAGAAATCATAAACACATATGATGTATGAGAGAGAATGTCTCTGTGAAGAGAAAATTTTAATATTTTAGGATTTTTGCCTCCAATTTTTGGAAATGTGATGCTACTAGTAGGTAGGATGTTGAGCACAAAAATTGGCAATATTTGGCCATTTTAATACTGCAATTTTGTTAGAGAAAAATAGATGGGTAACAGATTTCAGTAATGCCCCCCCCCAAATGTTACAGTGATCTGCACACCTGTGAGTCAATATACATGCACAGCTCACAAACATGTTTAATATGCATATGATGATTGCGTTTATTTCAATAAGCACAGATCAGACATCAAAAGGTACGCTTTATATCCTCAATAACGAATCAATGATCTATGATGACTGCCGACGTATCGGTATTAACAGTCATCACTACTGTATCGCAAACTTCTTGGTATACAAACTAACATCATCCTGTATTGCTATGGGAACAGACCGGATCCAGATCATATCATCAATGGCAATTTTGTAATTCTTCTATTTTAAAAGCATTTGGCGGCATCTATGTCATTATGTGACTTTAACAAAAATGAAACCATGGCAACAATACTGGTGAGGAGCAGCTGATGTAGTGTGTTGCTAAGTAACTGTTTATTTTCAGTCAATTAGCAGTATGATTTTTGTGGCAATTCTACACATACTGCATAACAACATAATTGTACTCTGTTGGTAGCCATTACCTAGAGTCCTTTATTCAGTTTTTTTACATTATCAAGGTTGGATCAATTGGAGAAAATATTTACTCATCTGAAAGTGCCAAGTTAATGCTAGCAATACATGAGACAAACAGCAGATGATGACATCTAGTACAATATAACAACAACTAAAACAGCTTATTATAAGCTTTCATATGCCACATCTCCGGCTGTATACAAGAATGTATATAATGTTAATAAAGTCAAACCTGTGTAATGACCATCTATATATAAAGACCTTCTGCCTATAGTGACCAATTTAGGCAGTCCCAAGTCATAATGTATGAGCAACCTGAGTATATAGAAAACCACCTGTTTTAAGTGACTAACCTTTCATGAATATTTTTGCAGATTCACTTTTGCTTAGAGACCAAAATAACAATTAGCAATATGTTTATAGACCAATTTTTAATCTCTTCTACCAAACTTATTTGTTTGTGACTTTGACTTTTTTGTTTTTTACTGCAACAGTATCATCTCATTTTTTGAACAAATATCATGTAAATATATGAGTTGGCGATCCATAATCAAATAATCCAACCTGCATACAAAGACACCTGTTTATAACGACCATTTAAATGAATTTGATTGGTTGGTTGGTTGTTATACACAGGTTTGACTATATCAGTTCAGCGCCATACATTGTATGTGCCAGCTACTATCTTAACAATATATTTAGATACAAGACTTCATTTAATTATTGACCTCAATTTATTTATAAATATTCAATATTCATGTTGACATGGTCTCTACAAAATACGTTTCAATTGAAAACAAGTCATTGAAAATGACACAGTCCCCGTTAAGTTCTCTTTGTGCTCGTCATATTAAAGCGGAGGGGTTGTCGCAAGCGTGTCCTTGAAACTTGAGTTCCAAGTGGCGTATACAACAGATTGTTTATTTACATCAAAACACTTGTTTCGTGTCATAGTAATATAGCCAAAATAAAAACAGTCGTTATTCAGCCATCTTTGATCTGATTATGAAACACACTGATATGTATGATGTATGTGCCAAATACGAATGAAAATGGTACATAAATTGTGGAAATATAGTAGTAAGGCCAAAAAGTCAGATGGCTGTCAATCGGCCATCCTTGACCAGATTTTGAAACAAATTGTCATGGACATGCATCCTAACATGTATAAAGTACATGTATGTGCCAAATTTGAATGAAAACTGACAGAGCACGTCCAAGATACCGCATAAAAAAACAAAAACAAGATGCCTGCCAGTCGACCATTTTTGATCCAATTGCGAAATAAATCGTCATGGACATGTATCCTAACATGTATAATCTATGTACCAAGTTTGAATGACAACTGACAAAGCATGTCCAAAATACAACATTTTCAAAAAACATGATGGCTGCCAGTCGGCCATTTTGAATGGAATCGCTAAACCACTGCATGTGCATATGTCGCACATAAGGTACTAGGCACATGCAAAGAATGAACGGAATCGGTCCACAGGATTCTGAAATATGACGTTGCATAGACTGACGCACAGACAGACGCACACACGGACGGTCGGACGGACAGACTCAGGAACTCACAGAGGGTCGGGGACATGTATCCTAACATGTATGATCTATGTACTAAATTTGAATGAAAACTGACAAAGCATGTCCAAAATACGACATTTTCAAAAAACAAGATGGCTGCCAGTCGGCCATCTTTGATCCAATTGTGAAATAAATCATCATGGACATGTATCTTAACATGTATAATCTATGTACCAAGTTTGAATGAAAACTGGCAAAGCATGTCCAAAATACAACATTTTCAAAAAACAAGATGGCTGCCAGTCGGCCATTTTAAATCGAATCGCTAAACCACTGCATGTGCATATGTCCCACATAAAGTACTAGGCACATGCAAAGAATGAACAAAATCGATCCAAGGGATTCTGAGATATGACTCCGGACGGACGCACGAACGCACGGACACACGGACGGACGGAGACCGAATTATAAGTCCCTGTTTTCGGACTTCGTCCGAACGGGGACTAATAAAAACATGATGCATCAATTGTCAAAATAATTATTTAATTTGCTATACCCCTTAAAAAAACAGATAAGTTTTCACTATATTACCATGGAGCTAGGCTATGGAATAATTAACCACAAAATACTAAGATAATCATGTGCAGATCATGATTAAAAAAATGTCTAAACCAATATCATATGAGAAAATATTTTGAAACTATGAAAAAATAACTAAACAACATTTCAACTAAACAATTTAAATTCAGTTTTGTATAATTCTTTTATATACATAAATATATGAGTTGTGTAAGTATTATAAATTATTTATTAGACATGACAAGCTTCTTAATAGCTAATTTCTACCTTCCAACCATACAGTGATCATCAACACTCAACTTTTCCTTACCATTGAATTATCAAAATTGGGAAAAATTATAGAAACGATAATTTACAGTATTTGTGCCATATTTAATCTGAGAAATAAAACTGTGTTGTTGAGTATTTTGAAGCATTGGTTGAAAATTTGTATGATTATTTTCAAAATAATTAGCATATTGTTCACTTCTCTGGTTTTTCCTGTAAACTCAAGTATGATTAGAATTTGATGTAAGTATATGCTCCAATTTTTATTTTTTAGTTTATTTTTTTTTAGTTTTTGCTATAAAAAAAAATACAAAAATACACCAGCAATTGTTTTTTCTTTCTTACCTAAAATACTATTGTTTCTCACAATTAGGTGAGAAATGACACAAAAAGTAAAAAAAAAAATAAAAAAAAAAATATAAGTGTAAAATTAAGAGAATGAGTACTAAGAAAGCTACTAATAATTATATAACATAGTAATAAAACACATTTTGTAAAATGTAAATATATTGTAATTGTAATTGTGATATAGTATTATTTTCTTTAATGTTTATGCATGCCCATTTTTGTCTGACCTTCATGATCTAAAAATAGTAAAAAAACTGGATGTAACAAGACAGGTCTGGAATCCAATGCCACTCTATAACAAATGATGAAGACTATGACGTGTACACAAATAAAAGAAACAATTTGAATGATTGACAGCTGTCTAGACATTTTTAGGAACATTAAGAACACTGTGTACAATGGGAATGGAAAGTGGTTTTTATGTTCATGAATGAGTAGAAAAACTGTGGTTTTGTTAAAAAAAAATGTAAATACATTTTAAACGTAATCATTAAAATATACAAACGCTATCATATATATGTACAATGTAAATACCCAACCGACTTACAATGCTTTAGAAAACATAACTGACAATCTGCGAGATTTGGGAAACAATTTTCAGAACTGCTACAAATTATGCTTTGTATCATTCCCCGCTCACACTTTTCTGGGAAAATACATTTTTGTTTGTATTTGTTGTTTTAAAGTAGTTGTAAAAATCATTTGGGTATATAGTTTATATATATATACATGAAATATGTATTTTATATTAATTTAGTGATATTAAGATGATTTATAATTAGCAAATAATAATGTCATTGTTAGGCCCACAAAAACAAAAAAATTCTGGTTAATTTGTTTCCTTAAATCAATGCGCATTTTTTAGTATTTTCATTTTAGATTGTCATTTAAAATTTAGCTTTTTCATCTGAACAGTGAAAGTTCTGCCAAAAATAAAACCTCATAAGAAAGCTGTGATGCACACATTTTTGACAGACATGACTAAAAACATAAATATTCTTCTTTGCGGCTTTAAAATAAATTAATAAAATAAAAAGATGATTCATGTGATTGCAGCGATGGAAAACAACGCAATGGTCTATTTCACATGGTGATCGTCACTGCATGAACAATTAGTAATCCAACTGAACATTGCAATTCCATGCATGCATTCTATCGTTCAAAAACATACAACATAGGTATAATGATTCAATCCAATACTGTAACGAGTAGACACTGACATGTACATCTTCAAGATTTATCTCAGATTGACGTCATTCAATACGTCTGAATGAGCTATTTCTAAGGGCTTTATAAATCTGAGTCTTAGATTGAAATGATAATCATGATGACTTCGGGTCGATATTATAATTTAACCGTACCTTTGAAACAAAACTTATGAAGTAGTCATTCTAACATTTGTTTCCCTCCATTTTTTCAATAATCCAATAACCACTTATTGTCCCTGTTAATAGATAGTACATTTATATGTTTTTTAAATGAAATTTAATTGCCGACAAAAAATAATAGGTTGTGGTTTAAATTTAAGCATATTTGCGTCATTGATCATGTATTATAAAATTGTCTATAGTGATTAATTAATAGTCCTGAACACCAATCAATCAATTCATTTTGTAGATTTTGACTGTATGTCTTAATTTGCATAGTGATTGGTCCATCCAGTAACTTGGTAGCAGGAATCAACACAATCCAGGGTAAAATAACAGAGTTTAGATTAAGGTATGTAGTACTTAATCCCGTAGAGATCTATTTTATGGTCACGAGTAATTTGGTTTCATTAAAAAGAAATAAATCTAAAAATAAAATGTTGGTGGAAGCAGTCACGATCGATTTTTTTGTACATGAGTTGAATAATGATACAATGATTGAAAATAGTAATGACGAAAGATTTTATTCTAATAGGAATATTTTTCACCTGGATGTTTGCTTCCCCCTGACGAACTCGCGTGCTGTGAAGCGATCTTTTTTTATTTGTTGCCTGAAAACATATCCTGGCCATAAAGCGTGACATTACATTTGTGTTCCATCACTGAACACAGTAATCGGTAACAATATCATTTCAAATAATTTTTGTAAATCTGCGTTACTAAAAATAAGCTTTACGTCGCAAACAATGAGTCATCATAGTAGATACGCATTTTGTTTCGTACAATGTGACAACATCCGGTGAAAGCACAGATGGCCTTAGCTATTATGATAAATTTTAATGTGGTGTGCTGCCTGATGGTCTGACATAGGATCTTTCTAGCAAGCCCGCATACTGTCTATGTGCATCGAAGTGTGACCGGCGATGAGCTGCACATTAAATACCCTGGAAGGAAATACCACAGCACAATAGTCGTCAATAACGTTGTTTTGTCAAATGTTTCCACCCATTGTCTATTGAGGAGCACGGTTCAATGTTGTGTCTTTCCCACACACACACACACTTTCTTTAAAGGAATACAACAAAACAAGAATAGATGGAAATTCCAAACAACAAATGCTGTAGTACAAGCAACAGCAACTGGGTCAGAAATTAATTCCTGTGTTGTAGTTATATTCCATGTCTGTATAGGTAACTGTTTGGCTTCACCTTACAGTATTAGATATTTTGCGTCATGCAGTAATACCGGCTTAAGCCGAACACTGCAAAGCGGACTTTAAAACTGAGATGCATATAATGTTACAAGTTTTCTATATTTATAAACAAAACAATGCAAAAGGTACTGCATGGTTAAACTTTTCAGGTACCATAATTTTTTCTACCAACATTTAGGTGCTTTCTGATTTTTTTTGGATAGTTTTAGACCAAATTTACATATGATCTCATTGGTTACAAGTCTTAATCAAAAATTTCGACAAAAATAAAAAACAATTACTGTAAAATACTTTATTTTCACTTGGAATAAATTTTCGCTATTTTCGCTGAAGAGTTGCTTCAGTGAAAATAAAATCAAGCAAATATACACTTTTTCTTATGTCTCACATTCAACTCATCAGAAATCAGTGAAAATAAATTCCATACAAAACACCAAAAAAAAAAATTTTCAGCTAAAATTAAGTATATACAGTATATAGGTTTTAATTTGTGAAAAGTGTGATTAACCTGGTCTGGTCAACACCATGATAGAAAAATGCACTACTGTAAAAAGATTAATTATTCACTGGGTTTTAATTTTGCTTATTTCGCTGACTGGAAAATGCGCTAAATTAAAACCCAGTGAATACGTAAAATTTAGCATAAACACATTATCTAAATGATAAAACCGTGAATTTAAAACAAACTGAATATGCCTGAAATGGAAAATCAGGGAAATTTAAACCCAGTGAAAATTAGTCATTTTACAGTACAGGTCTCCACTAGCACTTGCAATTCGCACACAAAAAAGTTAATGTTTGTATACTATTGCCTGGTACAAACATATTTCCACAAAAAAATAATTAAGTTTTGATTTTATGCACATTTTATCTTAATTTGACTTTATCTTTCCTGTAACTTAATTGACTGTAAATCTCTTTATGAAAATTCATGAAGACAGAATTTCACACAAGTAACTATGTGAACCCCAAACCCCAGTATCTGTGACCTAAATATAGCAACAAACTTTTCCTGATTTATTTTTTATAATTATAAAATTTATGAGGAAAGTAATAGACAACTGAAAATTGAAGGAATATTTCAAATATAAATACCGATAACTTATTTAACACATACTGTAGAATACTTTATTTTAGCTAGAATTAATTTTTGCTGAAAAGGCTTTTTGGGTGTTTTGTATGGAATTTATCGGTATTTTCCCTGATTTTTGACAAGATGAATGTAAAATATAGAGAAAAAGGTATATTCACTGGATTTTATTTTCACTGAACCATTCTTTCAGCAAAAATAGTGAAAATTAATTCCAAGCGAAAATAAAGTCTTCTACAGTAATAAATAATTCTATCAAAGCTTGGACCTAAAGCTTCTGAGTTGAGAGGCACTCAGTTTCAAGGACAAATCAGAAAAAGTTGCATACTGAAATAATGTAGAAAATATCTGTATTTTGTTTAAACGCACAAAGGCAAACTCTTATAGTATCAAGGCAATGACCTTTATGATGCCTGTATGAAGTTCAAACCCCATATAGTTGAGTCAAAACAAAACCACTCATGTATAGGCGTGGGAAAACAACATACTGCACACATATAACACACCCATTACAGAGCTTTGTTGATGTAAGACGTTTGACGTCTCTATTACAGCCTTGTCTGTCTATGTGTTCGTCAATGCTAGTATTCAAAAACAGTTTCAGTTGCACACTATACCCCTTTGTTCAAGGAGAGCTCTTAAACATAATTTAATATTAAGCCATTCTCTTCATTATATAATATTTATTTTGAAGTGAAGCTAATTTTTACAATAAGTTTGTATCAAACAATCATAGTATTTTCATTTATTTATTTAACACTTTATTTAAAGAGGGTAGGCCAATATACAATAAAGTAATTTTCATTGGGCCCTCTCTGTAGGGACAAAAAACACAATATACACACTATAGGCTTGAGCCATTTACAACAAATTTTTCACTAAGATAAATTTTGTAGGTTTTCTTAAAAATGCCTAAAGAGGCTGAATTTCTGATATGAAATGATAAGTTATTCCATAGGGTTACTCCTCTATACTGAAACGTCCTCTGACCCATGGATGTTTTCCATTTAGTAATGCGTAAATTATTTTTAAGAGAGGAACGTGTACTATACTTGTGGGTTTGGGAGATAGGACTGAACATTTCACTTATATATAAAGGCGCCAAGCCGTTGGTTGCCATATACATTACGATACCTAGAAAATATGAAATTCTGTAATCGATAGGCAAGATGTTTTTTGAGCAAATCACACGAACTGCCCTTTTCTGAAGCTTATACACTTGACATAAATTATTAAATATACATAGTATGTATATAGTTAATAATAAAGTTTGATGCAAATATACACACAGGTTTTCAATAAATATAAGATTCCATTAATAAAATGATAATTTGACAAGGTGGTTAAAATTTGAAAAGATTAGGATAACTAAATTTTTTGAATAAAATAGCAATTGATACAACAGTAAAAATACAGAAATAAGTAGCCATAAATACAATGAAGAATATATTTAGATAGAATAGAATACCAGACATCTAATTACAGAGATAGTACATATAGTAAAACCTGTCTATAATGAACCCTGTGTTAACTGGAAACCTGTCTTCAATGAACTCTGTGTTAACTGGAAACCTCTCTGTAATGAACCCTCTGTTAACTGGAAACCTGTCTATAATGGACCCTGTGTTAACTGGAAACCTGTCTATAATGGACCCTGTGTTAACTGGAAACCTGTCTATAATGAACTCTGTGTTAACTGGAAACCTGTCTATAATGAACTCTGTGTTAACTGGAAACCTGTCTATAATGAACCCTGTGCTAACTGGAAACCTGTCTATAATGGACCCTGTGTTAACTGGAAACCTGTCTATAATGAACCCTGTGTTAACTGGAAACCTGTCTATAATGAACTCTGTGTTAACTGGAAACCTGTCTATAATGAACCCTGTGTTAACTGAAAACCTGTCTATAATGAACCCTGTGCTAACTGGAAACCTGTCTATAATGGACCCTGTGTTAACTGGAAACCTGTCTATAATGAACCCTGTGTTAACTGGAAACCTGTCTATAATGAACCCTGTGTTAACTGGAAACCTGTCTATAATGAACCCTGTGCTAACTGGAAACCTGTCTATAATGGACCCTGTGTTAACTGGAAACCTGTCTATAATGGACCCTGTGTTAACTGGAAACCTGTCTATAATGGACCCTGTGTTAACTGGAAACCTGTCTATAATGGACCCTGTGTTAACTGGAAACCTGTCTATAATGAACTCTGTGTGTGTTAACTGGAAACCTGTCTATAATGAACTCTGTGTTAACTGGAAACCTGTCTATAATGAACCCTGTGCTAACTGGAAACCTGTCTATAATGAACCCTGTGTTAACTGGGAATCTTTATAAAATGAACCCTGTGTAAACTGGAAATCTTCCTAAAATAATTTCTGTGTAAACTGGATGTTTGTCTAAATCGAACCATGTGTGTAAGTCTTTATATGTGTGTAAATATATCTAAACTGAATCTTGTGTAAAGTGGAAACCTGTCTAAACTGAACCCTACATGTAAAATGTAAACCTGTATAAATTGAACCCTTTATAAAGTGGTAACATGTCTAAAATGAATCTGTGTAAAAATCTAAAAATAAACCCGGTGTAAATAGGAACCTAGCTAAAGTGTACAATGTGGGAGCCGGAAACATATCTAAATGGAATTTTGTGTAAACTGTAAATCTCTCTGAATAGATCATTAACAGAAGTTATGGCATGGTTTTTTTAATTTGTTGAAATGTTTGTAAAATTGTCACTAGTATACAGAGACCAGTAATGTTGTGAAAAGTCTTTGCATGTTTTACTCTAGCAACAGGTTTATCCAAGTGAAACATGTAGCAGGGTATATTGTGGTCTCAATTCCCAGGACTGATGTTCAGACAAACCTTCATTAAAAATATTAAAAAAAACACAGTTTATGCAATCAATTAAATCATTAAAAACAATCATTATGACTGAATAAACAAATTTTATGTATTCTTTTTTACAGATTTTTGCTGCAGTGAATGAACTCAAGAAAAGTCAAATCTTTAAAAATCTTTCAACTCAACTATTGTAAAATCTATATTTAAACATGTAATCATTACTACATAGGGTCTATTGTACAACAAGTGTCAAGTTTCCAGCATCAGAAACCAGTACAGTTAAAATAGATAGGAACATCCATACTGGACTCACAAATACATGTAGTTTAAACATTAATAAAAATAATCAAGTCATGAAAATATTTTTAATAATAATTACCAATATGTTACTTTTTTTATAGTTGGGTTTGATTAAATGGCATGTGGTTTTGTGAAAGTTTCAGAATTACCACCAGAAGTATGTGATGTATTTTATGAGGATCATTGCACTGTAGTATTTGCCTACTCGATGGACCAGTTGACAGGATTAATCACATGCTAGTGGTGTATAACAATGCAGTCGTTTCAGGTCATAGTCACGTTATTGTTGAGATGTTTATTTAACGGGGCAGTTAGAGCGATACCAATTGACAGTTATATCACAACGCTATTCATTATTGAGGTGCAGTACATTGGAGATTTACTGTATTCGAACAAAATAGTTCTTTGTGATGTACTTGTATATACCTATCTTTTTTACAATGTAGCATAATAGCAGTGCTTATAAAAGTATAATGACTGTACAATGTAAAAATTGAATTAAAAAAATGTATCGCATTTAAATATATTTTTTAGCAGATTATAATTTTTTGATTGAACAATTCTATAAGAGAGAGCAGACCTACATGTCTTGGTAGACAACTTGAACTTCAATTCTATAAATGGTGTTACATTTTTGTAGCTACAAATTATCGTGATTTGAAGATCAATGGAAAGGTATGAAATTTCACAAAATGTTTTGAAAATCAAAGTCAAATTTTATCACTTTTGCCAAAAATAAACATATATTTTTCGAAGTTCAAAAAACCTATACATAAAGTATGTCCATTGAGTCAAAAATTTATAAAATTATCAATAGTTCAATGTCACAAAATTGTATTGCTTTCCCGTGTCTCATGACAATAAGACCTCTTGCAGAGTTAATGCATCCCTTGCAGAGTTAATGCATCCCTTGCAGAGTTAATGCATCCCTTGCAGAATTAATGCATCCCTTGCAGAATTAATGCATCCCTTGCAGAATTAATGCATCCCTTGCAGAGTTAATGCATCCCTTGCAGAATTAATGCATCCCTTGCAGAGTTAATGCATCCCTTGCAGAGTTAATGCATCCCTTGCAGAGTTAATGCATCCCTTGCAGAATTAATGCATCCCTTGCAGAATTAATGCATCCCTTGCAGAATTAATGCATCCCTTGCAGAATTAATGCATCCCTTGCAGAATTAAGTCAACTGTCACAGGGTTAATAATGGGTATGTCGTTGAATTTGATGTGACTTTTGCAGAATTAATACGTCTTTCCAAAATTAATGCATTTCAGACATAATTAATTTGTCTCATGAAATTAAAAATCTGTTTACAGTATATTGATAGATCAGAGTAATTTTCAAGACTTGATTGTTCAGGGGCATTTATGGCAATAAATTTTATGTAAGTCACAGGTGACTTGTTGCAAGGACTGATAACAATGACTGATATAAATGACTACTATGACAAACAAGCAGCCTATCGGCTGAGATAGCTCCGCTGTTCGCAATGCACATTTCAATTAAAGAACTGAAGACATCATTAGAAAATGAACAATATGAATAGTATCAAAGCAATCGGACTTACAGTTTTTAACAAGAAGTCGAAAATATCACTTTTTACCAAAAATTACAAAAATATTCACCAAAATAAATAGAGAATTGAAGATATCATCACAAAACAAACAAATCTGAGAGAGGTCCACATGTAGTACCTATATATGTAATATCAAAGCAATCGGACTTACAGTTTTCAACAAGAAGTCGAAAATATCACTTTTTATCAAAAATGACAAAAATATTCACCAAAATTAGAGAACTGAAGATATCATCACAAAATGAACAAATCTGAGAAAGGTCTACATGTAGTATCTATATATGTAATATCAAAGTAATTGAACTTTTGGTTTTTAACAAGAAGTCGAAAATATCACTTTTTACCAAAAATTACAAAAATATTCACCAAAATTAGAGAATTGAAGATATCATCACGAAATGAACAAATCTGAGAGAGGTCCACATGTAGTACCTATATATGTAGTATCAAAGCAATTGGACTTGCGGTTTTTAACAAGAAGTCGAAAATATCACTTTTTACCAAAAATGACAAAAATATTCACCAAAATTAGAGAATTAAAGATATCATTACAAAATGAACAAATCTGAGAGAGGTCCACATGTAGTACTTATATATGTAATATCAAAGCAATTGCACTTGCGGTTTTTAACAAGAAGTCGAAATATCACTTTTTACCAAAAATGACAAAAATATTCACCAAAATTAGAGAATTGAAGATATCAACATGAAATGAACAAACCTAAGAGAGGTCTACCCAAGGTACATATACACCAAGTATCAAAAGCATTCAGGCTTGTAGTTTTCAAGAAGAAGTCGAAAAAGTAAAACATTGACACGGACGACGGACGACGACGACGGACGACGGAGGACAATCACTCATATGATAAGCTCCGCTCGACAAAGTCGACAGCGGAGCTAAAAAATGACTATCACGATAGTAGAAGTGCAAAACTCACTTACTTGTAACCATGGCAACATCAATGACACATTTATATAACATATTTTCATGATGTGATTGCTAGTTTTCAATTTTCAGTTTCAAATGACAACTTTTTTTTACAATATTTTGATGTGTCAATATTAATTCCAATGAGAATTTTAGATTTTTTCAAAATATGTATTAATTATATATATAGCTTGTTGTTTTTCATTCTCAATTTTAAAGTTAACAAACACTCAAGTGAGAGTTTAGCAATGTACATAATTTACATTGAAACAATGCTTCCTAATATATCATAATTTATCTGTATAAAATAATGGTAATTGCAAGATACCTGTGATCATAAAAAATTAGAAAAGGTACATAATTTTATCCATGAAGTTTCCATTGCATTTATTTGACACCGAAATATATAATATTCTGAATGAGTTAGTTTCTTTTTTTAAATTCAAACACTGAAGGCCACCTTATACAATGGGTAGTGACTGAAAATTTAAGTTGGGGATTATGTGTTAAGAATTAATTTTGAGTTTATATACATTGACGGTCTGAAACACCATGTTCCGATCAAATAGCAAAGAGATGTATAATTTACCGTGGATGTAGATTTGTAAACCATGGGTTTATATATGCCCATGCACCCCTGTGGTTCACACACCCTGAAGGACTGTAAATTTACACTGCTAAAATGAGGTTCATTGTTTGTTTTTCATGTTTAAATTGAAGGTCGTTTTGATTTTCATAGCACATACATCGGTGGGAGTAGACCAATAATTTTCTGAACATTTTATTTTTGTATAGTAATTGCCTTACCTCGAATTGCACGCCGAACAGGTCAACGGACTGTTCCTCGACCGAGCCTCTCCGGGCACTGGTTGGACGACTACCGTTGAAGGTCAAACTCTTTCGCTTCGTTGGTAACATGTCAATTCTAATAGGCAAGAGAAAAGCAGCAGAATTCAACAGTTGGAATTGTCAGGGAATTACACGAATAATCAAATAAAAATAAACAACATCAAACGAACAATTAACGATGTGGCGATTGTTTGTTTGCGATACAATGTAGACGTCTTCATCTTTTCTTTTCTTTGGCCGATAGCACAGAGGATGGTTTTGTAATCATTGCTTGTTTTTGAATTAATTTTATACAGTTTTGAAACTGGATGACGTTGATCAAAATTTTTGCATTGGCGACATCAGTGCCAGACGTATACAGTGCCGCACAGTAGTTTGTTAGTCATCGTGCACTGACGATGTTGACAGATCTCAGCTGTTTGTATAGCCATTCATTGACGATCACTACAATGCAACCGCATCACTGACTTGCCTGCGATTTTTTTCCTCGACTCTCGGCGATCAACTCACCTTTACTTGAAAAAACGCCGTACATTGTCGATGACATCATCTGCAATGTGACGCATTACGATATCGTAGGTGTACGTACAACGTTGGACTACAAATGCGCCGATGACATAGAGAACGTTAACATGATACAAAGTTTGTCACCTGTCGGCGCCATGATGGATATTTGGTAACTGGCATACGCATGCGTAAATGCGTAGTACGTGAAAACAACATCACTATGTCGTCACTTTAATAAATATTAATTATTAATTATTAAATCGACTGAACGATCCGTTGGGTTGTTGACAAAGTCTCTTGGGAAAGCTGTGTCTGTCGGCGTGGATGAATAACAATTTGGTCAAAGAACTTTTAGACTGGCAACATTTCATATTCAAAAATATGAATGAGTTTAAAAATGAAATAAATGCACCAGTCCAAATATAGGAATAATTTAATACAAATAATGAAAGAAAAACCCTAATTCCTATGAAGGAAAATTCCAATAGCCCAACCACCTGTTTAAATAAACGCATGAATATTGATTATAAGTGATTGGTGGCGCTCTAACCTGAGTTTTAAACCGCGCATCGAAGACAATATTCAAGTCCCACGAGTAATACCGTATGCTTACGTGAATATTAGACCAAATCCCGAATTGCAGACGGGCAGGGCAACCTGGTTCCCGTGAGACAATACTCTGGTTGGCGTATATTAGCATAAGTAGATATCATAATATAAGAAATATTCAACGATATCCACTATAAACTATTGCTCTTCGAGTGAAAACAACTTGAATGGAGCTGTTTACCGAAGAAGTTGTTCCAAGATGTGAGGGCAGAATAAAAATAACATTCTACGAGAGCAGGGGATTTTTTGTTCGACAAATCTAGAGGTCAATAGATTTTTCTACATAGTCGCTTAAGGGTAGGCACTTCATAGATTTCATTCCCAGTCACTGTCCGTGCGCCTTACTGTTGCAGTTATTCTTATACCGCCCTCAACGGTACTTATTATTATACACTTTGCGGCAAAGTACATTGCTGGAATAGTAAAATCATACATTCCACCAATTGCTAGCCAAGACAGCACTAACAGACTTCTGGAGGTATTTAATCTATAATTGTATGACGAGCAATAAGCGATCAAAGTAAATTGCACTTTAAGATATTCTGTATAGAGGCGAGTTGACAGTTATACGTATTGTTAACAACGGGAATAAAATACCAACGTATAAGATCTGTACTGATTCATCTAGTAAATTTTACTATTTTCGTATTTATGAAGAGAATCAAGCATTATTTTTGGAATCAGTTTTTCTGAATCTTTTGATGCAAATTCCAATTGAACTCGAGATTTATCAAATGTTTAATTTTGATTATTGTATTTAATTTTCCCCCATTTCTTGTATCATCTCGGGAAGATGTCCTGTGTAGGTGTTTCACCAGACGTATCTCCCCATCCAGTTTTTCTCGAACGCCTATATTACTGTAAATTTTTGGTAAAGCTAAATAAATAAATACCGTATATATATATATATATATATATATATATATATATGTGTGTGTGTGTGTGTGTGTGTGTTTGTGTATATATAGATATATATGTGTGTGTGTGTGTGTGTTTATTTCATTTTCTCTATTGTTGAATTGTTTTTTGTTGTTATCATGTGCTTTTGGTCAATTAGTATTGAAAAAAGGCATTATTAAAGTAAATACTTTATTTATTTAATATATTTCTATATATGTATATATACCAATGTCATTTTGAACTCATGTAATCGTACTGGATATACACATTTGTACATAGAAGTATGCACATAAATTGTATGTTGAAAACATTCAAGCAAATTTGTCGCTGAACTTTAGACTGAATTCGATAGATCGTATAATCGACAAGTCCCCTAGTTCGAGCATAATCGAACTAATGTGAAAACAACAAGAAAGTTAAAAAGTAGTATACATGATCACGAAATCAATTTGACTAATTTTAGTTCTGATTTCAAAATTTTCAATTTGAAATCGCTTAGATGGCCTGGTTGGTGCCGTGCATTTGAAGCCAAGGCAAACTACTACCAACCTTGTCTTTTATATAGTGTTATTTCTGATATATAACACACAAGTCGCCTCTTAGCAAGTGGAAGGAAGACGATCGTCACGCAGCGCGTATTCTAATTTCACGTAAATAAACAATATATTTTACACGCGTTATACGCCATTGCTTACACACGACGTCTGTTCTATACAAATATCTATGATTTAGTTCTATTCCCATATTGCTAAGTGATTCATTATATATTACATTCTAACGAAGAACTACGTTTTTGACAGTTAAGGAGACATCGACTTCCACAGTTTCTTTTAACATATTATAAAATATTATTTTTTTCTATCGTAACACGTTATTCACACTGTTTATAATTTTATATGCTCCGATGTGCTCTTAACTTGTATGTAAGTTCGATGATGAACGTTTCTAAACGGGTATAAGCACTGTACAATGGTCTGTGCTAGGTACCCTGGTTATAACGTATGCTCTTGCTAACTTCCGAAAAGGTATGACCATATATGGCTGGATGAATACAGTGACGTTCTCTTCATTATCACCACAAGGAAATGTCCTGTACACTATCACACAACACAATCAGCGTGTCAGTGTTTCATTGAACAAATACAAATAAGCTATGTGCAGTAAAACAGCGTTTTAAGGTTTACGACGAACATTGATATTAACAAATTACAAATCTTCAACGATATTGGGTGATATATCTGAAAATCCAACACATTGTTGTTATGTTTGATGTGAAGACTTGTTTATATAGGTTTACGATTTTCGAGACTGTGTCGTGACGTACTGACTTCATCTGCTTTGAAAACTGCTACATTTGAGTTATACATTGCTGTTTGTTCCACTGTCACTGATTTATACCAGAATTAAATTATTAATAATTACTAGCTGGCTATATCACAACATCGCCGCCCTCATCCAGTTCATAACGTGAGACGTGGTAGCGCCATCAACGACCAGGGCAACATATATTGCACATCTCTCCACACATGAGGTAATACCACGGAACTAATGCCACCAAAGTGTGAATCACGAACATGAAAAAGTGTAACTTGTAAGCAA
Organism: Saccoglossus kowalevskii; assembly: GCF_978046115.1. Taxonomy (NCBI): domain Eukaryota; kingdom Metazoa; phylum Hemichordata; class Enteropneusta; family Harrimaniidae; genus Saccoglossus; species Saccoglossus kowalevskii. The sequence continues at coordinate 28,144,914 of NC_140659.1, read as the reverse complement.
CACTGACAATGATATTGAGAATATATGCCCAGTCAATTTATCTGCTAGGATATACCACACAATCTAAATATTGGGACCCATATTTAGCATAATCAATCCTATTATTAGCGATAATGTGTTTTTTTGTAAAATCGACCACAGAATACAGGGTTTAAAGGTTTAAAGATAATTCTTATTGGTAAAAAGTTGCAATCGCGTTGATCGATAAGTTTTGTACTGCAGATAAATATGTTTACGCATCCTGTTAACCGGCTCCCACGACAACCTGCAGACGATAATGGCGGCAGCAGACGAAATGGATATTATGCAGTGGTTTCGGTCGATAGGACTGGACCAACTTGATGAAATTCTTGCACCATCACCAGAAAATGAAGTACCAGACGAAGTGGTCGGTTTTATAAAAGCACACCAGAAGCAAAGTACCGTTAAAACCACCGAACGTGATGTCCGTCGCTGTACCGAGTGGCTAATTCAGAATTGCGGCGCCTCGTTGCTATTGACGACGGTCCGTACATTACTCACTAGACTGCAAAAATCCCCGGATGTTCCTATTCTAAAGTGTGTGTTTGATTGGCGGACGGATGAAGGCATGTATTAAGGTAAATAACGTGCTCCCAAGGCATCATAAGCAGGGCATATTATAATAAAGTGATATTCGTCCTCCACCTCGTTGTAGCTACAGTAAGAGCATAATCTAAATGTTTTATTATATGTATCTAATGCATTTTTAAGTGAGCCTTTTCAACTAACGATGAGTACAGAGTTTGAATAAAGATTACGATAAGTTTACAGGTATCTATTTTTCAAGATAATCTTACATAAGACTGCCATGCCATCCTTGGATAACGATATCCAGACATCGTTGTTTGAATAATTGTTATATTGCACACATCTTGTTTGTACCATGCTTCTCGCATATCTGATGAAAGCAATAGTTGTTTGAATTTGAAAGCCCACCAAAACTTTCCCTGTTCAGCTTCCTTTTACTGAAAACACTTCTATAGAAACCGGTTATGTAACAATGACAGAAATCAAATCCAATATTGTAAATGGTCTAAAGGAACGTACTGAAATTCGACCAATTTAACAGGAATAGTTTGTATATTTTGGTATAGCTCCTAAATAAAGCGACAGAATTTGTTTTTTAACAATTTCAATATTTTCAATAATATATCAATATTCGCATATTTTTTTATACAAAGTTATACAAAGCTTGTTTTACACTAAACAGTGCTTTCCAATTGCGAACAGAGGTGTATCGTTGGTTACAATTCCATAATCTTGAACTGTACAGTAAAACGCCAAGCCATGAACTACGTCAAGCCTTCAAAGAACCAATTCTCACATGATTTAAGTACCCACTCTCCTGAACACCATTATTTTAGATTTAAACAGGTTAACTTTCAATTTCCATCTATTAGAATAAATTGATAGTTAATTCAATAAACGTTGTATTTCTGTTTATAGGGCGATGGTCGTCGTGCCGCGCATGCGCGTTATATGTGTTGATAAACATTGCTTTTCCCATAGTCCAATGCGCTCTTCTAATTGAGTACGAGTTTTGTCCTGGCCGAGACGTACACTTACCCCCGGTGACTCCCTCGATGACTTTCAATCACTCAAGAAATTACTTAGTTAAAGCTTGGTAACGCCCCAGTTTGTACGACCACCGTCCTTCAAGTCGAGCTAAATATTGTCATTTCATCTGCATATAACAGATGTGCCGTGATATATACCCTAGTGTTAGAAATAGAATCCGGCGGTTTGCCCAAATCAGTAAATATAGTATACCATGATACGACCTGAATACATGCAGTGACGATACTGTGGCGATTTATCAGTTATGTAACTAGTGTGCATATTGTCATTTTTCCCACAGCGACTGGTGAATGTGAATTTTACACTGTCATGTAAATCGAGCTTAAAGCGCGGTAGTCGTCGCTGCGCATGTTTGACAATCCAATGCGCTCTTCAGGTTTGACCTGGGCGCAATTTGCACTGATTACCGCCGGTGACTCCTTCGATACCTTCCAATTACATGAAAATTACCTAATTACAGCTAGGAAATGTGTCAATTCGAACTTGTTGATCTGCGCAACAGTCAAAGTCGCCATCTTTGTTTATATATCTCGCACATGCGCAGCGACATCAATTTCGCGCATCGTTTTGTCGCTAGATGTCACACCTTTAGAGTAAAGTGTTTCGAGGAAATTGACGAATAATGATTGACAATGACGATTTTTTGTACCCGGTATATTATTTGTGCAAACGGAAAAAACTTTTTCCAATTAGAAATAGTACAGTGTCTATTGTACAGGGAGCCAGAAAAATCACAAAATTGGCTTATTTGAGAAAGTGTGCCATAAATCAGTTTTTACATGAAAATATCATAATTGTAGGTCAAAAAGTACTATTAAATGGCGGTAGTCGTCGCGCCACGTATGCTAGAGATATATGGGTTTTATATAAACAAAGATGACGACTTTCACTGTTTCGCAGATCAACGAGTACGAACTGAGACGTTACGAAACTTTAATTAGGTATTTTCAGGTGGTTAGAAGGTATCGAAGGTGTCACTGGTGCTAATCAGTGCAAGTCGCGCCCAGGTAAAACCTCATACTTGTAATTTCCATTAAAAGAGCGCATTGGATTGTGAGAAAAGTTTATCAGCAGAAATGTCGCACATGCGCAGCGCGACGATTGAAGCGTTTTAACCTTGCCTCAGTTTCCTCATACAACAACATTCTTCTTGAGAGTTGATATTTTTGAGAGTTCATATTCAGGTAAACTTTGGAACTACGTATTTGTTAGTTGCAAGTTCAACCATCCATCTAGTGCTTATTTTCTGGTGGTACCACCCATTATTCATAATCCCACACCACTAACCACGTCTTACTTTCACACATTATATCAACTAAAGTAAAACTCAACACGAGTTGATTTATTCGTCTATAACATATGTTTCTTATTTATCGCCCTCGTGATTTTTTTAATTTTGAAAATCATATTCGTTAATTTTTCTGTTTTCAATGAGAGTGCATGCATATCACATCCATAACGTATGGTGATCAAACATCACGTAATTGTAAAGACCTGCGATTGAATGCAACTATATCTAAGATGAACGCATCGATGTTCTCATTAGTGTGGAGTTAGTTTTGATACCCCATCTGTGTGTTGTGTCAATGGAAATTCTTTTCAACAAAATATTTATATTCCATCAACCCATATATTCGTTTTTCATTATTATTCTCTAAACTATTTGAATTAAATATATTCTAATTTAAGAAGATGTTGTTCAAAGTATTCACCAAACCATAGAAAACACTACCTTCTGTGTACAACGTGGTTTACCGGGTACCATCATGTTTCATAAACCAGCTGACAGTTCAGCTGTATGATTTTTTAAATTTAACGATTCAAAAACATTTGCATATATAGAAAAAAACACACATTTAATAGTCATTGCAGTGTTTGACTTGCAGAACACATACGATTGTGGTTCTTCTTTATACATGGCTTCATAGAATATTGTGGCAATCTCTCTTGCTGACGCTTGCATCCAAATTGGTGCCCTTGTCCAACGCACAATTCTCTTGTTATTATTGCACAAAGCCCCATGGAATCATTATAGTGTAGTATCATCAATTTGTCTTAGTGTTTGTATTAAGCTGGGTGATTGGTGATGACTACCCGCCGCTACTTTCAAAACATATAGAACTGTCTGAGAGGTCATTCTCCAATTCTTGATCGATTACTGCCATTCAATCTGAGGGATTGTGCGTTTTTCAAATTGCTATATTACTTATAGTTTTGTATTTCATTTATTATAAGTTGTATATAAGACATCTAAGAATGTCATACACCCTTTCAATCTCTTCTTATGCACTATCTTAATCTTTTTCCTATCAATTTCCAGCTCCTTTTGGTTTCCATCATTTTACGTCGATATACTGTTTCTGTTTTCTATTCTCCTTTGCAGAGATATTATCTCAAAGATATTATCTATTGATTTCCAAAATTACTTGTCCATATGTCCGGTGTATGCTTCTGTCGCATACGACTTGTTTACCACTTCCGTGTGACTGAGAATATTCTAGAACCGTACTGTGTCTGGGTGGAATTTTTAGAAACTGGTTGAATAGATAATAGAACACTGTAGGAGGCAATAGAAGGTAATGGAACATTCTAGAAATTTGTAGTAAGTTCCAGACTCATTATGTATGCTGATGTAATGGTCTATTTATAGACAGTGTGGGTATATATAGGGGAGTTGTTCAGCACTGAGATCAGATCGGAGATCACGTTGAATTGTATTGGAGTTTAAGTATTTAGTTATTGGAGTAGTGGAGTTTTACCGCGTTATTGTACTTGATGTTTGCAGAGTATAATAATACCAGTACCAGTTGAAACCTCATCTGTTGGCTCCGTGTTCGTATTTTATCATCGCCGCCAGAGAAGTCTTTCCGTTACTGTTGCCATTTTGGTATTTGAACCATCACACCTGTACTACACCAATTACGGTAATATTACGTTGCGTGTGACATCTGGGGGCTCGTCCGGGAACAGTGAAGACATATAGAAGACAACATGGCCAGCGAGATAAAAGATATGTCGAAACAAGAGTTGATGGAATGGGTGGATGAACTGGGAATGACTGGAGAAGACAAAAGGAAATTTATTTTGGAACAACTGAGTTCTCAGCGGGCTGACAGACAAGCCGCGAGGGAAGAGAGAAGGGCAAAAATGGAAATAGAAGCAGAGGTGAGGAAAATGGAGATTGAGGAAAGAAAGGAAAAGTTACGGCTGGAAGCGGAAGCAGGCGAAAGAGAGAAATTGCGAATGGAAGCAGAACAGCGAGAAAAGGAAAGAGAATTTGAGTTGAGGAAATTAGAGCTGCAAGCAGCAATGCCGGGGCTCCAACAGGCTGATTTTGGCGGTCAACGAAATGTGGTCAGTGATGCACAGTCACCAAAGTTGCCTGCATTTGTTGATGGTAAGGACAAACTTGATAGTTATTTATTGCGGTTTGAGAGGTTTGCAACGAATGCGAGTTGGCATAGAAATGGATGGGCCACAAAATTGAGTGCGCTGTTGACTGGTAGAGCACTGGAAGTATATTCCAGGATGTCCGACACTGATGCAGTTGACTATGATCGTGTGAAGGTGGCGCTGTTGACAAGATACGATTTCACAGAGGATGGGTACAGGAAGCGATTCCGTGAAATTAAACCTGAAAGTTCCGAGAGTTCTGACCAGTTAATTGTGCGGCTTAAGAATTATTTTGCTAAATGGGTTGAGTTGTCAGGCACTGCAGCAACATATGATGGTGTTACCGACTTGATGGTGAAGGAGCAGTTTATTGGTGCCTGTACAAAAGATCTTGCAGTTTATCTTAAATAAAGAACACCCAAGGATTTAGATGAGTTGGCAGTAATAGCAAAGCAGTACCTAGTGGCACATGGTCGACAGTTATCCACAAAGGACCAGGTGAGGCGTAACGATAATAAGACTGCCATTAGAAATACTGATGTGGGACAGGGTAGTAGTATCCGGTGTTATGTATGTCATGGTATTGGTCATCGAGCAGCACAATGTCCATCCCGCGTTACTGATGTCAACCATGACAAAGGTGAACAGTGCCTTCAGTGTGGTGCCGTAGGACATGTGGCTAAGTTCTGCCGTAGTGGACAACACAAGGGTCAATAAAGAAAGAGTGCAAACCCAGCACTACTACTGGTGCAGCTGCAGTGGTTAAAGAGGAGTCTAATATCAGTGCTAGCTGTGCTGTTCAAATTACCAGTGATGTGCCTAAAATGATTGAGAAGGACCATTTGTTGTTAGCATCGGGGGAGCAGTTAAAGGTTGTGAATGGTGCATGTATGGAACGGAGTGGCGTTGTGGAGGACAGGACTTTGCCTGTGGGTCAAGGGAAGGTTGGTGACACAGTTGTGATCATGTTGAGCGACACTGGGTGTAATGGCATTATAGTCAAGAAGAGCTTGGTACCAGATGACCAGTATACAAAAAAGATGGGTCATATATTGATGGTTGATCGTACTGTAAGAAGGGTTCCAGTCGCCATGGTGAAAATTAATACGCCATATTTGAGAGGCGCGGTTGAAGCATTATGTGTGCAGGACCCAATCTATGAGTTAATTGTTGGGAATGTGCCCGGAGCAAGACCACCAGATGACCCGGATCCAGTGTGGAATGTGAGTGGAGCAGTAACAACCAGAGCACAAGCGAAGAAATCTGGTAAGCTGAAGCCGCTCAAAGTATGTGATGTAAAGACTGGAGCACATGTAACAAAAAACAAATTAATCGGGATGCAGCAAGCAGACACATCGTTGAAGAAATATTATAATAAGACAGAACCAGAAGTGAGAGGGCACCATACAACCGAGTTATAGGTATATGGAGGCTTGCTATATCGTGTGTATCGGGATCGTTCAGTTCCAGGAGGCAAGACGGTACGTCAAGTGGTTGTGCCGAAACTGTTGAGGACTCGTGTTATGGAGATTGCCCATGATTCAATATTTGGTGGACACATAGGGATAAAGAAGACATAAGACCGGATTGTGACTAGCTTTTATTGGCTTTTATTTATTATTCGTGTGATGTGTGCCAGAAGACTGTTTCAAAGGGATCAGTTGTGAAGGCCCCGTTAGGTAAGATGCCTTTAATTGATATGCCATTCAAGCGTGTGGCTATAGATTTGGTTGGACCAATTACACCAGCCAGTGACGGGGTCATCGATACATCTTAACTATGGTGGACTATGCTACACGGTATCCAGAGGCCCTTCCGCTTCAAAATATAGATACAGAGACTGTAGCCGAGGCGTTGATTGACTTTTATAGCTGATTGGGGTTCCAGAAGAAGTACTAAGTGACATGGGGACTCAGTTTGTGTCAGAATGCATGCAAGAAGTATCAAGATTGCTCAGCATTAAGAGACTGACGTCTACGCCCTATCACCCCATTTGTAATGGACTGGTGGAAAAGTGTAATGGTACTTTGAAGAAGATGTTAAAGCGGTTGTGCCATGAACAACCAAGGCAATGGCATCGGTATATCAGTGCTTTACTCTTCGCATATAGAGAGGTACCACAGGAGTGGTACAGGGTTTTTCCCCATTTGAGCTGTTATATGGTCGAACGGTTAGAGGCCCAATGAAGATCCTTAAAGAGTTATGGACCGAAGAGAGCAATACTCCTGAGATAGTTAATAGTTACCAGTATGTTTTTGAGTTGAGAGATCGGTTAGAACATACATTAGAGATTGCTCGAGAGGAATTACAAAAGGCACAGAACCGATACAAGTGTTACTATGATCGTAAAACGAAGAAGCGAGTGCTTAAGGAAGGAGATAAGGTGTTAATTTTGCTGCCAACTGACAACAACAAGCTATTGATGCAGTGGAAGGGTCCTTATGTGGTGGAGCAGGTAATATGCGAAAACGATTATCGAGTGAGGGTAGGTGACAAAGTGAAGACGTATCATGTAAATATGTTAAAGTTGTATGTTGAGCGGGAGACGTCACCTACCTGACTACCTGAACTTTTGAACAGTATAGTAGAATGTTATTCGTTTATGACTGTATTTCATATTTTATTATATTCTACTGTATGTGATTTTCGAATTTATGTACTCAGTTCGATTTGATATATTGTATTGTTGTTTTATTTGAAATTGTTATCGTATTCGTATCATTGACGTCGTTGCTAGTCATGTAATATTATATGTTATAATATTCTTGAGAGGGGAGGCATGTCGCATACGACTTGTTTACCACTTCCGTGTGACTGAGAATGTTCTAGAACCGTACTGTGTCTGGGTGGAATTTTTAGAAACTGGTTGAATAGGTAATAGAACACTGTAGGAGGCAATAGAAGGTAATGGAACATTCTAAAAATTTGTAGTAAGTTCAAGACTCATTATGTATGCTGATGTAATGGTATATTTATAGACAGTGTGGGTATATATAGGGGAGTTGTTCAGCACTGAGATCAGATCGGAGATCTTGTTGAATTGTATTGGAGTTTAAGTATCTAGTTATTGGAGTAGTGGAGTTTTACCGCGTTATTGTACTTGATGTTTGCAGAGTATAATAATACCAGTACCAGTTGAAACCTCATCTGTTGGCTCCGTGTTCGTATTTTATCATCGCCGCCAGGGAAGTCTTTCTGTTACTGTTGCCATTTTGGTATTTGAACCATCACACCTGTACTATACCAATTACGGTAATATTACGTTGCAATGTGACAGCTTCCAACCAGAAAAAAACTACCAATCTACAACTAGCCATGAAAAAAATGTGTCGTTAATAAGTCTCTGTGAGTACACAGTGTTGTGAAATTACAGTTTAGATCATCTATTTATTTAAATGAGCAATATTTTTGAACACTATTAGCTTTGTCAACGATTTTGAAGAAGCTAAACAAACTTCTTTTTCATTTTATCAATGTTTGGAATTTGGATGTTACAGTAACTGATTTGTTCAACACAAAGTGCATTGGAACCATTTATTGATGTTTTAAAGTATGTGTCCAACGAATGTTTGCTTTGGGACAATTCATTGCGCCCCTCACATCATTAGGTATGCAGATGGCGTCTTTGCATACTGTTCAATGACCCATTTTATCATTACCACCATCTATTCGTCTTAGTATTTCTGTGACACTGATGATTGACGGTGTCTTCCCGCTGCTTCTTGTGTAATGTGTTACGAGCTATTGATGTATTACACGCGTTTAATCTGGTCTCCTTTCTCCGACATGTTAGTTGAAAAATGGCGACAGTCCATATCAAGAAGATCAGTGATTTTTCCTTTTCTCTAATTAGAATTATATTTTATTCAAATTTTCATCTCTTTCATCTCTTGTTACATTTAGTGTCAAGTCGCAGGTGTATAATGCATTATGCATTCAGCTTTTATTTGCAAAGTCGATAGTGCAAGATATGGTTCACACGGAGTCTTTATAATCGGACATTCATAACAGTAAATTTTCCAATCATCTAAATTGCGATGCAATAACTCATCATTATCAGACTCATCATTATCTAGTAAATGTGACCACGAATGTCACATAGCCATGGTTATTTTTAATGCTTGAAAATCAGTTTTCTTTTTGGTGCAATGGGAGAAGACTGTGCAGTAGCTATCATGAATGCCAAGGGCAAACGGAATTCAGATCAGATCGGGTGTATCCCATTCTCGAGCTGGCCCTGTATTGCTTTAGTTAGAGTGTTCAGTATTATTCATGTTTAATGTCAGTCAGTAGATATAACTTATTAAATAATTAAGCTGAACCTTTCAAGCTGCAAATAACGTGTAATAACCACGAACGTACAGTGACTACATAGACATACACTATCCAAATCTCTAATGCTACAGACAACAACATTTATCTATTGCACAAGAAAATCATCATTTGAAACTCAAGAGGGTCGTTTAAGGGTTTTTAAAAAATAAATTATATACAGGGGAATAATAATATGCGGTTATTACTAGGATTTCAAAGTATGTACGAAGACAGTACAGCGGGAATACCGACCGACGCACAGCGGAGGTCCATGCTACGGCATACTGTCTGAGTGCATACTTTGAGGTATCCTCGTAATACCTTATTATTATAGTCTTTCCTTCCATCACCAGAATGCCGAAATCCAAAAGGTTTTGAACAGAATCAGCGAATTTCTTTGTGTAGAGTCCGGTCAAACCCTAGTAGCAGCCATGTTTGTTTATATTATTAGATATCGCTTACGCGCATAATAATTCCATATTTGGAATTCGCATTTCCTTATATGGTAGGATGAAAATACCCCGGAAAACACTGCAAAATTACGGCACACTGTTACTTATGGAGTTACGGTGACAGATGTATAATAATATTAATGCAGTTCAAAATTTCATATTATTTTTACCGTCTTTCGAACATTGTTTTTTTATATTTGTGCATTTTTAACTGTGTGCCGCCTTCTTCGAATTTGGACTGTATGCGTATTGAACAAATAACATTGTCTCGTCAAGAAAGTTCAGTATAGTAACTGAACGTGAATTAGGCCATGCAAGTCAATTCGATACAGATGTACTGAATAATCATGGAAAACAAATTACATTATCGCATTGATGTATTAGTGTGTGTTCGTCAGTGAGGGCGCAGTAAATCACAGGAAGAATGCCCCAACAAAATAACACAAGATAAAGAACGTATATTTTGTTTTATATGATATTGATTAGTATGACTATTAATACATTACCATAATTGAACATCCAATGACTCCCTTAGTGCACAACATTTACAGACGATGAGCCTCATGTTTATAGAACAAATACGTGCTGCATATTTACAATATCGTATTTAAGAGAGATCTGTCACATCGCAATTCTCTATATAGTGTATTTTTCACAAATCATTTGCTTGTTAAATTAGTAGACATCATCTGTTTGGAGATTTCATAGTTTACTTGAGAATGAAGACTGTGATTTTCATTGCACATTTCAATGTATTAGCATAGTTATTCTACTAAAGACCTTAAACATTTTTAAATAACATATAAATAAAATTGTAGCCTCCTATATGACCACTCGAATTTGAGCATATGAACAAACAATGATCCTAATTCAAAATATATATTGATATATATCGACCCAAGCAAATGCAGACAAAAATATGACCAAACTGGGCAAAGCAATATGTTGTCCCTACATTTTTTTTATATTTTTATAATACCTTTCAGTTCTATAATATATGGTTTGTATAAGCACGATATTGTTTCTTTCATGATCGCTTCAATTTACACAGAACCATCACTTGAACATTTATATACTTCAAGAGAAAAGGGGGCGTGTGCCATCTCAATGGTGAAGGACAGGTTGTCCTGCATTCTGAATAACAGAATAACATCACCTTTTTTCTGCAGTTCATTGTAGTTTCTATTGGCCCTTCTTAATAAATTACAGAAGGGTATCGACCCATACCAGTACACGAACTTCTGAAAGCAGTTTGCTGAATCATAACTCCTTCTATAGGAAGCATTCACAGTAAACTCACTGACGAAAACATTACCAATGCAAAAGCTGTCGGAGACCTTTTAGTGCTCCTCTTGGCTGATGTCTTTGAGACTTTCCGGGAGACATACAGCAGTATGGTCTTGATCCTGCCTATTACTATTCCAGCCCTAGCCACTCCTGGAATGTATTGCCCAAGAAAACAGGTGTAAGGCTTGAACTGCTCACAGAATATGACAAACACTTATATATTGAGAAAGGCCTGCATTATGTGATTTCAATGGTCTCAGAGCATTATGCAAGAGCTGTGGCCCTTCTAATCCAAACAGCAATGTTCTCTATGGCTGGCAAATGAGTTGCTCACCGCCAGCAGGTGGCTTCAAGTGAGTTAAAGACTGTCTGGAAGACAGCTCTGAAGGTGGAACATGGAGAGTTGAACGATTTGCAAAATTGCTGCCTGCTTTAACTACACAACGTAATAGATTTTGATAGATAACGTAGGCATCAAATAGATTTTGAAAAGCTGGTCGCAAACCTCCGCAATAAGGAATACCATGTGCTGCATTACAAGTTTCCAAAATGACACCTACAAACAAAAAAGTGTTAGGCAAGATGAAGGATTAGTATGATGTGTGCCCATTGCCGAATATGTTGACTTGTGCACCAAAATTTGATCCTGGAGACTGGTATGAATGTGCTGTGGTCTAAGCTCCTACGCATCTGGTCTGAAAAAGAATGGGGTGGACACTCTAGTCTAATACCACAGGAATACTGTCACTTGCAGATGAGCTGTTTGGAAGGATATGTGACTCTTCTGACTGCCACCTTCCAGTTAACCAGGCTGGTAGAGATACCAAACACCAACACCTGATGGCAGCTTTTTCTCAGCCAAATAGTAGAGGAGGGGTTTATGTTATACAGATTGTGATATGATGGAATCCTTGGGTTACTTGTCAGAAAGGTGGGTAACTTCTCTATTCAGGGCTATTAGAATAGCAGGCAGTCAAGCCTGGCGGACGTCACATTTCTTTGTATATTTGTGACATAATAACTGCTCAGCAAGGGTTTGTAGTGCTCCACAGTTCCCTGTCCCTGATGGATATCCATATAACCACACCTTGCATAAACATCATGTTAGGACAGTAGCTGGCTCATCCTTCAACCTTGAGAAACTTCAACCAGCTAAGATGGTTCCGCTTGTAGATGTGGGAGTAAGCATCCGAGTCTCCTCTGGCTTCTTTCATAACAATAAGGTTGTAATGCCTTTTCAGTAGCCCTGAGGGCTTTATTAAAGACTTGTAACTTCTTATCCAAGGTATCACCTAAAATAGTAGAGAGATTAGTCTCCAAATTGCATTTTCATTTTCATAACCAGTGGATTTTCAAATTCTCATTTTTTGGGACGTCTGGTAGGCCGCCATGAGTACTCATGTACTTTGGCATCAATATTTTGGGAAGTGTGTAAAGCATGGCCTTGCCAACAAAGTTCAGCATTAATCCAGTCGAGATACTTGGACCATTTTCAAAACCAAGCAGTCTGTCAGTAGTTGGCATGAAGGATGTGGTTCTAACACTGTGTTCTCTCTAACAACTTCTGGCAAAGTGACTGACGACACTAACACGTACAGTTTAAATACGTTAATCCTATAGCTCCAGATGGCTCCAACAATCAATGCCCTAGTGGCAACACGGCATCAGGTGTGCATCGGCTAAACACATATAGTGTATCACTATGTTATGTTTATACAAAATACAAATACAAAATAACATCCGTCAATATAAAATAAATAACAAAAGGTGACACACACATACAACCAACATGGAGAAATCAACAAATACTTGCTAAACCAAGCCCCTTCAACAATCCAAATAAGGCCATGATGACTTATACCTGGCACAGAGCTTTGCCATGTCGGCATCACTTATGTCAATCAGATCTACCACATTCCAGATAATGTTTGGCGGCTTGCTCCGCCACAAGCAGTGCAGCTATTCTTTCCTCTGACACCTAGCCTTGCTTCCAGACACTGATGTAGTGTTTCTGAATCAAGCTTCCATTAAAATTTACAGGTAAATTGTCACTTTGCGATATATCCTCCCTAATTAGGTCATTCGATCAGATCCACTGATGCTATCCATACTACAATCCCCACAAACTGATGCCTGAATAACACGTGCTAACCATGTATCCGATATCATCGGCTTATAAGCTGTCAGCTGATCAGTCTTCAAAACAAGCTTAATATATTTCATCTTTGTTAAGTAGCCGGGAGACCATGGCACGTTTTCTCGCGGTATTTTCTCTGAGACAATCTTAAATAATTCAGTCCCAAAGAATTTGTTCATGCAGGTCCTTCAGAACAGAACTGTGTTTCTGAGTCAGGACCCAGACACGTCTCTGTATTAGTGCCTTTGTGCCCAGTCACACATGTTTTGCTACATGATTTACAGCATTGGCTTGAATTTAAAAAGCTGGTACAAGCCCGGTAGACAATCTTCATGATCTACAATATAGATCTTTGAATCGGCCCATATTCACTAAGATACTGAGGTAGGAGCTCTCTAGCTGATCAAGGATGAAAACAAATAATAGCAGAGTAAGATATTTTGGGCATATGTAATTTACCAAAGTAAGCTGGCATACCACAACATATAGAGATTGATGTTCAAAACAGCGTTCTCTGTAGCATTTTCAAAACCCCTGTCACTGTTACGCAGCTGCATTTCTTTTGCAATTATTGTTACATCAGGGTGTTGCAGGCTGACAAGAGTATGATTTTGTTTGCCATATCCCATTGCTGGTAGGCATACATCCCCCTGACTGAAGTACTGCTTGGGGACACCCTTGATAATTACTTAAACCGTTTCTTCTGGATCTTTGGCTTGTGAAATGAATCAATTTCTCCAGCAAAACTGGTAGCAGAGTCCTCAAAATGCATCAATATACCTGTCATGATGAACATTGGGGTTAATAGTCTGCTACTACTAATGTGAATGCCTTGGTACTGGGTGTTCTTCTGCTCTCTGGAAGTTTTCACAGGTTGGTGCAGCATTTGTAGACATCAGTCATCACACAGAGACTTTGATACATCTTGGCAAGGCAACCACATCCCTACTAGGATCGTTCGCTCTATTGACTCTTGAAAATAGCAGGCTGGCTCATGTGAAAACACATGGGCCGTGGTGCATACTGTTGGTGGAATGCTCCTAGGTGTTTTTTTTCCAACAAAACCCTTATAAGCCAACTATGACCCCACTCACATTCATATTCCTGTTTGTCATACAGGTTTTAAAAAGCTGCTACCCGGTTCTGAGGTAAGATAATATTCGGTAAACCTGATACACAACGATCCTGATCCTTCGTCCATGACTAAAATTTGAGGAATAACAAGTGGGTTGATGATATTGTAGATAACCTTCCCACTGATGTCCATAGTGTCTTGTGCAGGCAGGACATACACATACACATAATCTTAGGGCAGCCCACTAACATAATTGCCGCCTTCAAGACAAATGTACCAACCAGGATAAAGTCAATGAAAGCTGCTTTTTAGGCTTTCTATCATAATAACGGAGCATATTGTTGGCCTCAGTAACATTGTGTCAATCAGTTGAACAATAAACTAATTGAATATTTGATATATTGATACTGTATTGAAATCCCAGCGTTTCATTCTTATATTTATTGTTAGGCTTTGACCATTGTCTCTTGGCTCTGTGTTGGACGACATACAAGGCAGTGTTGTCCATTCAGGGGAGGGGAGGTTAAAAAGAAATGGGTGTCCAGAAGACGTATATGCTTAAATACGACCATGTTTATTAGGAATTACGGTGGGCCATTGTTAATACTGAATCTATAAATTGTTTGTCTATGCTTGTGATCAAGGTTGTATGAAACGACTTGTTATGCAAATAGGGGTAATTAAAGAAACGAATTATTATGCGAATGGAGCATTTTGTGACGTAGTGGCAAATCGGCAGCTACTGGGGTCGATGAGACTAACTCCTGGCAAGTTATGGAAAAGGCAAGCCAGTTAACCAAATATTTGATATGATTCATGGCAATGCTACTACATTGGTCCTGGTTGGATTTCTATGACTGAGGTACTAGAATTTTGTGTTGGCGAAATTTGTGTGTACAAAAGGTGAGAGCCACAATGTTGTCCACGTTGAACACATATATTGAGATACGTTGCTAATTTTCTAACTAAACATTAAATATGGTGTAAATATCGTGTATGCTGGGCTATGTTGTTGTTCGTCTGTCTACAATAATTTTAGTGCGAGTACAATATCGTCGCGTGGGATCAGCTGTTCTGCCACTGTTGCATGTATTTACGTGCATGAAGGGTGAATCGCCAAGCGGTCTTATATCATATAATATATAAATTCGTGTCATTTATTATTAATTGCACCTGATTTCTTGGTAAACTGGGACTATTGACTTTTCAAATGAGTATATACTTACAGTTATTGTATTGTTACCTTAAAAGCTATCTATATATACAAGATACGTCTCATAGTCCAGCAAATTATACGTCAGGCGTTAGTTTAATTAACAGCCACTTTTCCAAAAAAGACCCAAGGGACATCCATCTTCCAGTGTTTCTCCCCTATTTCAATTGCAATTCAGCGGCATATTAAATTACATTTGGGGCTGGATTTGTTAGAGTTCGGGGTAGGGCGTTGAGAAACTCTTTCCAAAAAGCATTCATTTTGTGCTGATGCTTCATTCTACCAAAAGACAGTATGTGCTAGATGGTGCTTGCTAGTATTACACCGATGACCTAAGACTTTGAGTGACATACTTATCAATATAATCTATCTCCCCATTAACAAACATAGTTAAATAAAACAAGTCATTGTCAATGACACGTCCCCGTTCCGTTCATATTTGAGTGACATATACATTCAAAGCAGCAACAATATGGATGTTGAACTGCATTCAGTAAAACAAAATAGCCACCAGTCAGCCATTTTCAACACAATCCCAAAAAAAATTTAAACTAAATTTGCCCACGCATGACATAGATTCAGTTCCGGTATGGTGAAAATGTGCATTTTTTGTGAATTTTTGACCTTAAAAGGACTGGCCCAAATGTACAGGCATATGTATGATATAATGTATGATGTGTATGTGAAGTTTGAACTTGATCTGTCCAGGCATGTCCGAGATATGGATCGAAAACTAAATTCTTTAAAACAAAATGGCCGCCAGTTGGCCATTTTGAACTTGATCCGAAGAAAAATTGGTATGCTTCAAGCTTATATTATGTTTAATATATGCACTGAATCTGAACAAAATCCATCCATGCATGATTGAGATCCGGTTCCGGAATTGTGAAAATGTGCGATTTCAATGCATTTTCGGCCTTAAAGCGGCCGCCATTTGGCTATCGTTAATGAGATCATGAAACAAATGCACATACATATTTGTGACATGATGTACCTTGTGTGTGTGAAGTTTGAACTCGATCAATCCAGACAGGTCTCAGATACGGATGCAGAACTGAATTTTTTAAAACAAAATGGCTGTCAGTCGGCCATTTCAAGCCCGATCCCCCCCCAAAAAAATGACGTGCATCAAGGTACTATTATGTTTAATGTATGTACCAAATTTGAACAAAATCCGTCCATGCATAACTGAGATCCGGGTCCGGAATGTTGAAAATGTGTTATTTTGATGCATTTTCGGCCTTAAAATGGCCGCTATTCGGCTATCGTTAATCGGATCATGAACAAAATGCATGTCCATATGTCCCATATAATGTTTGAACTTAATCGGTCCATGCATGTTCGAGATACAGGTGATCACGGACGCACAGATGCACGGACGCACACAGGGCAAAACATAAGTCCCCGTTTTCGGACTACGTCCGAACGGGGACTAACAATCACATTCAAGTACATTCTCAATTCGCGAAAGTGGAATTGTCATTACTGCGCCACTGGTGTAATATGTATTACGATATGGAGGTAAAAAAGCTTGGCTTAACATCACCAGTGAGACGGGAAGCTACATGTTAGTGGCGACAACTCTGGAAATGACTATTGATCCCAAAACTGTGAGTATCATTGACTGTATAAATATGTTGTTTATTGACGTGTATGACACGTCACTACCATCACTACTAATTCTAATGGGACTGTTGGTCGATTCAAATGCCGTGATGAATCTAAATACAGTGCTGGATCATTGACATTGATTGCTTTTACTCTCAAACGTCTCATCCTGATTGGCATAAAATGTCATTTTTTTTCAAATCTGTCTGACATAAATAGTGACCGGTTGACATGCTTAAAACGGCGAAATCATGACAAGGTATAGTATAGTATATGACGATGATGAAACTAAAGTCAGCCATTCATCCTCTACTATCAGATCACCAGCTCAATATGCACAACTTTGACAAAACCACAAACCGTTCTACACTTACGATCTTGATGTGACAGTCTTGTAGTATGTATGAATGCAACAGCATAATATAACGCTATAGATGAGTACAGCAATACCCTTTCCAACAGTGTACATTTCATTATAGAGATACCTCTTAAATAAAACGAAGCTCCTCACTCATCTTTCATCTGCTCTATGCCTCACCATGCCAATGAGAAATCGATAGTACCATATTCGTATACAGCTTTCATCACCAAATCAAAGACTTTACTGTTACAGAGAAGGCGGTTGATGATCATCTTCGTCAATTCACGGAATTCACTACATGTATTATTCTTACTAACCTGCAGTAAATGAACTAGAGAACTGCCGTATTTATCCGGCTAAGAGCCCATGCCCGGACAAACTCCCACCCCTATTTTTTGACAATTTTCCATGTTCTCACCCAGGTAAATAAGGTATATAGAACAAGCACGTGTCACATAAAGTGTCGTCAAATAAACTAATGCTGAGTTGAGCATTATTTGTAACGTGTTTGCGAGTGCGATGTTTCTGCCAGTCCCAATCATTACGACAGCAATGGTTATACCAGGTGTAATCATTGATATAATTCAATCCAGGTATAAATACTATTTTTGCCAATAAGCAACTCTTCACACTTAGAAAAGAAAGTGTGCTTCTTGACGAAAATAACACTGAAGCGGAACATATCTTGATTGAACTTATACTATATCTTGCGTATGAAAAACTAAGATGATTACATATGTCCGATGGAATGAAATTTAGCTAAGTAAAAATTAACCGGATAGTCGAAAAAAAAGATTGACGAATATATAGAGACAGCCGTTTAACCTGTTGGCGAGCCCTTCAAGGCACTTATAACCGACGTCCGTACGCACTTCACTAGATCGCTCACTCAATCAGTTGATTTTTATATAGAGATAGCCATCTAACCTTTAATTACTGACATCGTAAAAGCATTGATGTACGTGCCCTATAAACATAAACACAGTCGTCTAACCATTAAGAGACCACTGGAGTTCCCACTCAATGAAACTTATATAACCTTATAAATTGCATAGGATTTACAGTGCATGGGACTTTTTTCAAACATGTCACAACTTTTATGATAAAGAGATAAACAATTCATACATTCCGCATTTTCAACTTCATCAATACATTAAATATATCATACACGTGTGTAATTTATCTTTTCATGACATGAAGGCATAGATATAAGTGTTAAAAATTGGCGTTAATGCTACGACCGGTATAATAATATAATATGATAATCACGCATACAACACCTTCTAATTTTCAATATAATTTAAAGCCCTTTCCGTAGGCTTTATATTCTTTATATTCGTAATATATAAATTTACCCTTATCAATTAATCAAATTTTTCGTATTTGGTATATTCTCGTACGAGTGTTTTGCGAGTTGATTCATATTGTATAATATAAATTATCATATGTTCATGTGAAGTCTTATGTGTTATATTTAATCACGACTATGCTGAGCTTAGGGTAAGGACTGCCAAATGGGGCGAAAAGGCACTGAGAGAGGATATGTCCACTTCCTGTATTTACTATAATACTCCGTGCATACTAAGTAGATGATTTGCGTATTAATTTTCCCAGTCGAGTCTATGGAAGCAAAATCTCAAACGTCAGTCTATTTTGATTAAATTTGGAACATGTGCATCTTGGAGTGATGTAATGGCATGATTATATTTTGGGGCTGTGCATATTAAGCAGATAATTTACTTATTTCGGACTGTGTTAACATACAAATTAAAGGTACTTTTTAGGGTGCGACAGGATCAACAATACTACATAATATCCCTGACTCAATTTGTTAATAAAAACAGAACATTTTGACTATATCAAAGCTCGTGTCATACATCTTGTCATATATAGTCTTATTTCTAAAGAAAAGAAAATGTGTGGGACGCTTGTCACGTTTTATCCAGTGCCATAACACATTTTGGCATTTAAATTACTTATTACAAACCTGCTGACTCTATTAAGGAATGTCTGGAGTCACTAATACACATTTTATTTATTACTTGAAGCACATTGTTGAAGAGGTCGATACTTGTACTGCATTCGATATCAACTAAGTTTTGATGGTTACTGTGTCTACATTGTGTCTTCTAAACATGTTGCCATAAAATAAACCTAATCAGTTGATAAAAGGAAAAGCACCTATAAACCTTTAACAATCTATCCACCTGGACTGACTACATATTGCGTAAATTGTAAGCATGGCGTTGCAGTCATGATGCTCTGTGAGACCACCACACTTGTCAGACACCGCCACGATCAAAATCCTTACGGCCATGCTCGATTTCTGCACCCTTACATTTGCCCGTGATTTCCGCAGCTATTGTTCTATGAGATGCGTCCTAGCTGTACATAAATAGCCATAAACAATAACCAATGTAACGAAAGTCAAAAGGCTGCTAAATTTATTCGGGTCGGCGTGTACTCATTTAAAGTTTTGGTTTTTCATAGACCTGAAAATACAGGGAAGGCAACTGCGGTATTTTCTTAGATGTAATGTTGGTTATAATCCGTGAATTGGACTTACGTTTTAATCTGTTTGTTATAGTCCCCGTCGCCACACGATCCGGGGGGGGGGGGGGGTTACATAGAACAAGCCTAATAGGGATGTTCCCCTGAAATGGGTTTTGTTTTTAGGATTTTAGATATAAGTATCGGTCCTTTTTCTGGTCAAGATATCTATATCGGTAATAGTTTTCCGTTTCTATGGTCAAAATACATATTTTAATAAATCAATATACAATGCAACTGTTGGCTTACATGTGCGTGATTTACGGTACCTTGATGCGTACATTGTTGTAAACGTCGACGACAGTATTATCACTGGTGACTCACGGAATTATCTGTGTAATGTTTGCAACAAACTGTTCAAAACGAAGCATGGATGCAAGACTCATATCATCAATTTCATAGAATAGAAGGTAATACATTTAACATTTTCGGTTGTATTTTTTCTCAATCTTCAAAAACTGGGGACACTTTCACTGATTCAAGATGTCATCAAGCGCGATTAATGTTTTGCTTCTGATCACGATGACTCTATGAACACTATTCAAAAAATTAAATTTTCAGTCAGGTTAGAAACGATTGCCTTATCATTGAACCTCTTGAATTAGCTGTTCCACTTCGCATAATTTTTGAACAACAAACAAAAAGATCCATTGACCGGAAGTTCACCAATTGTTAGGGTATACATGGACTTCCATACTTTTATTATACGTATATACATTTTGTCTATCGAGCTCGCTTTTCAAACTGTACTACTGATGAAAGTATTAACAAGGCTATAGAGAAACCAAGAAATAATACCAAGAAAACCTGAGCGGTGATAAGTTTTGTAATTCATGTTCTTAAATTACAACACAACAAAATCAACTGAGCAATGAAAGCAAAATAAAATTAGGAAAATTGCAATTGAAAATTAGCACAATTGTTGCCATCTTGAATTTTCAAGGTGAATGTTCCGGCGAAGCACTCCACTATCACCTTGAAGTATTTCATTAGGACTACGTGTATGTGACAATGCCCTCACAGTTTAGAATCAGTTTACCAACAGCCAATCATATTGCTTCTTTCTTCAACGCGCTTGGCCAAGCTATCATAATCTTCGGGGCGGAACTAATTCACGAGACGCTCAACGTTGCTATTTAAGACGCGCACCACTCTACCTTGTATTTATATGGGCTCTGCGCGAGCTGCCGGGTGAGCTGCTGTGAAACACCGGTCGAAAAGCCGGTGAAAATAGCTAAAATCGAGAAAACAGCACAAACTTCGAAGACATCCTAAACAATCAAATTTAAATATGTTGCATATGTAGGGGTAATCTTGTTACACTGTTCAGGGGGGTGTCAACAACCATCCCAAAATACCGTTTTCTGAAAATTTGTTGTCGGGTGTGTTTAAACCGAAGAACGAAAAACAAAGAACGAAGACAGAATATTCATACTGTTTAATCATAACAGTTTAATACATTTACATGCACTCATCGTTCATACTGTTTAATCATAACATATATTTTCTTCGTTCTTCGGTTTAAGCACACCCTTTGTTTTCACCATGATGGTTGCCAGGCGGTGAAAATGCCTGACCCGAGAATAAATATCGCTGCACACAGTGGTAGCTGTGTTGGCTTAGATGTCCAGGCGCTTTCTGGCAGTCATTGTAACAAAGCTTTCTATTGGTCGGTAAACTTTCTATCGCGCAACCACGTGACATACACGGTTATGAATAGAATTACCGCACGGTAGAGGGAGGAATGTCCGAACGGAACAACACCGTGCAGGCGGACGATGAATTGTTGCATTTTCTTGCAATTGTTGCAACTGTCATGCTTATGTATATGTTCCCATTCCTTAAGCAGTATCATCAAACACATTTCCTACTTATTGCTTCTGCTAGGAAGAAGTGTGTACTGACATTTATTTTTTTTAGATGTAAATCCACTACCCAACTACTCAATGGAGGATTCAATTGCTGAAGGGAAGGATTTATTTTAGCAAGCAATGGAGAAGGTTTAGCACAACAATATTTTCAGCAGCAAAGTATTGCCTGGGGTGTCTTCTACAAGATATATAGTTTTAACATTAATTGGGAAAATGAACACTCTCAGAGATGAGATTGTTGTTATTGTGCGATTGTTATGGCCGCCAATCATCGCAGGATATTCAAGGCTATCAAAAGTGCTGAAAGATGGAGTACAGGTTCTATACAGGAAAGTAAATGGTTATACATCAAATGCAACTATGGCCAATATCATTCGTGTGTTCTTTGAAACACTTCTGTTAAGACAAGAGGAAGTTAAACTAACCATAGATACACAGTGCCCCAAAAATGAAAAAGACAGAGGAAAATATTCTCAGATATGCCTGTGGATATATCCCAATGGCACTTTCTCGACAGTTACAGCGTCATGAGTCAGCATTGCAATGGTAGCTTTTCTCTCAGAAATGAGAAATACAAAGGTGCAGTCACCAACATTTTTGACGTATACAACGGAGTGGTTTAGCAGGGAAAGGTTAATGACAAGACATATTTATTCTTCAGGAGGGTGGAACATTTCATCAGACTAAATCACAACACACTAATGGATTTCAACAGCTATTTGTCGATGGTGTTTTGACAGATAGGGTGGCCCTTACGTATTGGTCTGATGTATCTTCAGGTTTGAATGAGAATTCTGCCTTAGATCTTTTACTTATGTGTATCAAGTTGTGGGTGAATATTCGTGGTCATTCTACTGCAAGAAAAATAATCGAGGAATATAAAGTCTGGCAGTTAAATTTAGTTCGCAGGTACTCAATGCACACTGAAATACATTGGAATAATAATGTGTTTATATGTAGGAAAGTTATTTTGTCAATAAATGCTCAATTAATATTCAACATCAGCATGGATTATTTACATATTTATTTGGGACAGTTGCCCTCGTTAGCACACAAATAACTGAAAACACTGGTGCAAAGTGACATTGACTATATATACCGCATTTGTACCACGAGAAGCACATTTTTCCAATAGATGAAACATTCATTGAAGACCAATTAGATTAAAACAAGCTCCTAGTTTGGATTTTAATTTGTTTTCATTCGTCGTCTTAAATTTTGGTAATCCAATAGGATCTGATCAATAACCAATCAGAACATGTGTTACAGTATTAGTGACAACAAACTCATAACAGATTTGTGTTGTACTGTGTCTGGATAACAGTCAGCTCAGGGTTCACCAAGAGGGGTTTCTTCAGAGAGCCAGCGCGCTGCCTAAAATTGTCCGCCCGAGCTTTTGTCCGCGCGCCACCCTTTGTTTTTTGGTGTGAAATTGTAAACTGTTAAAACAACGGGAGACTCTGTGTGTCTGTCTGGTGTTGTTCTCACTATTGTGACACAGTAATTACCAAGCCAGTCTGCCTCGACCAAAACAATAACTAATGGCCATCAGAGCTTGCCGGAAAAACTCTTGACGATTTAACTTAACAGCTTGGTCGCTAACGAGACCCAGGACGACATGTTAATAACAAAACTATAGATTCGTTCCTACATATGGGACAGGGAATCAAAAACTTGCGTTAGCAACGACGTTGTGATCATGTCTTTAGCTATGTTTGATTTCACTGTGAAGCGTACCGCTAATAATTTCGAAGAAGAGGAACAAAACATGAATCCGATTGTCGGTAAAACACCGAGTAAACGACGCAAAACTGCGGCCGATTCAACGAGTGAGACTCCGTCAAAGCACCGCCATTGTTTCCCGTGGTATCAAAAGTGGACAGATAAAGTGGCTTTATCACAAAAAAGATCGAGGTAAGTTTCTATTTACATCTTTGTTTCAAACATTTTATAGGGATATTGTGCTCTTTTCGTTGTGATTTATGATTCGGCAGGTCAACACGTGTTTTCTGTATGTGTCATATTACGCGAGTTCTAATTGGCCTTCCCAACCCTTCC
This sequence comes from Saccoglossus kowalevskii, assembly GCF_978046115.1. Taxonomy (NCBI): domain Eukaryota; kingdom Metazoa; phylum Hemichordata; class Enteropneusta; family Harrimaniidae; genus Saccoglossus; species Saccoglossus kowalevskii. The sequence continues at coordinate 28,120,996 of NC_140659.1, read as the reverse complement.
CTTCCGGCAACCAGCTGTAAATGTTAGATAAGTCGGTCGTTGTTTACGTGACCTCACCACGGCTGCTTCGTAAATACTGTTATAGAATTAAAAACCAATCGTTTATTAATTATTTTAAGTATGTTTGTTCCAAGTACGGACAACGTTTTAAGACAGTTTCAGCTACTTGGGTGAAAGTGGGATGCATGTCATACCGAAAAAATAAAATCATACAACACGAACAATCGCCTATGCATTGCGTCGCAGTCTAGACGCAAATTCCAAAAAAGGCCAACGATGACAATGGTGGAGTTGCTGCTACTTTAGATTGGATGATGACTCTGGAAATGTAAGCTTTCGTTGTTACTCTTTCGTTGGAATTGCCGCACACCGAACATAACTGCAAATATACATAAGAGCGCACTGAAATGGTTTTGAGTATTGGTGAATTTTCAGATTAGATGTTATTTTATTTTTTTTATTCTTTCTGTATTTTATTTGTGTCCTTTTTTCTGAATAATTGCAGGAGAGCTCATCCGACAGGAAGTGTTATTGGAAGTTGAGCGCAGATGTTGCAGTCCTGAAACAGATGATAATATATGTCAAATATTTATCGAACACTGGTGATGGTGGAAGCCAAATCTGGTGTTGCATCTCGGCTCAGTAAGTTAACATTTTATTTTTTAATAGCCAGTCTGAACACAAATATTGCACATGTTTCCCAATCATTGTATAGCTCACAAGCTAGCATTATGTGTTGCTCAGGCTGCTGATAAAGTGAAGAATGTTAAGAAGTTTAATTCCATGCTGGACACAATATTTAGATTTTACGAGAATTCACCTGTAAGAATGAGTGCCCTCAAGGAAATACAGGTGAGTGAACTTATTGAAATATTTCAAATGAATAAAACCCTTTCTAGCTTGATTTTTTCCAGAACATTTTTCATATTCTGTACTTGGAATGCAGGCTTGAAGCCAAAACAAGCAAAGGCAGTGCGTTGGCTTTCTCATGAAGCAGCATGTGACACTATACAAAAAGATATATCCTTGTCTACTGATGAGTTTACAGCAAGAAGCTAGTGTGGGAGATTATGCCATTAGATGAGATGGTTTAGCAAAATTTGTTGAGGATTGGAAATTTATTGCAACATTATATATGAAGATGCATGTCAGATGGAATGAAAAACATTTCTACCTACTTTGTGGGAAAAGCGACCATCAGCTGATTTCAAGGACATCTTGCAATTATTAGCAATATACACTACAGAAGTTGCTTCAAATCTATCTAAATTAGCACAAATAGCACTGGTCATACCAGTGTCAACAGCAGGAATACTTCTTAAATTGTGTGATTGATGTTGTGCATAACACAGCTTGCAATTGTCAATATAATATAATAATATATAACTTCTTTTTCTCAGATTGTGAACATGGTTTCAGTTCTCTGGCAAAAGTGAAAACAAGACTGAGAAACAGGTTATCCCAAAAGGTGTTAAATTCCCTTCTTATGATCTCAACCCAAGGACCCTGAGCCACGGGACTTGGTCTATCGACACTCTGTAAATAATTTCAGTAATGGTTTTAAAATAAACTTGTAGATTAATGTTTATATCTTGTGTATTTTATTTTTTATTCTATGGGAATGTGTGCAAGACCCCAAAATTACGCCATAATTCTATGCAAATTAGAGGCCCTGCTGATATTTTGAACCGTGGAGAACCCTGCAGCTGGTGTACAAACAATGATAAAATAAATAGCATTAATTTACAGATATTCATATATAGCGGCCGCCATCTTGAAATTACTTGCTATACTGAAAGTTGTGTAACATGTTTTCTTTTGAAATGGCCATTTTTTAAGGCCTAATAACTGCATATGCAAAATCATTGATGTGGTAAAATTCAATTAGCGGTTAGCCCAATGTTGCCAACAGATCTTCTGGGTGTGAACAATTTTGCTTTGATTTGTGGGAATCTAATAAAACATGTTTCACATCTTTTTTTATTGCTTGTACACCAGCTGACTGTGGTCTAGATATAACGTTGTCGTTATTAACTTTTGAAACTTGAACAAGACTTGCATAGGTTCGTTGGTTAAATTCTTTTGAGCTTTTACAATTACTAACAAAAAAATACCAAACTGATAATCAAAACCACAGATTCTCAATACTAACGTCTACGGGGTAGTGGTGTATCATTAACATGCGTTTCTGCAACGGTTCTTACATTAGCTTCTCGTATACGCAGTTTTAGAGGATTCAAGCCTCAGAGCATTTGCATTTTGGCAAAACTGCTGAACAGTTGGTGCCTCATTTCCACCTCTCATCTGTCGGTGATTTCCAAAGTATGACTCGAGGAGATCTGGTAAGTTGGTAAATTAGGTTGAAATCATTGACCTACCCGACATGCGTATTCCTTCCAAGGTCTCGTGGCTAATCTTCATTCGACTTTTTTACTCAGATGATTCCTTCTTTCCACTCGTTAATCTCAATTCCTTAAGTAACCTAGCATCCATCTTGAAGCCACTACAATTGAATATGCAACGATTTAACATTTTTTATTGAGCACAGCCATGTTTCCTGCATGTGATCTTTAAAGCCCAATATCAAAACTATTTTTGGTACACATGTGCCTCCATTAGATGCACTTCTAACAAATTTGGGACACAAAGTTTTTTGCAAATTTGTTCAATTTGGCTCACCTGTAGTCTTGGATCATCAGGACATTTGTATGGTAGCAGACCAGGCTTCAATTTCTTGTGACCGTTTGTCATGCATCTGACATTCAAACAATCAAAGAATTTGTCAAACCATTGGATGAAGTCAAACGTATCACTTTTCTGGTTTGTCATAGCGTTGTTCGATTGCATTCGGATCTTGAAAGTTCAGTACCTGAAACTTACAATATTTCAAGCACAATGTCAAACAAAACAATCTACACACAAATGTCAGCACCATCCATTCTTCACCAACTTAATTTGTACTCCTGAACAATCCCTCACAATTTTGGCATCCACAACCCAAGAGAAATTTGATTAAAACTGGTGTGTTTTCTCAGGCCATGTCTGGATCATACCATAGTCCATGTATACAATAGCTGTAAAATAAAGGCTTACAAAATCTTGTATTTGTCTTACCTGCACAGCATACTTTACTTTCATCCTTGAAAATGACTTCAGGTATACATATTCATACTTTAATTTATTACAAAGAACAGTCCGCTATAGTTCAGATCAGCTTTGTATAAGTCTAATATGGTTTGCCAACTAATAGGCAAAATTAACATTTGCACTTATTTCAGTTTTAAAGGTTTAGCCATTAAAAATGGATCTGTCAGAATCAGTCATTGAATGCATGATACCTAGGAAAAATATTCATGTGACTTACCCACAACATTCTTTTCTTACTGTGTGCACCAGAGTTTGAAAAGCAATTTCTCACAGAATGTATTTGGCAATGGGCTTCTGATAAATATCAGAATTTTCTTCACCTTCGCAGCTCTTTTGGTACTCTATAAGAGAATTATTGGAATTTCCAAAATCATAAAGTCTGACTGTATATGTAGAAGCTCGACATATTGCTGGTGGTCTTCAAGATCATCTATGTGGCATTCTCTGCAAAGTTGTTCTAAGGAGGCATCGGTTAAACCAGTTGATGATTTTGTCCACTGTGTATAATCCTTCAAGGTGCGCTCATTTGGAAGTTCCAATACACCAGAATCTCTTAATGTTCTGTATGCTGTAGAGTAAGATTTAAACATTACTTTGTGAAAATCGGGTGCCAGCGATGTTCCCTTTTGTTTTCACATTTTAGGGCTGCCTTTTGCTGATTCCAGAAGAGGCGTTGAAAAGACCCATCATCAATTCTTCAGCGTTAAAAGTTGATAAAGGCACTTTGTTTGCTTGTATCCGAGCTTCAGAATGTTGTTTGCTTTTTGCTCAAAATGACCGAATGTTTTCTCTGAATTATTTGCAGTGCATACACCTGGAAATAAATAAATTAAAATAATGAAATATAAAAGTATAATGTACCAATAAAAAAATAAAACATACAAATAAATAAATACCTTTCACAGTCAGTAGAATGGAGCGTTTTTATATGTTGAACACCACTTTCATCTTGGTAAACAAAATCTACACATCTACCAGTTACACTACAAGTTTTTCCAGCACTAACGAACGCGCCATTTCTTGAATCCGAAATCTCACAATATTTTGTATGAGAGCTTCCAATGCACATTTGACAGGAGTGAATGACATCCAAGAGCCCAAGAAGCGTTGATGGCGTAACTATCTGCTTTGGAAATTGGGACAGTAATTGAATGTTCTGGATACTTCTCCGAAGTAGTTTCACCTCCCATGATCCGGACCTTTGAAGAGTTCTTTCCTTCATAATATGTAAAGTCTGGTCAATTAAAACGACATTCCAAATTCAACAAATTAATTTCAGTGGTGGTAGAATTGCAAACCCATCCATGTGGCAATGTACAATTGTTGATCACTGAGCTTTGAGCATCAAACCCAAATGTAGGCGGGCACGGGAACATGTGATGCTGAACCTGTCGGAATTGGAGTACTGACAGGCATGGTAGGTGGATGGCAGGGTTTGAGAATTTCGTCAGTATAAACAACTGGAATGGTATTGAAACTTGTTGGTTCACAAGAAGGACTCAGTCAGTTGATGAACTTAGCTGGACATGCGATGTATCATTTGATGTAACAGGAATATTTTGTGATAGAACCCCTTCAACTCCATCCATTACATTTGAGTTGCATTGAAGATCATGTAATGTGACCAATTGCACTGGCACATCACAATTTCCATTGTTCAAACTTGAACTAGTGGTTTCGCTGGAAGGCTTAAATGACAGGGTAGTATTTTCATTTACACCAGCCTTTTTTCGTTTCTCTACAACCAACTTTGTCTGTTTGGTGTAATATTCCTATACCCCGTGTGTGTTTTTATAAGGCATAGCTGAAATAAAATTGAATAAATGCGTTCCTTATTAAATAACATGTTGAAAAGAACAATCAGAGGCTTTTTTTTCAGGAGAAACTTATCTAACTACTTTATTAAATGAAACCGTGATAGGGAACATGACAACATTTTTATTTATAACTAAAAAAATCATTGATAACAAAATGTATAGTATAATTTTAGTTTGGAAAATGATGGTGTTTTTGCCCCAGGCACAACATGGGTAGCTTTGCATTGTAGAAAACAGACCGATCGTAGGATGCGTCACTTTAGGTCGATTTTTTTTAAATAATACGCTTGATTTTCCCGAGCACATGCTATAAAACATTTACTTACTTTTGACTGAGTGTATTTTTGTTTTTCTCAGAAAGCAAAACCAGTAATTTACCTTCTATTATATCTTGTCATTGCCAGAATTATACTTTCACTAGTCATTGTGTTGTAATTGTGCCACAATTATACGATTTATTACACCTAGTTCACTGTACCAGCTTTACACTCTGCAAATCATTATACCATTGTTGCACTGTGTGTAGTACCTTGTTCAAAACTTTCTTTAAACATTCAGCACATTCCAGCATCTGTATATTGTTTATTGTTGTGTGCAAATTTTTACTTGGTTTTACATACTAAACTAAGTCAATCTAAGCATAAATATGTATTTCTCTGCACATCAAGAGTTCACACAATTTGTCAATATTAATGTATGATAATAAAAACTTGTTTTTGTTGTCACAGGTACTGTAAACCAAGGATCATTGGAGTTTCTCAGTTCCTTATCTGGTGCTAGTACTTGTATGATGAGCAGTATCATTTCCCTGGAACTGTCTAAAATATTAGGTTTCTTACTGAGACAGTTCTATGATTGACAGTGTCCTTGAATTAGGCATACAGTCATCTAAGGAACAAGACACCGAATCTTCTACATATTTGCAGATCTGATTAGCATACTTCCTTTTTATTCATTTTACCTGTTCTGGTTTGTCACTTTCTGGTTTACTGAGAATAATGCTGACCAGGATAGAAATCGCGTTTGCCAATTCATTTCCTTACCAAACCCTTATTAAATTGTATGTTGCAACTTTAATATGACAACAAGCAAAGGCAGTGCCATTCATGACTTGTTATATTTTTGTTTCTAAACTGACAAGCTGTGCAGAGGTCAAACAGACATACAACGATGTGAGGGAGATTATTGAGTTGCATTTTAGAAAATGTTATGACCAGGCTGTCCGTATTGCTGACAAAATTGGTGTCTCACCTACAAACCCACATGTGGCAAGGCGCCAGACACAACGCTCACTTACAACGGCAATTTCACCTGGATAGATATATATATATATATACATATATATATATTCGATCCAGCCATTTTTAAAGGGTGTGTTTAAACCGAAGACAGAACATACTGTTAAATCATAACATACATAATCTTCGTTCTTCTGTTAAGAAAACCCCATCCTAATCTTTAAAACGAAGAACAAAGACTACACATTAATATTCAAATAAATACATTTACATGCAGTCTTCGTTATTTTGTTCACAGACTGCGTACGTATTTTCTGCGACCACCCGAAAAAATGTCAGGCTACATCATCTGTCGAAATGGACAAGGAAGGCTTTCAGCATGTCATGGCTAACCTATTTCTAATGAAACTAGGCCTATTTCACATCAATTTGATGTCTGGCATTTTGCCAAGTCTGTTAAAATGGAACTCGCTGACAGAGGGAAACATAACAACTGTAAAGGTTTATCGGATTGGGTTAAATCTGTTGGCCATCATTTGAGCGAGAAATTGTCATCGAAATAGTCAAAAGCTTGTGGAAATCAATATTACTCTATGTTTGTAACAAACACTCACACAAGTGTCATCATGACAAGTTATCAAGAGGGCAAACAACGGATAAAGAAATGATTGAAAGTAGATTCACCAGCTTTTCGAACACTGAAGGAGGTGATACTCGATAAGTGATTACTCAGAGATATCGAGTATTGAAATCAATTTCGTCACACAGGAGTACTGGAGATTTATCACTTAATGTGCCCAAACGTCTATGATTTGATTACAGACAAATGGTAGCCGGGGTTCAATCAGCAGCTCTTGACCATAATAATAATGTAGAACGGAAACAGACGGTTTAGAAAGCTAGGGCAACAAAGGAGAGTATAACACCATGTACCACAATCCAACTGGTAAATGGGATGCCTGTCCAATCTTCAAAAAATCTTACCAATATGATATGTTAGAGTGTGTAATCGAATAGAAGTGCAACTGTTTGAGGGCAAGTGTAGCAGCTGACACACTTGTAGTTCCAGCTAATGTTGTCAAGTTACCACAGCCTTCAAAACACGAGTTGATTGATCTCCATGTCTCATTGTAATAAATGAATGTTATATCAATGAGATGTGAATAATTCACAATATTATGTTGGGAAAATATTTATTCACACATATAGAATTTCTGGCTGTGACTGTCACATTGTACATAATTGTAAATAAAAAAAATACTTCACTGCAAGATGAATGCTTCATAAATTTCTTTATACCCAATAAATTGTCCACTCTCTTTTGGGAACCTATTTTTAATCAACATAAAAATGCATGATTGTATTACAGGATGATTTTTCAAGCCTTTCTCCTCTGTGAGCCAATTGTTTCATATGCTGCTTGCATGAACTAATGACTGAAGACATTACGGTGTAACTCGCTGGGTTTATTTTGTATAGTGAGTAAACAAATACAGACCATGCTGCGTCCGTCACTGACTCACAAGAGAATACAATGCACAGTAGTCTAGCTACTTAATATTCATGAGGGCGGGTCATAGTTCAACATAACATCTTGTTACATTCTTTTTCTTTAAAACAAGCACGAAATTTAAATCAATGATTCTATCGCTTAAAACATATTTCAAAAGTTCTCAGTTAATACACTATTGTTCTCTTATGAGAGCATTTTAACAGTTCACCAACAGTCTATAACTAACATTTCTCTACATAGTCCGTTAAATATTGTGGCTTTTTGATAACTCATTCTAACTGAATTTTGTACAGCGTGTTGTGTATTCTTATATGCTTTGCCATCTTGCTTTGCTGTGGGGACATCTGGAAATATGATCTTGCTGCTAGATTTGCAGGAGTTTCACCTATTCCAGCTGTTTCATGTGGAGTGTATTTCTCACAGGTTTTTCTCAGGAGTTTGCTGTTTATACATAGAGTTCGTCCATTCTCTGTTGTAACTTCATATGACCTAATGTCCACTTGTTTGTTGACCTCAGCCTTTTTCCACGCTTTTTCTGACATTGCAGTTGGCATAATTCGTACTGTGTCTCCTTGCTGAAGAGCTTGTAGATGTTTAGTAGAAGTATGCTTGCTTAGCCTTGTTCTTCTTTATCTGCTTTCCTACATTTCCCACTACTGACTGTTTGAGAAGTTTTACGATTGTAGGTCGGGTAGTCTTTGTTTTCCTATTCATGAGTTTCTGCACCTGGCTGCTTGAGTTGGAGTGTTTCTGAAATCTAGAATAGCTAAGTAAGGGTCTGAGCTAGGTCGTTTTGCTTTTCTCATGATGTTCTTTGCTGTCTTCACTGCGTTCTCAACTTTACCATTGCTCTGTGGGTATCGTGGAGAAGAAGCAATATGTTCAAATCCCCAAGCATTGAATTTCTTAAGTGCATCTAACGCTTCTTGCAGACTGTTATCTGAGATACATGTGTCATGCAAATTGGGTTTTTAGTTTACCTATGACTGTCGTATCTGGTAAGAAATCAATCTCCCAATAGTTGGAATAGTAGTCTACACTGACTAAGTAAAATCTTCCATTCAATACGAACTGGTCGGTCCCAACTTTTGCCCATGGCCTATCTGGGACTTCATGCGGAATCAGAGTTTCTTTCTCCTGTTGCATTCCTACAGTCTGGCAAACATCACATTTTCCGATGTAATTTATGATCTCTGCACTCATATATGATCCTTTGGCTCTGCATAGACATCCCTAAATATCTGTATATGATGAATGAATATGCTTAAACATATCATCTCTTAGTGAACGTAGTATTACTGATCGTTCACCTTGGAATATCATACCATTATGAGTGCTTAGTTCATCACGAATATGACAAGTCATTGAAAATGACACAGTCGCCGTTACATTTTTGAAGTTTTCTTTGTGCTCGTCATATCAAATGGAGGGTTTGTCATGAGCGTGTCCTTGAAACTTGAGTCCCAAGTGGCGTATACAACAGATTGTTTATTTACATGAAATTCGAACACGTATTGCGTGACAACCACTCCCCCGGTTTAAGACACAGCAAAGTAAAACATGGATCACAAGTGAAAGCCTGTCCAAGTTATCACATTTGAAAAAAAACAAGATGGACGCCAGTCGTCCATATTTGATCAAATTGTAAGTTGAATTGACATGTATATATATCCATTTATGACATGCTAAATATCAATTAAAATGATACATTGGTGACCGAGATAACAAGCAGCCTGTCGGCTGAGATAGCTCCACTGTTAGCAATGCACATTTCAATTAAAAAACTGAAGATGTCAATATTTATAGTATCATAGCAATCAGACATGTGTTTTTTAACAAGAAGTCGAAAATATCATCTTTTACCAAAAATTTCAAAGATATTCACCAAACTTAGAGAATTAAGGATATCATCACAAAATGAACAAATCTGAGAGGTCCACATGTAATATCAAAGCATTCAGGTACTGCAGTTTTCAAGAAGAAGTAAAACATTGACAATCACTCATATAATAACTTCGTCGAGCGGAGCTTGACAGTGAAGCTAAATACAGGCGTTATTTGACCATCTTTAATCTGATTATGAAACTAACTGACATGTATGATGTATGTGCCAAATACAAATGAAAATGATACATAAATCTTGGAAATATAGTAGTAAGGCCAAAAAGTTTAGAAATAAATTGTCATGGACATGTATCATAACAAGTATAAAGTATGTGCAAAATTTGAATGAAAACTGACGAAGTATGTCCAAGATACCACGTTTAAAAAAATAAGCTGGCTGCCAGTCGGCCATCTTGAATCGAATCACTAAACCACTGCATGTGCATATGCCCAATATGAAGTACTTGGCAAATGCAAATAATGAACAGAATGAGTCCAAAGGATTCTGAAATATGACTCCAGATGAACGAACAGAGACAATTATAAGTCCCCGTTTTCAGACTTCGTCTGAACGGGACTAAAAATAATAAAGTTATGTGTGCAGGTAACTGGGGCTTATTTTCTGGAAATCCATTTTGTATCACTTTAGTCAACATCTGAAGGCTTTTATCTTTTTGTATGGTGTCTGATATCATCTTTTCTTGGTTCTACATTCGGTAGACAATCTAACATGTTCACTGTCTCAATGTCTGACTGCAAACCTTCTGGGGGTTCGTACAGCAAGTATGCACAGCTTGTCTGCTAAGTACATTTGTGTTCGTGGATGATATAACAGTTTTACCTCATACTGTTGTAATCTTAACAGCAGTCTCTTTGCAGTACTGTAAAGAGGCTTCTTCTGAATCACCTCCAACGGTTTGTGATCTGACTGTACATTAACCTTTCTGCCATAGGTATATCTTTCCAATCCAAAGATGACCGATAGAAATTCTTTCTCTATTTGAGCATATCTCGTCTCAGCATCAGTTAACACTATTGGGTTGGGTTAGGCCTGCTCCTAAACCGGTTTGTGGTGCATTTCTTTGCAAGGTTAGTTCTTTATCCATGTCATAGTATTGCAGTACTGGATAAGAAGTGACTAGCCGCTTCACTTACTTACTCAGGTAGTTGAAAAATCTGAGGAATCTCAGAAATCCAGCCACATCGTTTGGCTTTGGCATCTCAGTCATAGCTCTCTTTTGCTGGATCTGGCTTTACACCTTCATCAGTACTAGTTATGAGGTTACAATGAATTGAACTTGATTAAACCTCAATTTGATTTTTTTCAGATTGTTCTCTCGTCATCGACTATGAACCTCACACCTTTAAATAACTTGGTCTTGTTTATGCTGGTACTTCTCAGGAGCTGTAGATATATACCGAAGGGCATTCGTAACCAACGAAACCTTCCAAATAGTGCAGTGAATGTAAATAGATATGAGCTCTTTTTATCCGACTCAAGTGTTTTGGACCCCACATTAAAACACATTAACACCTTTGCTTTGCTCAGCTCTGGTAATTTGTCTTCTATAGTCGGTGAAGGGTAACGACTTCTAATTAGTGCTGTATTCAAGTTGCAAGGATCAATGCAGATTTTCATTTTGCCTGGATATGTTCATCTTTTAGCTAACCTTTGACTGCAACAGGTACTTTCCTTGGAGAATGAATGAATGTTTTTTAATAACTCACTTTCCTGCTAATTTACTTGTACCTTCAAAGACGTCTGGAAACTATTTGCTCTGCTGACACTGGCTTCATATCAGTTTTCTTGTCAGTTCAGTGTACTGGTAGTCTCATCTTAGCATGATTTTGTCATGTTGTACCTTAACTAGTCCCATTTGTAGAATGGCTCTGCTTCGAATTCCTAGTAACGGCATGCATGTCTCATCGTCAACTACTACAAGTTCTGCTCTGTATTTCTTTCCATTCTTTGGGTTGACCATTTTGACTTTGGTCTGACCCGTAGGCTTCATTGTTGGCTTGCTCTCGGTTTGCACTTACTCTGCATGCACTATGAGCCAACGTGATTCATCCTTTGCAGTTATGGCATTGCTTTTTATCCTGGTCATGTTTCTTGCCACAGTATTTGTAACTCCGCAGCGGCACACTAGGTGTCTTTTTGTATGACTTCTGTAGTTTATCATGTGACTGTCTCACTGCATGGACAACTACAGCAGGGTTCTGCCCATGCCGGACAATGGCGGACCGTGACGTCTGGCACTCAAATAAAAAAGCCGGCTCAAAATGTTACCAATCGGCACTATTGTTTACTGGAAATGTACGCATTCATGTTGGGTTGGGTGGTACGTGATCATGTCGCAGACGTCCGGTGTCCAGATGTTGGTTATGACCAAATCAATGAATGGGGTTGCTATACTCTTTATTATGGTGTTTTGACACCTCTTTAGCGATTGGCAAAAATATCACGTATTTATTAGGTATTTAAAAGTGATCAGAGCTCGTCAAGTCATGGAAGTGTGAAACGTTGATTGCCTGTCATTGAATTTTTTGATCACACCACAGTCGAGATTGACTGATCACATGAATTAAAACATCACTATGATTGAAATAAAAATTCGAGCTGTGAAATAGCCAGCAAATGAAATAATGTCCAAGAAAGTTAGACAAAAGATTCTTCACCAGAACCTCCACAGCCTAGCACTAGCAGGAGAGTACACTGTTTACCTACCGATGCAATCTATTACGCTGAACTTTACACTATGCTTAAATTTATAACCTTGAGTAAACGAAAAAGTCTAGTACAAAAAAGTCTAAAGTCGACGATGCCAGTGGGAAATCTACTCGACGTAAACAAGCTTCAAGTTTTCGAAATGAGTGGATCAGAGGTCGTGACTGGCTTCATTATATTCCTGGCGAGGGAATGTACTGCCAGAAGTACAACATGTGTTCATGCGAACGAGATACATAGAATAAAATTTCAACCAGGCGTATCAGACTGTGTACTGTTTTGAGTTGCCGGCCGCTGCTAGTCAAAACATTGGAGAAATCATTCAACCTGAAATCAACTTTGAGCCAGTACTAGATCTACGTTCACAGCTCGATTTGTCACAATCTGATTAAAATCTGATGTAGTGTACGGGCTTTAATTATTTTGGCTATAAACTTGTTTTAATTTTATTTTGTATTACTTTTGTTATTAATGCCTTTTTATTTTACTTTGATTTTTTTTTAATTCCGCCCTACCTACATCTGAACCGATGCCTATGTAACGAGATTTCAACGAGACCCACTATCGACGATTTTAGTCAACGAATCACAGACCTCCTTCTATAGCGCACATGATGACGTCACCGGGCAGAGTCTGATGGCAAACACACTCAAATAAAATGGCGGATTATACCGACCGAGAAAAACACGGCTTTTCGGTAAGTTTATCATTGTCAAATGCAACGAAAGTCATTTTTATGTTAATATTGTGGCTCGAATGGTTCGACTTTAGATCGTTATTTTGCATAGTTATTCTGGGAGTGACGATTTTGTTTCCACCGGTTCGACCGAACGGGTGATGTTTTGTTGACGATCGGGCCAAAATCGTCTACGGTATTGAAGCCGTAGCTGTAAATATTCATCAAATTGTATCAACATTTTGTACATTATACAATAACACTTTATTAAAGTAAATGAGCTGATTTGGACTGGAATAAAATATTTTTTATTTGGAACACATCGCAATTGATCAGGAAATATTTGTTTGCTCCAATTTTCTGCGTCGATGCCGTGGGCCGGTGACCGCTATACAATTTAAAATCAGTTTGCATTGTTTACTATAGCTGTTTACAGTGTTCTAATCATTACGATTTACTTTTTTTTTGCTTCCATTCTAGATAATTATGCTCAGTGATGTAAAATTGAAGTGATGACTGAATGAACGAACCTTGGCTGGCGAAGATGTATCTGGAAGTGTACACATTTGTTGAAAGTGAAAAAAATATTCAATGAAATGACAAAAATTGTAAAATGCTGTGGATTTTTTTTGCAAATAAAAATATACTACATGTAGCAATTTTCTATTAATGGTTTATTCAAGTGGGCAAAATATAATGTACAGAAAGATTGCCCGTATACACTGAAAAGTAAGCAACCGACAGCCTGTATAAAAGGGGGACTGTGATTGGCTGTTACTTACGCGAGATTTGAACGGGACTTACATAGGCGTCGGATCAGATGTAGGTAGGGCGGAATTAAAAAAAATCACAAAATCAAAATCAAAGTAAAATAATAAAATAAAAGGGCATTAATAACAAAAGTAATAAAAAATAAAATTAAAATAAGTTTATAGCCAAAATAATTAAAGCCCGTACACTACACCAGATTTTAATCAGATTGGATTTGTCAGTGAAGGCAAATCTACGAGTCAGCAAGAATGCGACGTGTTGCAGCGACAATTCAATCCAAGCAATGTTACCAATATTATCATTACTATCGGCATCGGCATTCATTGTTCTGCTCACCACCTCCAATTTGCGTTGTGTCAAGCAGCTAACGCAGTTCCATTTGTCAAGAAATTCAACACAATTCTACGGCAGTTGTACGACTACTATGACAACAGAGCAGTACGTATGGCCGGTCTACATGCAGTTCAAACAACACTAAGAGAAAAAGTTCTGAAGCCCATCCAACCGTCTTCAACTCGGTGGCTAAGCATCGAGATGTCAGCAGCTAGACTGAAAGAAAATTATGTCGGTATCCTGGTCAGTTTGGAACATGACGTGAAAGCTGTCAGTTTGTTTCACCTCTTCAAGTTACCGATTTTTTGCTACAATGTTGTTGTGTGATTTGCTGCCCCACGTCAGTCGTCTTTTCAAAGCGTTCCAGGCGTGGGAATTCGAGTACAGTCGACTAAAACCACTGGTGACGTCCACGATTTCTATTATACAACAGATGAAGCCAGTAGACGCGAAAGATTTACAGAAATTGCGAGAATTCATTGCAAATCTTGAGAAGTATGACATCGTAGTGAACAGCACGTCGATGACGAAAAATACTTGAAAGAGCAGATGCGTGAAAACTACATCAACGCTCTGGTCAGCAATTTAGAGAAGCGATCTCGTCCGACGACATCGGTATTCTGTCGCAATTTAGCACATTTGATTCTCATCGGCTTCAAACTGAACAATCACCTGATTATGGCACCAATGCAGTGAAAACCACTTTCTACAGAAATCCGATCAGCGCGATGTATCGTCAGACGCAGTAAATCAGTGGATATACTTCACTATGTACGCCAAAGATTCCATCTTGAAGCAGCTGAATTTGAAGCCCGACGCAATTGTTGACCATCTGTGCACATCGCCCATGGTACAGCAAGTCTTCCCACGTTTAACACAACTTGCAAAGATATACTGAGTTCTTCCTTGCCAAACTACCGAATCCGAGAGAACATTCTCGCAATTAAAGCTCATCAAAACCATCCAGTGAAATTGACTAAATCAAACCAGCCTGGATAATCTTGTTCGGATCCCAATTGACAGCTAAACTGTCGACAGTTACGACTACCAAGCCGCCGAGCAGAGAAAAAAATCGACGAATTTCCCTGAAGAAATAAATGAACACAACTATCAATGAAATAATCTCATGGACATATTTATTTCTGTATTTATTTGACTTGATTATTTACATTGACAGTCAGGTAAATAGTTTGTGTAATTTATTTTACTTATTTATTCCACCCTGTTGTGTAAGGGAAATACAGTAATAATATAAAAATAATTTCATGGACAACACAACACATTTCAGTATTTATTTTGGCTTGAACATTACTGTCAATTGAATAATATCATGGACACATTTATTCTGTATTTATTTGACTTAATTATTAACATGACAATCAGGTAAATTGTTTGTGTATTTTATTTTATTTATTCCACCCTGTTGTGTAAGAGAAAAATACAGTAAAAACACATTTCAGTATTTATTTTGGCTTTGTTATTTAACAGCAGTAAAAAAATGTGTTGCTTCAGTCTTTACTATCATCTTTAAATTATATGTACATAATAACAGCATTTCACTACTAATATATATTTGTAAAATGTATTTCTCTAAAGTAGTTATAGTAGCAATACAATTGTCTATTTTTTGTTATGGTGTATTTGTGTGTCCAGTGTGTCATACTGTGGTATCGATCGGGTTCACTGACATGACACCTCAAAACAACTGTCAGGTATGTTAATGAGCGATCGGCACTCTCGTCAACCTTGGCAGAAACCTGCTACAGGGGCTTTGATAGTTCGGATTCCCTCTTTAGACAGTTCAGTAGCTCTGCCGATATAGAGACACTTGTATAACTCCAAATCCATTTCTCCCAACAGTCTTTCTCTGAGTCTGGACTACAAACCAGTCAGTCTCTGATTTGCATTTCTTGTTTTCTTGTGTTTCTGTTAACAATAGCTCTGTATAAAGTGTCAACTCTTCTTTCCACCTCTTCTACACCAATGCTAAGTTGTTGGCATTCACATCAAGCTTATATGGTTCTTTGATGTTCTCCATGTTGTGTATCAAAACAATGTAGTGAAAATTTGCAAACTTCGAATCTGTATCTTGTTTTTATGGGCCACCGTACTTTTTAAAACAGAATCTTTCTCAAAGACGTTGCTATGCTTCAAATGATGTACACAGTAATAAATCCTCAGCAAATTCATCAACATGTATTTAATTACGTCTCTCAGTGCTCGTAAAAGTCAATTTACTCACAGATCTCCGATCGCCAATAAGTTCAGTTTTCCATTATGTGGATCAAATTTCTTCGGTTATGGCGAATAACAATCACTTCTAAAACCATGTTTTAAATGCTGCTTGCATGAATTGTGTAACTCACTAGACGCAATGATCCCGGGACCCGCCGTAGGCGGCAGTATTTTCATACGAGGTCAATTTTGGATCACCAGGTCATTCCTAAACGCGTAATTAGGACTGAGACGAGAATCGATTTTGGGTGCCAGAAATCAACCAAAGACGCTTATTTTGGTATAATTTGCGCTGTCAAGACAAAGTTCAGGTTAATAAAATAAGATTGGCGACGTTTTCCCAGAAGAAAAAGTGAATTATTTGTTGAAAAAAGCGGAGAAAAATTAAAACGCATGCTGCAGCGTCATGGAAATTTTCTACAGTACACGTACACGCATCTTTCGATGACGTAGAATATTTTGCTAGTCAGCCCAGGGCGCCGTACAGACATTGTACTTATAGAAGGTAAGAGCTCTTGCCCTTTTCCACAAATTTAAATATATTCTTAACAATTGCTTTACCTATAAAACTCTGCACACCATGCTATGATCATTCAGTGTTTTGAACTAAACGACTCATCGGATGAATCAGGGAATCTGATGGCCAAAAATAAATCGCCAAATACTGCATCGTACATAAATGATGACAGCGATTTATTAGGCCTATGGCCTGTGAACTCGCATGATTTGTGTGATGTGCACATGCACGGTGCGACTAGTAAAAATTACCTAACCTACCGGTCCTTCACGGCCACAGTTGTCACGATGCATCTCTCAATAAAATAGCATCTAAAACCAAAATAAGGCCGATAATACTTGTACATTAATATTCTGGTCTAATAATGCAGCCAGCAATAATGAAATTGTATTGGCAAAATGATGACCTCGGATGTAGCCATGTCTAGGACATGGATATGATTTATAGTCTTTGCCCATTAATGTAATGTTATAATGTCTATGAAGTATGTCATCATGATTAATCATGTGTGACCACACATTGTATAATATTGAGCAAAAAGTCATGCAAAAAATTGTATTTCATTCACCACATTGGCATGGCTGGCTGTACCCATTCTTACTTTTTCATGACCATTGTTTGGCCCACTACAATTTCTTGTGATTTAGGCGTATTTTTGTCACATGCAAGAAACAGCAAGAGCTGCAATGTGTGCATCAAAAATGCTCTTATCATGCTTGTGATGTTGCTATTGTAGGTAAATGGCCACAGCAGAAATGTACATAACTGTTATTTATTAGGCAGAAACTGACAGGGGCCAATTCCTTGTGCTGATGTCTACATACACATGTACATCAGTGAAAGTTTTGCTGTCACCAGCTGCCATTCTTGAAATGGTGCCATCGATCAACAGTGTTTGCCACTCACCTCAACCTTAAACAATGTGTTGTCATTTGTTAATAAGGCCAAATTTTATTAGTCCCCGTTCGGACGCAGTCCGAAAACGGGGACTTATGTTTTGCCCTGTGTGCGTCCGTCCGTCCGTCCGTCCGTGCGTCCGTCCGTCCGTGATCACCTGTATCTCGAACATGCATGGACCGATTAAGTTCAAACTTCACTCATACATCACACATTATATGGGACATATGCACATGCATTTTTTTCATGATCCGATTAACGATAGCCGAATAGCGGCCATTTTAAGGCCGAAAATGCATCAAAATCGCACATTTTCACCATTCCGGACCCGGATCTCAGTTATGCATGGACGGATTTTGTTCAAATTTGGTACATACATTAAACATGATAGGACCTTGATGCACGTCATTTTTTTTTTGGATCGGGTTCGAAATGGCCGACTGGCGGCCATTTTGTTTTAAAGAATTCAGTTCTGGATCCGTATCTGAGACATGCTTGGATTGATCGAGTTCAAACTTCACACACACAAGGTACATCATGTCACAAATATGTATGTGCATTTGTTTCATGATCTCATTAACGATAGCCAAATGGCGGCCGCTTTAAGGCCGAAAATGCATTGAAATCGCACATTTTCACCACTCCGGACCCGGATCTCAGTTATGCATGGACGGATTTCATTCAAATTTGGTACATACATTAAACATAATAGGACCTTGATGCACGTCATTTTTTTTTTCGGATCAAGTTCGAAATAGCCGACTGGCGGCCAATTTGTTTTAAAGAATTCAGTTCTGGATCCGTATCCGAGACATGTCTGGATTGATCAAGTTCAAACTTCACACACACAAGGTACATCATGTCACAAATATGTATGTGCATTTGTTTCATGATCTCATTAACGATAGCCAAATGGCGGCCGCTTTAAGGCCGAAAATGCATTGAAATCGCACATTTTCACCATTCCGGACCCGTATCTCAGTTATGCATGGATGGATTTTGTTCAAATTTGGTACATACATTAAACATAATAGGACCTTGATGCAGGTCTTTTTTTTCGGATCAAGTTCGAAATGGCTGACTGGCGGCCATTTTGTTAAAGAATTCAGTTCTGGATCCGTATCCAAGACATGTCTGGATTGATCAAGTTCAAACTTCACACACACATGGTACATCATGTCACAAATATGTATGTGCATTTGTTTCATGATCTCATTAACGATAGCCAAATGGCGGCCGCTTTAAGGCCGAAAATGCATTGAAATCGCACATTTTCACCATTCCGGACCCGTATCTCAGTTATGCATGGATGGATTTTGTTCAAATTTGGTACATACATTAAACATAATAGGACCTTGATGCAGGTCTTTTTTTTCGGATCAAGTTCGAAATGGCTGACTGGCGGCCATTTTGTTAAAGAATTCAGTTCTGGATCCGTATCCAAGACATGTCTGGATTGATCAAGTTCAAACTTCACACACACATGGTACATCATGTCACAAATAGATATGTGCCTTTGTTTCATGATCTGCTTAACAATAGCGGAATGATGGCCATTTTAAGGCCGAAAATGCATCAAAATCACGTATTTTCACAATTCCAGAACCGGATCTCAGTCATGCATGGACGGATTTTGTTCAGATTTAGCACAATGTGTTGTACATATGCAGGTGCACTTCGGTCATGATCTGCTTTGAATGTATATGTCACTCAAATATGAACGGAACGGGGACGTGTCATTGACAATGACTTGTTTTTATGGAAATGAGTAACATTTTTCTAAAATGAACACAAGTTGATATTAATATCATCATGTAAAAAACAATTGTTTAAAATGATTGTATTTGATGTAGACTGAACATGTTGGGGAAAAAATAAATCTAAAATAATAAAACCATGCCTAACTACCCAATATTTTTTATCCTAATACTGGAAATTTGTTTTTCATTGGCCTCATAATCGTTTGAGATTTTTTCAACATGGTCCACATAAATAATGAGGGATAAACTGGTATTCTGTACAAACAGGTCCATGCATTTACATTCTATGTTTCTGGTTTGATGTTGACTCATTTACAGCCCTGTCATTGGTGATACCAATCAAATGCTGTCTTTGCACATGGTCAATTCACTTCGATTATATGTCAGATTGCACATTGCCATACGATAAATTCATTATTTTTACGAGTTCTATCAGTCTGATGGGATTGATTTCATCAATGATATTTCTATGAAGTACAATTACATTTCATATAGTCTCTTTGGACCTACTTTATATCCTATTCATTCTGAATGGACAGTTGGATGAACATATAATAGCCTAAAAGTAAGAGGGTATATTTGTACGACACCCTGTAACTTTGCATGATATGGGTCTATAATACTGTCTTGTACAATGTTGTAAACAGTTAACTACTGGTTTTGTACAGTTTATTGTTGCTTCATATATACAGACAACAAGATATAATATTTTCGGCAATATGACTATTACCAAATTGGTTGTCGGTGGTGATACCTATCATTTGGGTCTTCCATCAACACTTGTGTGCTTTTGCACCATGAGTCGTTTCATGCACATCATACCAGATTTAATCATGACACTCTGTTGACAACACTAATTTACCTCATTATAATGTAAATGTGCATAACCTGTGTTTATTTTCAATGAGAGGATGCTTGAATGCACGGTAGTGCTTTCAGCATCCTCTCGCCAGTTATTTACAATGTGCCTCAGGATTTAATTATGGAAGTCCAATCATTTCCAAAGCATTATCTATTTCAACAATGTTCTTCCTATTGAACATTCCTCTACTCAACACCTTACTCAAATCATTCATTACCTTTATATAATCCTTACCACTTACTTGTTTTTTGTAAACTTGTTGTTTATTGTTGGTTAAAATAAAAACTTTATTATTTGCTTGTTCATTACAGACGATTATTTTATTCACACTATTTTTACCTGGTTGTCTTCCAACTAGTCTGCTAGTGATGATCAAGTGGTGGGTGGGTCACAGTCAAGTACAAATAAGCCATTCACTGCCAAAGAACAAATATAATCATTCTTTCCGATCAAGTACTTTAACCTCCCCCTCTTGATTCAAATGACGTAACCAAAAGACTTAAGACATCACCTACTTATAACACACAACACCATATTTACATAATTGTTCATACATGTATACATTGTCACAGCAAAATCAATTCCATAAATTTACCAATGGCTCAAGCAAATCATTTGCCCATATTAACTATAGCCTCTTCTGTAAGCCAGCTGATACTTGTGGCTTGTGTTTCAATTAGATAACGTTAGTCCAAAAATGTCAGCTTCTATTATTTGAACACTCTGGAAAATAACAAACCCATTATCAAGGCCACGTTTATATTGCGCTGGTCCTGCTAACTCTGGATTCATTCTATATAGTGGGTAAAGAAATACAGATCATGCTGCGTCCATCACTGACTCACAAAGGAACACATGCGCAGTAGTCTAGCTACTTAATATACACGAGGGCGGGTCATAGTTCAACATAATATATTGTTACACCAATAACAAACAGCTGGTATGCCATAACTAGATGGCATCACAAAATACATGCCCCTCAATCAGGGTCGTTTGTTCGGTATATATAAACAGATTACAATAAAGATACTTAAGACATTACGCATAATGTGGAACAAACAGAAGATCCAAAAGTCAAGGTGAGTTTTGCTTGATAATAGGCTGCATGTATGTTCGTGTCTGTTTCAAAATGGCCGCGTGAAGGCGGAGTGCATCTTGCTCTGGTGTATCGATTTTCACAGGATGTCTCCAGTTATATTTCAAATAAAGATAATATAAGCCGATCAATAGTTTATACCGATGTCGTGCTTGAGTTATGTGAGGCAGAACGAAATATAATTTCGAAAATCGTGTTATTTCCGGACAGTTTCGATGTCATGGTGGAAAAACTTTCCAACGAGTGGTCAACGAATGTATCGGTAACTGACCAAGTATACCTACCCTACTTAAGTCATTTTTATTATCCAAGAAACGTTTTGAGCGCCTGTGGCTCGACCCACTTTTTTGTAAAGACAGTTTATTTACATTCTGTAACGGCAGTCTCCCCACGAGGTACCTCGTGTGTGTAATAAAATTTAATCGCTCAATTAATTCCCGAAGAATGTCTGACAATGAGACGCCTGCCGCTACGGTCAGTACCGAGTCGCAGAGGCGGCGGCACGAAATTTTGCGTGGGGGGGGGGGTCTGTTCATAACCCATTTCTCACCATCCCTGACTACGGTGGCGAATTTTTTTTCTATGCAATGTAAAATCATATCGCTGCTGTGGGCGGCGACGACTGGAGACTGTTTTTGTTCTGGGGCTCTCATGGCAATGGCAACTGACTTTTACTGACTTTTTTTTATTATTCTGACGTATTCTGAGTTGTTTAACAGTCAGACACTGACAAGTAAGTAAGTACCAGTAAACAGTCCCGGACATAGTCAATATGGGAGTCTGAATCAGTTAGACCCTGAAGATAGCGTCATCACACAGTATTACATTAATGAACGAAATTTACAATCTTATGCTCAAAAATAATCCGATAATTAATGACAAATTGACAATCCCTAATTTTGCTAAATCGCCAGTTGTAAACTTTATTAGGATTCCCGCATGAAGTTACACAAAAATATTGATTTTGTCCAGGTTATATAATTATGAAATAATAAATATTTCATTTTTGTTTGTGTACATATTTTAATACAAATACTCTTTCTATATAATTGGGTGGTAATTGCAAAGCCAGTTTATAAAATTGTAAACAAATATTTTTGTAAATAACACTGACCTCGAGAAATGTTACTGCCAGAATATTTTATATTGCAATTTCTTTCAATTTGAATTAGTTGTATTGTATTGTAATGTAATGCATTAGTAACAATGTAAATATATATACATTTCATTGTTGAGACTGAGTTATACATTTGTTTCATACTATAAGTTATCTTTATTGGAATTAATAATCCCCATAACAATTCTCCTATAAACAATATTCAACTTTTCTTTGCAACTCTGGTATCTTTGGTATCTCTGAGCGATTTCAAACTTTAGAAACTCTAAAAACGCAATTTATGGCCCGACCAACGTTTCAAATGTTCGCCCAATCTTCTATGTTTATTTTGTGATATGAATGATTCAGCCTAGCGCTTAGATTGGTTATTTATTAGAGGCGCCCGGGGATTCAAAATTTAGCGTGAATGCCTATTTATTAGAGGCGCACGGGGATCCAACATTTAGCGTGAATGCCTTAACGAAGGTCGAGGTCAAAAAATAAAAGCAAAAAATAAACATATTTTCGCCCAATCATCCATTTATTGGGTGATATATCAGCCCGGTGGTAATATAGCTTATTTATTAGAGGCACCCGGGAACTAAAATTTGGAACGTGAATTAGTTGGGCGACAATAATAACCAAGACTACTTACCACAGCGATAGCACCGGTGATTGCAACATAGTTTACGTTTAGTAAGCGAGGGTGGAAACCGTGTTTATGCCATGCAAAAGCGAAGACATTGAACGTACTTTAGCGCAAATAAATTTGTTTTGTTTCTCGGCGATAGCTACGTGAATTTGAACCAAAACGTTATCAGCAAGACTCAGAAGACGACAGTGACAGCCATCACAACGTAATTGAAGGCAAATAAACATGTGAAGCAAAACAGTCTGTTTCGAGTCGTAGTGTAAAATATGCGACAAAAACATTGTTGACTTTTGGGGGGAATGGAAACCATTCAATTTGAGGGTGTAACAATAAGCGAGGGAGATAATCGTTTTTATGTTGTGAAAAAGTGAAGACGTTGAACGTACTTTTTGTTCTTCAGTAAAACGTCACTTTTGTTTGATTACCTAACAAGTTACAGAACAAACACCTAAACGGCCGTCCTCAGCAAATACTAGTAATTTAGCCAATGCATTTTCCATGTCAAAATCGCGAAAATATCCGTTTTTACTCAATCTGGGAAGTTCGAATTACTGAACGAAGTACAGGACGACGAAGCTGAAATATCGAAGAACCAACACATACCAAAAACTATATCTCAATAGTGAATATTCATGGTGTATTTTAAGTCTAACCGGATCGGAAGTAGGGATTTTTTACTACTCTAAATATCCAAATATATTTTGGGTAGTAAAAATACAATACAAGTTTCTTGCCTGGTCACACTGTAATGAGTGGGCATATAATTAGTGTACGTCTCGAATTCCATCAACGTTCCGCTCGCTCATTTGTAATATATTTATCGGTTGACTTGTTTGTGTTGCGTTCCTGGATTTTTTTTTTGGTACTTAGGAAAACTGGTACGATAGAGTAGCCCGCCGCCAACGTCGAAGATCATATGACAAAGCATTTTTCATATGAAGGCTCGAGCACTTAACCGGGATGAACTGTAAATGATCGTTCTGCTTTAACTGCAAGAGGCGGCGGCACAACATTTTGCGAGATCTGCTCACCATCCCTCGCGCCGAACGCATTGCGACCTTACAAGGGGGTCCGGGGCATGCTCTCCCGGAAGAATTTTGAAATCTAGACCCTCTGAAACGCTATATCCTGCATTTGAGGGGAACATTTTCATTAGGGGCGACCCGCCCCCTGTGCCACCACCACTCATTGATTGATAAGATGGCAAGAAATTTGAAACAACACATCTGGGAAAATTGGCTGAATTGAGTGACCAACATTATTTTTATATCACTGGATTAAAGCTAGACAAGTATAATCAACACAGAGAAAATGTCATCCATGATAAATGTAATATTATATTGTACAACAAGTTTGTCGTTTATTTGATTTCTTGAAATATTATTTTGAAAAACCCAACCTCAATATTAATTGTGTCCCTGGGACTCTGTTACTGTTGTTGTTGCTAAAATAACTCCAATATACATGATGCAATTGTTCCTGCAAACGATTTATAATGCATGTATAGTTTATAATTGTTGCGAGTTGAGCTATAGTTTATTTTTCACTAAACGTAAATTACAAGAAGCTGACCTCGAAATATAAACCCCAATCCAAATGCATCTTTGGGGCTATGTGCAGAGAACTAGGTTTAACGGTTTGATGTAATATTGTAAAAATACGTATGCTTATGTCGCAAGCAGGCACGTATACATCCAAGAACGCGTGTATACGCTTAATTTATAGGTAAGTCTATTTTTGGGATTGCCTATTGGCATGTTACAAACATGTATAAATAACGGTACATCAATCAATGAGCTGGTAGTATCCAATTTCAATGTTTACAACAAGAATTAATAAATCATAGAACCAACGAAAATTATGGCGTAACTGTGTTTGAAATTTAGTATTGAACATTATCATTTAATATGTTCATTTGTCAATAATTATCTTTTGTAATGATGTTCCTAGTGTGATAGTTTATTAACAAACACATTCGCCAAGGGTCAAATGGAAATTACTGAAGAAGTTCATTAAATCCTCCAGGTCACACATTTGATATCCGTTATTTCATGTGTCTGTTATTGAACGTCAAAACGAGCTACACAATTGTGAGCTGTGACCTCGTTTCGAAGAAATCTTTCATTGCACGTTATTTAGAGCAGTCTTTGAGAGGTTTACTGTAGCATAGTCAGTTGCTTGAATGTCTGCTTACATAATCTCACGTTTTAAACACATATCAACAATTCTGATCAATACATGAATGGAAAAAAATTTACTTTAACAATAAAACAAAATGATATAGTAAAATACATAAAAAGTTGAACCTAAATTTGAGTAACAGCCTGACCCCGTGCAACATAATAATTTGCATATATAATTACGTCGCTTTTGCGTGTGTTGCAAAATTATATTCATCTAACCATCATTATGTGCGCTTTTTATGGACCAGGTGTTCACTAGTTTAGTAACAAATTTTAAAAAAACAGTCACTAAAGGATTTCTGTTTTTACCTTTAAGTAAGACGAATGTGAATAGCGAGCAGTGAACATGTACTTCAGAGGCGGCGGCACGGCATTTTGCATGGGCCGAGATCTGCATGACACACTATGTTTCAGCTTGATTTTTCGAGGGGGCGACCTTCTGCCGCCGCCACTGTACTTGGTTAATGATTGTTACACGATGACGTCAAACATTCAACCTGCGTGCTAAGATCAAACCAATTATTTATTCTATTTCTGGATGTATCGAATATCATTGCTTTATCACACGGAACTGCCATGATAAATTGTTAAAATAAACAGAACTAGTGACAATTATATTCTCATTTCTTTTCACTGAGAATGCTTCACTAACTAACCTATTTTCAAGGTAATTTTTTATCTGCAAAATTGACTAATTATTTTTATTTAGTAACGAGTTGGACAATTGTTTTGCTCGAAAATTAATGTATGTATTTTCGTGTACTATTCAATACATCAATAATAAAACACCTAGGGAATTTCCGAAATGTTTTTTTTTTTCAATTGATTGCTTTCTTAACACAGATAGATTCAAATCCACGGCTATTGGTGTACATTTCCCACTTCATAATTATTTACTTCATGTGTCGAGTTTTTCGGGGAACGCCTTGTCTTGGATGCTTGGAGGCTATAAATATATATAATGAGGCACCAATGTTATTTTTCTTTCAGCCAGTTTGTTGGGCATGATATACAAGTAAATTTATCTTATTGAAGGGCAGTGTACCATAATAAATACAAACACTGGACTCATAGAAGTCATCATTTCACAGTACAAGGACACCTAATACACTATCATCATCCATCTTTTCAGTGTCCTGCCAATTTAGAGCAATTAAAGAAATATAAATGATACAAATATACATACGATACATTAAAAGAATAAATAAATTAAAAGAATATAAGCTGCAAAGTATCAAATGGTGGCACCAAGAAAATTAACTACATCAAGTCTGCTTGCCCTGCGTCATATAATGTTGTAAATTCCTATCAATCAGAAATGCAAGATCATTATTTATGATCATTATTCACTATTGTATTTCATAGACTCTTTTGGTTAAACAAACGGCGCCCAAAAGCTACGTGATTGTGATGCTAACTGCTATAATATCGATAATATGCAAACAAAAAATAGTGCAATTAATCATACTTTGTTAATAAAGCATATCACATTGCGTATAACTGAAAAGACGAAAATAACTAACGTGCTAGCATTGTATGCAATATTCATAAAGTGTGATGTATAGAACATTAATTACCTTACTACCATAGTGACCTCCTATTGTGACTATGATATAGCGAGTCAAAACAATGAAAACATTTAATATCATAAGACGTTCGTCGACTTGTATAATTGCTTAAAAAGAAATAACTATTCATGTGATAAAAATGTCTGAAAGAGCAAATATTTTGGTAGCTGTTCAATATGAGTTATAACTCGTTAAATATCAGAAATTCTCGAGTTATTAAAAAAAACAATATACGTCAAAATAGTGACAATCTTTAAAATAAAAATTATAAACTAATTAATGAATCAATTAATCCCCATCCAACCTACCACTCATTCAAAAATTCACCCGTCTATTCATCCACCTACCAAAACACTCAACAATCCACCCGTCTATTCATCCATCAAAACACTCATTCAAACATCCATCCATCTGTCTGTTCATTCATCCACCAAACACTCATTCAAACACCCACCTGTCTCTTCATCCATCCACCAACACACTCATTCAAACTTCCATCCGTCTATTCATCCATCAATCCAAACAGTCATTCAAACATCCATCCACCAAAACACTCATTCAAACACCCATCTGTCTCTTCGTCCACCCACCAAAACACTCAGTCAAACATCCATGTCTCCTCATCAACCCACCTGCAACCCCCATTCAAAATTCCAGCCGTCTATTCATCCAACACCAAAACACTCATTCAAACATTTATCCGTCTATCCATCCATCCATCAATCCATCCAAACACTCATTCAAACATCCATCCGTCCCTTCATATCTGCTTCATAGTACACTCATTCAAACTTCCATCCATCCACCCATTCATTCAAACATTTATCCGTCTATTCATCCAAATACTCATTCAAACATTCTTCCAAATATTCATATCGAAATAATTACAAGGTCTTTTCCAGTGTAAGCGCCCTCACTTCAGCTCGATGAATAATTTGTCTGTTGTGTTTTTGTGTTTTGTGTCTCGCACGTAACTCTGGGTAAACGTTATTTAATTATACGCACTGAACACTTCACTCTCAATAATACTTGGGACAAATCTTGCCGTACTAACTCATTTAATTGGTACAGTTTAATTGACTTGTCTGATATCTTGTTAGCTACAAAAGTTATGAGTACGAACGTCCAATAAAGCTAAATTAATTAATACCACAGGCAGGTTTAAAGGCTATTCACCATTGTAGGCGACTCGTTAGCGTTTGTTATCTGTATCTGCCAAGTTATTCACCAAACGATACTGCACAGCAACTCGGAACAAATTCTATTCACGTATTAGTGTTTATCAAGACACCCACGACTCAAACTGCCATGTAACCTTTTTGACCAAACCATAATCCCTTATTTGTAGTAGGTTATACCCTATCATTCAGACACACAACACACTCCCAGTTAATTCACAAATCAATAAGAAAGCGACTTATCGAATAATTTGTCTTTAAAACGTGTAGAATTGTTTTATTAACACAGAGGTATTATATATTTCATTAGCTAATTTACTTATTCTCCATAAAATGGGATCATAGTTTTGACTTTATTTTTTTAACTCTGTATTTAATTATGTATTTTTCCTACACTTTATTTTATTATTAATTTGCTAAGTTGTTGTTTTTGGTAATCGCGAAAGCCCATAAAGACTTTACCAAATGCCCATTCAAATTTCGTTTAAGCAACAGCTCGCTCAAGGGAGGTAATAATTAAAATCAATTAAATAAAAAATATCGTGTTGTGTTGATTACTTGGCCGCAGGTTTCATTTCAGTTTATTTTTAACTTATCTGACGTATTTTTGATCACAGTTTCTTGCAAGTCGAACTGAACACAATCGGACATGAACCATCTAGATCGTCATTGGTTTAGATATGCGTTTGATGGACAAAGCAGGAAGCAGGAACTATTTTGACGTGGTGAAAAATATTTGCTATCGCTACGATCCATGTACCTTGCTAGAGATTCGGGTGGAAACTCGAGTGACTACTAGATCATCACCACTTATTAATCCCCGTTCGGACTAAGTCCAAAAACGGGGACTTATAATTCAGTCTCCGTCCGTCCGTGCGTTCGTCCGTCCGAAGTCATATTTCAGAATCCTTTGGACCATTTCCGTTCATTCTTTGCATGTGCCTAGTAATTTATGTGGGACATATGCACATGTAATGGTTTAGCGATACGATTCAAAATGGCCGACTGGCAGCCATCTTGTTTTTTGAAAATGTCGTATTTTGGACATGCTTTGTCAGTTTTCATTCAAATTTGGCACACACTTTATACATGTTAAGATGTTTCAAAATCGGATCAAGGATGGCCGATTGAAAGCCATCTGACTTTTTTGCCTTATTACTGTATTTCAAAGATTTATGTACCATTTTCATTCGTATTTGGCACATACATTATACATGTCACATACATGTAACGGCTGCTTTTATTTGTGGCCATATTACTATATCTCTGTCACCCATGTATCATTTTCATTGATATTTAGCATGTCAGGAATGGATATATGTACATGTCAATTCAATTTGCAATTTGATCAAATTTGGCCGACTGCCAGCCATCTTGTTTGTTTAAAATGTGATAACTTGGACATGCTTTCACTTGTGATCTATGTTTTTCTTTGCTGTGTCTTAAACCGGAGGGGTCATCACGCAACACATGTTCGAATTTGATGTAAATAAACAATCTGTTGTATACGCCACTTAGGACTCAAGTTTCAAGGACATGCTCGCAACAACCCCTCCAGTTTAATATGACGAGCACAAAGAGTACTTTCAAAAATTTAACTGGGACTGTGTCATTTGCAATGACTTGTGATCTATGTTTTTTTTGCTGTGTCTTAAACCGGAGGGGTCATCACGCAACACATGTTCGAATTTGATGTAAATAAACAATCTGTTGTATACGCCACTTGTATTATTGGTCTGTAAATAGTGATTTTATAATACACAACAACAACTATATAAATATAACTGAACTGTTTGATAAACAACGAATATACACTTAGCATGTTCGTTTCGACATTTCGTAATACGAATGTTTATAAATAGCATAACGTTACCGGTGTTTGGTCTCGGAGTAACCATGTTCGTTGCTGTTAACAATGGTAAACTTACCGGTCGTTTTTCTTGTAACGTCGGTAAAGCGCCATTTTAGTCGAGTGGGTTTGTGACCTGTTTCTGACCGGTGACGTCACTGGTTTACTTGACCAGTCTGTGGGGATCTCGTTGAAATCCCGTTATGTGTATGCATCAGAGTTATGAGAAGATAGTTAAAACTAAATTAAATGTATGTGAAAATAATAAAGAATAAAGTACTAATAAAATAAAATGTGTAAAAAATGCGCGCCGTACAATACATCTGATTTCAATCATATTGCTGATTCGCTGTAGTAAAATACATGCAAGATCAATCCCTTATTTAGTATGACGGATATGAACAAGATTGGATTACAAAATCTGGAATAGTGTAACATGTTTTAAATGTTGAGGCTGCAGGCCGCAAGCCAAGAACTGGAAAATAGATATTTATAGGGTACGACGGTTTTATTTGTCGCCGGATATTAGTTATGAATTTTGGAATACTTTTCAATGCAATTCCTGACTAATGTCGTACCGAGAAATAAATATATGCACCATTATACATTCGCATGAGCGTTGTATTTGTAGTCATTGGTTTCATCTCCTTTGCATACTCAAATCGTGGCAAGAGGACACTTTACTCAAGAGCTACATGACGATCAACTTATGAAACATAGTTCACAAAGCCTAGGATATACGTTGTGTTTCAGTAGCTCAATCGGCAGCGCGTCTGTTGTTTCCCTAGCACAACAAAAGTTAGTGTTAGTTTGTCAAATAAAGGCATATGAATGTACAACTACAATGAGACTTCCTTTTTAGGGGGTAAATAATGTTTCAAGTTAGATCGTGCATGTTCTTAAGACCTACGTGCAACAGTTTCAGTATTTCCGGTCAAAATTCATATTCAAGAAAAGTTCCGTATGTGAGCATTATGCTATAGTTAAAATAATAAAACATGTTATTGTAAAAACAAACGAAATAAAATGTATAAATATTACTGCGCATTTCTATATTATCGTAGAAACAGTGAACGAGATACAATTTCTGATGTGATACGTAATTAATAAGATGATAGGTTACGGGTGATTTACTTTGCACTTCACAATATCTTAGAAAAAAACTATGAAAGAAGTAATCTCATTTCATTAAGGAATCCTATTTAGGTAGCTATGTCTCCGAGCTCTGTACACAAATAGCTAATTTTCTATACAATCTCATAGTTAGGCCATTGTAAAAAAAGAACAATGAGTTAAGTTTTAAATTTACTTTTATTTGTACAAAGGAGGTATTGCAATAGTATTATAATATGATCATGTATGTGAATTATACCAAACTTTGTTCGCACTGGATATAACATTCAACAATGAGCAAATTGGCTTTCAAATCAAGGGTTTGGTGGACACAAAACACCGGTAAATTATAACATTTGGCTAGAACGTTGATGAAAAATTTCATATTTTGATTTCTAGCTACTAGTACTTTCTAGTACTTTGGTGTAGTTTGGAAAAGGAAAGGAACATCGAGACGCGATCATCTTTCAGACAACGTCTTCAAACATCCTGTGTTATTTATACGTGATTCGCAAGTAAAAAATCTAATAGCCAAAAAAAGCACAATAGCGATTAAGCTGGTAATTCGCGAAACAAACATTGGTCAGACATAGTAGCCTGTGTAGTAGCTTCTTAAAAAGGTCTTAATTACAGTATATTTTAGCCTCTGTTCCTACCTGACTACTTACAGATGTAAATCAACTTAAAGATGCACCAGTACGAACCGGAATGCCTCATTTTAAATCACGTACTTACCTTTTACTGTATGAAAATACATTAATCGCAGTCTTGCATGTGGGATCAAGATGATTTAGTGACCCCATTCGGAAAATGAATGTGATAGTCAATAAAAACACACATCGAGAAAATCGTCTGATTTATATTTGTAGTCTGAGATTACACACTCAACTACTATCATTTATTATTATTACACTACCCCCCCCCCTCGCCATAGAACACAGCTTGACGAGTATGTATGTAGTTGGAGTGTTTCTATATACGAGAGTACGCGTGTAATTGTACAACTATTTCTCAGCGAAGGGCACACATAACATGGTATGGTATCACACTTGGTCACGATGGCTATTGCAATGAAATCTGGTTCGTGACCATATTCAATGTTCTATTTTTACGATGTTCACGGGTTCACCATTTTGAACATATTTGTATTAAAGAAACGTGTGCATTGTCAAAGGCAACAGGCAGCAATTTCATGAAAGTGCACTCAGTGTGGCGGATGTGAGATTCCATTTTTGTAGTTTACATTATGTAGAGAGAGAACCCTGCTACATATATATATATATATATATATATATATATATATATCTGTCATATTCATAAATGTAAATATAAGCAAATCACATATATACATTTGATATGAGTATTTAGGGAACACATGCCCCTAGTAACTATGATTATATGATAGCAATCATATATATATATATATATATATATCTGTCATATTCATAAATGTAAATATAAGCAAATCACATATATACATTTGATATGAGTATTTAGGGAACACATGCCCCTAGTAACTATGATTATATGATAGCAATCAAACCTTTCCGTAACTAATTAACTCTAAGGTCATCTGATTTTTGTCTAAATTATGTCTAGGTTATGGTGCGACCATCGATATACGATTCAACTGTCTCTAATTCCAGTTTTCATTTTCACATTTATTATTTTTGAAAAGTAGTATTAGTTTTTTTAAAAACGATGCATTTGCCTAGACGTGTATGTTTTCAATCGGCCTATAAATAATTCATACTTTACGTCGTACTCCATGTCAGAGACCATCTTGTTATTTGTGCAATTCTACATTCACACGGGGGTCAGTAACAACCGCATTTTTTATGATCGAGGTCATGTGTTTAGCACATTTCAAATTAACATGGTGGCAGAACGATGATTGACTTTGACAGTGGATTCTCTTTTTCGGCTATTGGTCTGCTCTACGATTACAATGAGAACAATTTGCAGTGCACGACATCATAATATTATATTTCCATTAAATGTCAATAACTATTTTTGTATGTAATAAACGATTTTTGAAACAGTTTTGTCATCATCAGCAACGGCAGCAGCAGTATATCATACATCCAGTAATTTGAGCTGCTTTGTAAATACGCAAATTGTATGGTCATTTGAGATTGTTCACTCAAATTTTTGCAGATTTCAAAAATCCCCCAAATCGTGTGAAAAATCGCATCGAATGCCTAGGGAGAAGGGGATTATATTATTCCTTTTCCAGATTGATCTTCACTTCTGCTGATAACAAGCCCTATAACTGAATATATCTGTTCTCTAGTAATGAAATGTATCACCTGATAAAGGTGGTATACTGCAGAGCAAGGCGACGTAATACAGTGTCGTATCTGGAACGATCACACGAAATAAAAGAACTATCCTCTGAAAAACCCCTTGTGTCTGTGTAGAATAATAACAGTGTAATAAATTCCCACAAGTGGTGTGTTAAGCACTAGGACTACCAACTCTTAAAAGTAGCGTTATAGATACAAAGTGTGGACTAACTTCCCAGTGCTGTTAAAATCAGCACAAACAATATACAATTTATGTACTTTATTACAAAATGTACACATGATAGAAAAGTTAAAAAGTAGACAATCGGGCGACGACGTTACACAATTTTGGGTCCCGACAGAAAACTTTCAAATCTTTCAAATTAGTAATATCCTTGACTCAGTGCACATGGATGTGTGTATGAGCAATTAATACCACGTGGTTAGAATCTCGTGTATTCTGAGACCTGATGCAATCTTGATCATTGCAAAATGATTCCAGACGATGAATATGAATTACATTAATCTAAAATTTGATGACAAAGCGAATATTAGATTTCCCCGATAGCTTTGTGTAAAAAGAAAGAAAGACATGTACATTACATTCATGAAATGAAATAAGAAAATCAGGATTGACCAACAGTATACTTTACATTAAGTTTGTGTAACGAGGAAAAATGCACATTAATCTGGATTGGCAATGTATAATGCCAACAAAATGAGGCAATCTAAAAATGTGATACAGGGGTGTTAAACTGATAGACAGTACGATAGACACTATGCAATGAGATTAGAAATAGACTAGAATTATCTGATATTTACAACACGTACACATTGTTTATTTTATGTACAGAGGCAATCGACGCTTGAATAGAAATTCAATGCTTTCCATTATATTTACTGATTCTCAGTAACTTCAAAAGAGCTTAGACTGAGACATGTTTTTGTCTTCAAATTGTGTTCTATTTTTTCCGCCATCGCGTTCAAACACCATGGTTACATAATTTAGTGGAACAATAGATTTAATGACACCAGGAACGTCTGCCAGGTTTTTGCTTGCTTATTTTTCTCATTGAATCACGGGACATTTGGGCGTTATAGATCACATCAACCGCACAGCAGATAAATGTATTCTCAGTCTATAGTCTCATCACCAACTTATCGTAAACAGTTCTGGTCACGTACATCATTTTTCGGTCATGGCAACAGTTCACGGGAAATATCAAGCTGCTAGCCCGGGCATTTACAAATTGTTATGAATGTGTCTATGCACTAATGCCGATCAATGTATACTGAGGCTCTGAATATTTTACAAGTTCATCAATATTCCATATCAATTAATTCCAGAAATCAGATGTTACGAGGGTTATGAGGGTTACAGTGGTCGCGACACACTAGTAATTAGATCACTATATGAGCATTATTATTTCATAATACGCGTTTTTGTGCATGTCATAATGTTTAATCATCATTGAATATTTGCTAAACAAATGTAGGAATCAGTTTTGCCGGTTTATCGCTTTTTTGTACTCTTTGAAATGATTTACCATATTTATTAATTGGGCAGTGTTCAGTTCACATGGCTTATTGTGGCTAGTATACAAATAAAGGACACAAAACGCAACGAGTGTGCGAGGTTAACGATAACGATATATTTCCCGATCCTGATCCCATAAACGTGTACAGAAACAAATACTTGTATCCATGAGAACGTAAAACCAACATGGCGTTTCAACTTGAGTCATTTTTTGAAGAGTTTACTGCTGCTCTTTCAGTAGAGCAAAGTAGTGGTTTAATAAATTTGAGCTCCTTGCTATTGCCAATCATTATAAAGTAGAATTGAGGTTCAATATGAAAAAAAAAAATTATTAAATCAATTTTAGTGGAATATTTGGTTGATGAAAATGCCCTTTTGGAAGATGTTTTGGTACAGAGTGCTCAACATTTAATGCCAAAAACAGAGAAAAGGAGAAAATGGGAATAGAACTAGAATAAGATAGCATGAAAAAGAAATTAAGGAATTAGAATTCAAAGAAAAGAGAGAAATTAGTGAACACTAATTAAAGAAAATTAAATAATTAAAAGAAAGGGAAGCTGAGAAAAGATTGAAAGAACTAGAACTTTAGGCCCAAAACCCAGATGGTCAGATTTTAAGATCTCAACAGTCAACCACCCCTAGCTTTGATCCTAGTAGACATGTGCGTTTGGTGCTACCATTTCAGAAACATTATGTTGATAGGTACTTCCTTCAATTTGAAAAAGTTGTTAAAAGCTTGGAATGGCCACCAACAGCATGGACACTTGTTACAAACAGTGACCAAGAGAAAGTTCTAATTATGAAGTGGTTAAAAATGCTAGTTTGAAGGCTTACGAGCTTGTCCCTGAGGCCTACATGCAACAATTTAAGAAAACAATAAAATTATCAGAAACTTAGGGAGCTTGCTAGGGAAAAAGAAACATTGTTTAACAGATAGTAAACTTCTAAAACAATTAATCAGGATTATGATAGATTAAGTCAGGTAATTTTTAAATAGTGTAATTGTGATGACAGACATACACATTTAAATGAACATAAAATTGATAAATTGAATCAGGCAGCCAATATGGCCGATGACTATGCACTTTCCCATAAGGGGTCTTATAATAAAACCAATTCATGGTGTCACACGCAACGTAATATTACCGTACCGTACCATACCAAAATGGCAACAGTAACATAAAGACTTCCCTGGCGGCGATGATAACATACGAACACGGGGGCCAACATATGTGGTTTCAACTGGTACTGGTATTATTATACTCTGCAAACATCAAGTACAATAACGCGGTAAAACTCCAAACCTCAAATAACTAGATACTTAAACTCCAATACAATTCAACGAGATCTCCGATCTGAACTCAGTGCTGAACAACTCCCCTATATATATACCTCCACTGTCTATAAATAGACCATTACATCAGCATACATAATGAGTCTGGCACTTACTACAAATTTCTAGAATGTTCCATTACCTTCTATTGCCTCCTACAGTGTTCTATTACCTATTCAACCAGTTTCTAAAAAATTTTAGAATATTCCACCCAGACACAGTACGGTTCTAGAACATTCTCAGTGACACGGAAGTGGTAAATAAGTCGTATGCGACACATGGTATAAAAATAAACAATATGACGCTAAGAAATCTGATCAGGTCAATAAAGTTTCTGGTAATTCAGATATTGTAAAAAAGGGGATTTTGTGATTGCAGAATGTCGAACTCTTGAAAAGAAGGAAAAAGTCTCAACTTACTTCTAATGCACTTTTTCTGTTAGGTCACCCGCTAAGTTTGCACCCGTGATGCAATGACTATAAAAAAGCCACTAAATTATGAGAGATAATTGGGCTGGTCGATCCTTGCTATCAGATAGCATATTACAATTATCTGAGCAACCATCTGCTGGGACCAGTGTACTTATACAAGAGATAGAATTTGGCACAATTAAAGTACCGTTTCATATTGTTCATATACAGTCAGATCTAGTGTCAGAGCCAGTTACCATTGGTATTAGACCATCACTGTGCATTTCTTTATTGCAAGACTTCTAATCAAACCCAATAACTGAGCACTGAAACATTAGAACATGATTTTTCTTAGTGTAGTGCGTGCTATGTCTAAAAAGACTTCAAATGAAGAACGCGAAAATTATTTCTAAACAGAGAAAGTATCCTGAACTTGCTTTGCTCTATGAAAAAGCCCTTTCTGAAGATGAGGTTAAGAATCCCAGTGGGATATTTTACCAAAGATGGTATTTTGATGAGAAAGTATAGTCCACCAGAGGTCTTTTGTTATGATGAGTGAAAAATATTATATCAGATAGTGATACCTCCATGTTACCGAAAAGATATCTTAAGTTTAGCTGATGAGACTCCAATGGCTGGTCATCTAGGGATTAATAAAACCTACAACGAAATTGTAAATCATTTCTATTGGCCAGGAATTAGGAATGGTGTAGCTCAATATTGTAATACTTGTCGTCCTTGTCAAATGGTGGAAAAACCAAATCAGAAAATTCTTTCTGCCTTTTTACAGATCACTCGAGCCTTTGAAAAACTGTTTAGAAAGATAATCATACATTGTTTGAGACCACTACCTAAGACTGAGGCAGGAAATTATTGATTATGATGTGAAAAGAATGATGATGTGATTCCCTGAGGCGATCCCTCTAAGGAATATTTCAGCTCCTTAGATAATTAAAGCCCTGAACGAATTCTCTACTTTTGTTGGGCTTTTGTGATTTTGTTTATGTCTAACAGTTCATGTACAAATTACAAATAAATCAACATAAATCTAGTGCATATCGCCCACAGGGTGCTTTAGAAACTATGATGAAAAATTATTGTTCTGAAAATAAGTCTGACTTGGATGATAGTGTACCATTGTTATTATTTGCTATAGTAGACTCAGTTCAGGAATCACTGGGTATCAGTCTTTGTGAGAAAGAGACATGATGACCACCAAATAGTTTATTAAGATTATATAAAGCTTGTGATCTTGCACATTCCAATTTAAAATGGGCACAAAGAGATGTGAACATGTGGTATGATACAAAGACCAGGCAGAGAAGATTTAAACCTGAAGATAAAGACTTGATATTGCTGCCTGCGCTAGGGCATCCATTCCATGCTCGGTTTCATGAACCATGTACAGTGGATCAGAACATTACTTGTGTTGTTAGCACTCCGGAATGGCGGAAATCACATATTACCCCCGCAACAGAAAGAATTGAAACAACTCGTAAATAAATTCAGTCACTTGTTTACTGATGTGTGTTCCATGATGTGTGTGGGTGATGCTTAGCCAATCAAGCAAAACCCTCATCTGGTTAACCACATGAAGATAGAACAAATCAAAAAGACATATCTAATAGATAATGATCTCATTTAACTAGTTACAGTGAGTGGAGTTCGCCGTGTATCCTTGTACCAAAACCAGATGGGTCGTTTTGATTCCGTACAGACTACAGAAAAGTGAATCTGACTCTTGCCCAACTCCTTGGATTGATGGTTGTGTCGATATAATTGGTTCAGAAAAATATGTCTGCATAAGGTTTATATATACTATCACCAGTAATTTAGAAGGTGTGAATCATACATAGATGACAGTAACACTTGGGAGGAACACATTGCAAGAATTAATGACTTCTTCCAATGTCTGGCAGAAGCTGATTTGACGATAAATCTGTCAAAAAGTGATAGGTCAGTGTCAGATAAAATCAATTCAACCCAAAATATAGATTATGATTTCTACAACTAAGCAAGAATTAAGGAGATATCTTGGGATGACTGGATATTTCTCTGATGTTGTATCACCCCTCACTGATTGTCTTCGTGAGAAAGTCAAGTTTAAATGGAGTAAGACATGTGACGAGGCTTTTGTGAATGTCAAATCTATTCTTGTAAACACGCCAACTGATTAGCAATTTAAGCTGAATGTAGATGCGAGTGATATAGGGCTTGGGCAGAACTGCTGCAGGCGGATCCTTTTGAAATTGACTGAAGAAGTTTGGCAAACATCAGAGAAGTTACTCTACAATTGAGAAGCAAATTGTCTCTGATATTGGCATTACAACACTTTGAGGTATAATTTGGTCCAACCATCCTACCTGTTATTATACGCACAGATCATAATTTGCTTACATTCATCTATAAGATGAAAAATAAGAACCAGAGATTGGTAAGGTGGTGTTTGTACTTAAAGGAGTTTAATCTTGATATCAGACACATTAGTGGAAATAATGTGATTGCAGTCTGTTTGTTGTTCATTGCAAGTTATGTTAGTGTTTTGGAATTTTCAACGAAAACTTTCACATCGCTCAAGTTTTCGTCTTGTGCGGAGGTGTTATATTAACGTCCTGAGGGCAATGTTTTGAGTCATGACACTAAAT
Organism: Saccoglossus kowalevskii; assembly: GCF_978046115.1. NCBI lineage: Eukaryota > Metazoa > Hemichordata > Enteropneusta > Harrimaniidae > Saccoglossus > Saccoglossus kowalevskii. The sequence goes on along the minus strand of NC_140659.1, from coordinate 28,081,673 downwards.
ATGACCTCGTATCATGCTTATTAGAATATTCTGGAAGATGACAGTGGAAACATGGTCTGTCGAAATTCCATGCAGGTGAAACCACTGAACTAGTACCTAGTGCCGGAGTCTTCACCGCTTGAGCAGGAACACTCACCGGGTAGGCTGACTTAAAGAACTCTGGGTAACCCTATTTGAAAGGCTAGCGGTTAATACACCGACAGGTCTGCTTCGCGTCGGTTTCAAAGCCTGTGACTTCACGTCCACGCATGCTGTTCATGAAAATGCTCATTATACATGTGAATAAAAGGCAAACTTAGTACTAGTAGATTGTCTAATGTTTGCTTAAAGTTTGGATGCCATTATGCGCACACTGATGTTTTTAGTGACATAACCATAATTCACGGTTGAGTTGAGTTTGGTAACGAGTCGGCAGAGCTAAATATATAACCACGATTCGACTGTTTAATATTAACCGTACTTTTTAGAAGTATGTAGATGTATGTACTGTGGAATGTGTGGTTGTGGTTCGTTAGAATGACGCACTGACTTTAACCTATTTACATACAGCCAGCATGCCAATACATTCCACACTGATGCAAAGTGGACAAGTTGGTTGACTTCACTTTGCTCAACAAACAGTCACCTCGACCTACCGTTGATACGTTGTTTTCCCGATTTTGTAATTATACATACCATGCTTTGTAAAATTTGTACATGGTGTACAGGTGTACATGCGACGCGATTTTCCAGATAGCGGAGCAGTTTTCATGTTGCCGACCGATTTTTAAGTAGCCGACCGATTTTGTTTTCAAGTAGCCGACCGATTTTTAAGTAGCCGACCGATTGTATATAAACCATAACGAACTTTCATAACGCCTACAACCATAGTAATATAATATGTATAATCCCACAGACGATTTTGTCATTGTCTCAGTGATGATAATATTCAAGAAGGGGTGGCAGTGGTGGAGATGACGGTGGAGAAACATGGGGAAGTAATGACATGGTGGTCATTGGTCTTCTTCGTCATGTCGTTGTGTCGACAACCTGAGGGCAACCAGGGCTGTCACAGTGTTTAATGGTACGGAAGTGACGTAGCATAACTATAATACGGATTGTACGGATATGACGTGTAGTAGTGATTATAACTCGGTGTCATTCCATAGGTTGATGTATCATGTTGGCGCATCGTGTATTCTAGTTGATTTATAGGCGTAGTTGCACTTGGCTGTTTCACCTGGCCATTAGGCCTTGATGTAGTCGACGATGCGGGAAAAATAATACCATCTACCGCTTTCTCGCACGAGATCGTTGGTTACTTTCCAGCTGTAGTGATAACGTAGAATAGCTGTATCTGCATCTGATAATTTGATGGACTCAGCCATTTTTCATATATTTTTCTGTGTTGCTATTTTCGAAGTATGAATATATTCGGTTTTCGAAGGTATTCATCAAAGAATTAGACACTTTCTGCTTCACCTCTAATGCAGTCAGTAATTTCTTCAATTCACTTTCTGCCGCATGCTTCAGGTTTGCTAGTCCCATAAGCTCTATCTTGCTATCGGCATGCAGGTCCAATCTACTACAAACCACTACGCTGTCGCACACATCACTGCTAAACTTAGCTTTCTTGCAATTTCAAGGCGCTTTTGTTGAAGTTTTATTCGACTCTTGTATACATTTATTTCTTCTTCGGGGATTGTTCAAAACATTGATCGCAATTCAAGACACGTTTTTGCTCTTTTTTCAATGATAGTCCATGAAGTTTTAGATGTACTTATTTTCCGAGCATTCAAAGCCGGGGATGTACCTTCTTAAATTCTGACAATCACTGTCGGAGTATTGCTGATGAAGGAGCACTGTCGTAGGAATCAAGAATAGACTCGTGGTATCAGATTCAAAAACGTACCTTCAGCATCCCAGTAACTAACTCGCATCACATTGAGCCGTTTGACAAAAGTTATATCACTGCCTATCAACTTGCAGAATGATTTGTAGTCCATAAGCCACAAGTCTCTGCATTTAGCTTCTATAACCGATCAGCGCTCGCGATTGTAGTAATCATAGTGAACTTTTATATCGACCAGCTCGGACGGAGACATTCATCTCTTTTGACAACGACGTGGGTGTGTCATTATTGAAAGTTAAAAAGTTTATCCGCCAGCCCGAGAATTGGTGGGATGATGTATTGTATGCTTGATTTAAAATACAAGAAAAACAAGCATGTCATGTCAAATAGAGATTATTATTATTCATAAAATATCCATAGCAAAAAAATACAAGTCAAAAAATCCTCTTCTCATATAATTTCCATATCACACTCTGGGAGTAAATTGAAGTGTACTGTTTATTTGTTACAAAGGGGTTAGATGAAAGGTGCAGTCTACTAATAAGCTGAGTGTCTTTTTCCGAAGAATTTCATCAAAAGATCTAATATAAAGATTAACAAACCCTGCCCTATTACTCTGTACAACAGAATGTGAATACCCAGATAATTTACGAAACACATGCGAGTGTGTCTCCTAATATAGTTAAAACTACAAAGTGTAAAATTATCTAAAAATATAGAAAATAAATGACATTTTACAGCTAAGAACGCAAATTTAAAATCGCGAATAATCGCGTTGCCTCTCGCATAGAAGAGACGGGATTTGGCCTGAATGTCAACATTGTCATTAAGGCCACTAGTGGATATTTATATACAGTGACGTAATCAAGTAGTCTACCACTTAAATAAATTGACACATTTTTAACCATCGAAAACGAGATTGAATTAACATACATACGGTTTTTTTCCTATTAAAAATAATAGAGTTAAGTTTACCATACTGTGTGGCCCACCAAAAAAACAAAAGGAGAAGAAATACTTTATTTCTCGCAGCAAGGTGTATTCGTGATTTGGATTTAATTCACTACATAAAACGAAAGAGATCTTTGATAACTTTGGAAGGGTATATTAACATAAATTTGTGAGTAATAGGAACTGATGGACGAAGAGAGAGCGACGAAAGATTTTTTAGGATTTCTGCATAGACAGTATTGCATTTGGGAGGGGTAGGGGTGGTGATATTGGGAATTTTGTCCGTTCCTGTCATCCCCTAAAAAATTACGGCGTACTTTGTCATAACGCCCACATTTGGTCTTGGACCGGATAATAATAGTACTGTCGCGTGTTCTTTGTTTTGGCTGCATAATCGGCGCAGTACGCATCAAATTGAATGCCTAATCTAATGATGAATACACATTTATTGGCTGTTGTGTTAATACAAACTTTAAACTTTTCCCCTGCGGTGTTTGTTCTTCGCCAACGTATTCAATATATTAAGTGTGTCTGAAATAGCATATAATTATAATCACGTGCGAGTGCGTTTGCGTGAGTAAAAGAGGTAGGTAAGACTCCGCGTCGCAACGTGTTTTATTTATTTCCAACACGAGTAGTTGATTGCATTTATTTTATTTTGTTTTGTTTTTTTCTAGAAATATATGAATGAAATGTTTTGGCTGTAATTTTGGCAGTGAAGTTGTAAAGCAGGCGTGATGCAGCCCTGGCGTCAGAGTGGTAGGAACTAGAGAATTAATTGTTGATGGGGAAATCATATTGAACTTTCCCAGTACTTCAAATTAAATCATTTGGTGTCTAATTTGTTGACACTGACATCGGGGACTCCCGGACTTGTCAAAACAACCCACTGTCCTGTGGACTATCCTACACTAATATTAATTGAAATGTATGATTAACTTTACAATCATGGTTTTCAGATTAAGTCAAAATGAGATGTTCGCCGATGTGCTGTACATACACGTGTCTACCAGTGATACTAGTGGGAATAATAAAAACATGGGTAATATTCCGGTTCCTACACTTTCGAAATAAGACTCCAACGTCTTCTCCTATTATGAATGTTTCACATTCCATGCCTTTTCCAACTAAAAAGTTGTAATAGAATATACACTGATGGACCAACCGGAAATTGGCAATACTAGAGAATGAAACCACCTGAGGATGTGTTCGAATTCGCAATTAGGCAACATTAATTGCATTCTCACACACTGACCTTTTCAGCTATAGCGGATGGATTAAGGAATATATAATGATTAGAGTTAAGTCATGGTATACACGTCAATATCAATCTCAGTTATATACGGCAACGAATCGATTGCCCCTTGCTATACATTTATAACGTGGGTCAAGCATTGTTATACAAAAAAATCGTATATGGCTAAGGTTGTAAACTTACACCGTACGTGATGCAATAATTTATTGTTAAAAATGAACAGATTTAAATGTAATAAACAAGGCATTCTCTCCTCTTTATAAGGATAACATGTGCTTCTTTCAGTGCATATTATTTTAGAACCTGTGTAGCAGTTTTCTTTTTTGGTTTCAATGTCTCATCCGTATATATCTGTCTTAAATGAAATAATTTGTTTCAGTGTTTTTTTTATTTACAATATATTATTGAAATGTTGTCACTAATACACAGGTGTACTTTGAAAATAATTTTTTCTTAAACCTCAATCGGATACAACCTAGCAGTAACATGTAATCATCTAGGTAATAATATTTCATCTCAAGCCTTCAATTCCATTAATTGAATAAAACGCAAATATGAACCCTATTTGAAGTATGTGATAGAACAAAGTAATTACGCAAAACGTATGCTTGATAACAAATTCAATATTGTAATGTTATTATAACAATACTATTTTAAGTTAAATCGGATGAAGACATGACATTTATTATTATATTTCGACTAGTTATAATAGTGTACTTGTAATTGTGGTGAAAACACCATTATGCTAAATATGGTGAAATAGTTTTCGCTGAATAGACCTTTTAGGTGTTTTGTATAGAATTTATTTTCACTGAATTTTGATGAGTTGAATGTAAAAATATGGGAATAATGGTATATTCACTGAATTATTTCTTTAGCGAAAATAGCGAAAAGAAAGTATTCTACGGTAATTAATCAGCTTTGTCCTAGCGTCGTTGAAATAAGGCCATACATTCATCTGTCACACTTTTTATGGACACTGAAACATGTACAATAATATATATTCTCCTTACAATGACAGCAGTGTACACATGTAAATGTTATTTTCACCACTCGCCAAACTAAATGATTACCTTTTTAGAATTGATGAATTTTTGATCCGTTCCCTGATGTACCTTTCCATTACAATGACCTTCTAGTTTGATTACTTTGTCATTCCAATGATCAACTCTGTGATGGATTAAATGTCTGTGCTGTGTAGATCAATTTGGTTCTCTAAAAAATTGATAGTGTAATCGTTCATGAAAATGTACAATGCATTACCATTATCGTATTATCACATTGAGTAACTTATTGGTCATAGTGTGAGCAGTAAGCGTATGAACACTATGTTTGATCGACACTTCGTTGATGTCCCTTTACCGTGGTATTTACATTGAATTCTTTACAAATTATATAATCAAACTTGACATTTTTATACTCTGGCACGGTTTATATTCGTTCATATATTTATCTTATCGTATATTGTTTAACAAATATCTCGTACACTACTCAATTATGTAGTTTATTTCGATTTTTTGTATTTTGATGTAAACGCATTTATTCTTGACAGGGCATTTACTTGTCTAGTGTTGCATTGTTATAGAACTTTTGCTACATTCCGTTCTTAACTCCAGGCCTTGTAGTATATTTCTACAAAAGAATCCTGTTTTTTTCAAGGAAGTCGTTTCTGCAACACGTTAATCAAAATAAAATTGTTTTTACATTTTATAGAATTCAAAGGTAAATCTTATTATTCTATGAAAATGCCAGGGCTCTATCATTAATGTGACTTAAACAGCTGTCAAAATTGACAACCTGCATAGTGATGACTAAAGTTGCATTTTAAATGATAAATTACACAGACAATATTATAATATGGTTTAGGGACGTCTTTAAATGCTTACAAGTCCTCTACATTGTATTGGACATCAACACTTTAGTCATAAAATAATTTCACGACCATTTAAAATTAGGAACTATTGATATGCAAATTCGTTTATCTCTTTTTTATAATCAAATTGATATTCATTATATTTTTTTTCATTTTATTTCAAAGATTGAAGATGTTGATGATATTTTCTAAAAAAAAACATACATTGTTAAAATCTCACTACCTGCCTTTGATATTATGGTAAAAATGGAAAAAACAGGCATTTGAAAGAAAAAAAGTAGTCATTGAATCTTTAATAATGAATTCATTCACTTAGCATAAAGGTTGCATCTAACGTAACATCGATTTTCATTAGTAAGAAATATAAGCTTTCATAAAATATATTTTGGTATGGTTTAAAATAACTCTAAAAAAAATAATTAGTGTGAATTTTATATTCTGAAAACCTACTACATCCTTAAGTATCACTAATATCATCCATCAGAGATCTTGCACATATTTGGAAGGTATTGCTGACTGAGAATATGCAATCTTATTTTGTGTCTCTATTTTTGTGTTGCATTACCATTGATAGCCAAGTGACCTGGAGTTGTAACCGATTTAAAAGTACCTTCTTTACAATACATTATTGCACGACAATTAACCCAAGCGCTTCAACAACGCCAAATTCACTGTCCTAATAAGAACAGACGGAATTGAGGAGCAATGCACACGGAACACAATAAGATTATACAAGCCGGTGTATTTAGTATTCATATATTTAGTAGGCAACTAATAAGGAAAGGAGTGCAGCATATATTAAATGCATTGTCTGTTTACAGAAAATTCCAAAAGATGCTGCACTGCGATCAAAGATCTTAAAAATATATACATAAATTTTACATGCAAACAGACTGACAGACATATTACAACAGGAAACACAGGCTTCGAACTCACAGTTCATCACAGATTTACATTATAAAAATTCTATTTCCCGAAATCAAAATCGCACATGTGTAGCACGATTATAGTGTACATCCGTTGTTTTTCTTGTATGGTGGATTCGATTTTAAAAGATTTGTATATTATAACAAAAATAATTTCCTAATAATAATAAAAAAGGAACCAATTTAAATTACACAACTCGTTACACAACTCGACCAATGCAATTATATTAATATGAAAATAGGAACTAAATTACACACCAGTCAAGCTTACACTACGACGCCACGTCATGTTTCTGAAACAAGAAAGAGTAACGACATTCCATTCTCGTCACGCGTATAATATCACATAAATAAACTGGCCAGAAAAATAATATTTATATAAAGTTATGAGCATAGTATGATAACTGAAAGCTCTGGAATAATTAGTGTATCAGTTAACATTGGTCGTTTTGGTGAATTCTACGTACCCAGTGACTGGAGTTAAAAAAACTGTTTACAAATTGAAGCTTCAAACTCTACCTTCGCAAACGTAGCACCATGCGTCCTTCCGAGTTTGGATGCAGACTTTTCAGACTTCAACGTTAAATGCCAAGTTCGGTTATGGTAGTGCTCATATCTGCTCGCAAGATCGCAGGTTCTCCCAAAGCGTGGACTTGCTTTGTTGGCAAACCCCTAACAGCAACAACTCCTACAACTACGTTGCCTCTGATTTAAATACCATGAAGTCACACAGTTTATTGTGGTAATCATTAATTGGCCCACAGTGCATGTTAATTCAACACCCTGACACTAATCCTGTGAAGTCCTGGGGCAACATCTGGGTCATATAATACGACCCACGTTCAGATATATGTTTGCGTAGTGTAAAATGCACCTACCTACATGGCTACATGGCCTACCTTTGATGGTGGGCTATTATCAGTTTATACTATGATATGAAATAAATACATAATCTCTTGTATACAACAGGTAATTCGTTTCTTATAATACGACGCCTCGTGACAAGTATTACTGTCGGATTTGCAAAGTATATCGGCACGATTTTAGATATGTGTGCTTGCCGTTATGTGATGCGATGGTTTGAAATGACGATTTATCCTGTCCTAGTGTTTTGGAGTTATTGTTATGCTGATTGGCGTACCCCGATCGACATCTGCGGTACCCAAATATGTTATTAAATTTAACCAATTAAAATTCCAACACAGATAACTTCATCCAACATTTTGCTAATGCTGTACTTATACTATTCTTGCGTAATAGAACATTTTCCGCTCACTGCGAGATCACGCGTTATGCGTGAAATCGAACGTAAACACAAGACAAACAAAGGTTTTGGGGTATATTTCCATGCTTAATAATGTGTCGGTCAATCTCGACGAAGTAAGGGTATTCACAATATTCCTGTCTAAGATCGGCCTTTCGATGTGAGCTACGAAACAAAGAAATTGGAGTTCAAAATAAAATCGTTCGATTCGTCTTTCACGCAACTCGCGAGATTTCGCAGTTGAACTAAAAATCTCCAATTATGATGATGCAAGGTGGGGTCGTTGGTCTACATGTCATAGTCAGTTACAACGCATATATACATGATTGATGCCCTCATCATTCCAAAACATAACTTCCCCAATACTTTACACATTTCAGCTGGGAAATTATTCTATGACTGGTCTCCAGGGCGCTACGTCTGCTGCAAAAATGGAAGATTTGTTCGAACTAGAATATCTTTGATCTTTGATAAGGGAATATTGCGTTTGAACTCCCTTACTTCATCAAAATTGACCATCATAAAATGTGTACAGCACAATTATAAGCATGGAAATTGCCCCGAAATTTACTTTCGCGTTTGTCGAATCCCACGCAATGTTTGTCGTCACTAAGACGCCATGACCTTTGTTTGCCCTATTTTTATGTTCGATTGATTTCACGCATAACGCGGAATCTCGCAGAGAACGGGAAATGATCTATTTCCATATCACACTTGTTTCCAGTAGTATATATAACCCGTAGACCAATAAAGAAATCCTTTACTTGCGTAACCATGTTTTTGTTCTTTGAAAAACGTAATTGATATTTTCGTGGATTTGAGTATGGAGTATGCAATTTGTCGTGAAATATCCGAATGCAACCTTGCACGTCGAACGTGCGAAATAATATTCGAATCCCACGAGTCGTTACATCAGACCGCAGTTGTATGTCTCTATTGTTTCTCGTCGATGTTATATTAATGTTATATTAATGCTCAGAATTACTCAGAATTTCAATTATGCATATTAATTAGATCACACGTCACCATTACCCCTAAAACAAATGATATGTGTACTAGTGCACACAAGAGCACATTTTATTCATGAACGTTAAGAGAGTTAATTATTTATAGAAAAGTCATTCTTTTATCTGGTTACTACGGGTGTTGCTATGGCTAGAGACACAATAACCATCATAAATTGTGTCAGTATTCACGTTTAATTGAATTAAGAAACAACACTTTATGAGTCAGAGAATACATTGACGAGCCAATGTGGTGTAATTAATACATTTATTGTTAAATAAAGTTTAACTATAAATTATGGATGAACTGAAAACGTTGGTTTTACGTGGAAAGATAGGAATATGATATATTGATATCCACCATATGATAGTGGCGTGATTATCCTAGTTAATATAATATTGCATGGCATGATAAATAACGCTCATAACAGGTTCTATACAACAATACACATTAGGGAATTGATAGTTAACATTTTGTTAATACACGTACTGAGGTATGTGATAAAGTTACTTCTATGTGCGCGTCATTCAAGATTGCTTTAGAGAAATCAAGGTTATCGCCATATTCCAAAAAGCAATTATCACATAATACACGCTCATTGAATATGTTACAATAAAAAGATAACGTGAGACAAAAACAAACATTATTATCGGGTATTATGAAGTTATTACGACAATACCACCGCCGCTGCGCGTCGGTCGATACTCCAGCTGTACTGTCTTCGTGCATACTTTGAGGTATTCTCGTAATAACTTTATTATTATACATCTTTTCCTTTCAAGGATACATCATGAGAATGCCGAAATTCAAAAAGTTTAGAACAGAAACAGCGAACTTCTCCGCGTGGAGTCCGGTCAAACCCCGATGGCAGCCATGTTCGTTTTTTATTATTAGAGGACGTTTACGCGCGTAATCATTCCATATTTGGAATTCGCAGTTCCTTATATGGTAGGATGAAAATACCCCGCAAAATTACGGCACGCTGTTACTTATGGCGTTACGGTGACAGGTGTATAATAATATATATTATTACATATGTACTGCAGTTTATTTTGATTCGTCCCTGAAATCAAAATCGGTATTTCCACACCACATATGCAAATGAGGTCTGAGAGCAAACAAAGTAGTCCCTTAAGGAGTACCGTTTTTCGAAACATAGCAAAAATATTTAGAAGTACGATATTTTTCTCTTGGGGTACATGAATATACTTGCCGAGGGAAATGAAATTTGAACAACACAAATTGTACTTTTAGGCAGTCACTTATTTTGAACTAAAACTAATTTGCATATCACCCATACAATAATGTTTTCGGTATTTCCACGGTCGATATGCAAATGACATGGTATTTCCATTGGCTACCGAACTATTTTTATTTTCTAAACGCATTTTCGTCCGCTATTTTTAACCGGTTCAAATTGTTGAACAACATTTTTGGCATGTTAGGTGTACATCACATGGAATACTACAATTGGGAGAACTTAATGTATGATGAGTTTGATGACCACCTAGAAAAATGAGTTTTATGAAGCTTGAAGGGCTCTCGGAAGATCCACCCGCAGTAAGGTAAAATCAGCGATTACTATGGAGCCGCAACCATCAACATCAAGACCGGGGCATCGAAATACCAGAAGGTTTCTGCTGGCGACGTTGGTGCGTTACTCAGTTCTAAATAAAGATTACCAACGTCAAATGAGCAACATTTTAACCGGTAACCATGACTCATTCAATCCACGACCAGCATAAAACAACACAAACGAAGTTGTAGCGTGCAACTCAGCGACGACCGCTGTCGACCAAAGTCATCCCGTCAGTGGAGTACCGCAGTTGCACGGTATGTTTGCCGATGCAGAATTCTGTGGTGGAACTTTTAATTTCAACATGAACGGTGTATCATAGTCGTCCAGTTCAAGTTCTGGTTCTGTCGTGGTCCCTACTAAACGTCCACGAGTTATATATTCGGACAGTGTCCCAGATTAGACGTACGATTATTTTATTTTTACATAGACAGTGACACGCGTTCTACACTGACACGCGTTGCTAGGACGTAACACTATCTTGGAACATATTAATGGGCAATGAGGGTTACCGACCTAAATTCCATCCTGGTTTGTTGCACGTTCTTTCTTTAATATGAAATAAACAAATATGGAACATATATGTAATAATAACAGAACCCCACACCCTCCCCGTGGCTTTCGTTGCGCATGGAAGTTATTTTCACTCGAGATGGGAACATGCGGTGTATTCTGCTATAGTACGGCCGCAGGGTACACCGCATCACTCATATTCCAAAAATCGAATGATCAGGCGCGCAAGAGTCCTCCAATAAAAACAAGGCTGCCACCAGGGTTTGACTGGACTCCACACAAAGAAGTTCGCTGATTATGTTCTAAACATTTTGGATTTCGGCATTCCCATGATGTATCATTGGAAGGAAAAAGTGTATAATAACCTCATAGTATTTGCAACAACAACAATGAAGCTTCTGATGACACAGATACATACAAATGTGAAAAATGCCGACGGCCACAGTGATATGCAATAAAGATACGTTTTGCAACAAAAGGATATCTGAGTAGGACACTCAATATCAATTTACATCGACTTAAATGTTTGGTTAGTTGAATGTGTTGCGATATTTGAAAACATAGATAATAAATCTGGAATTATGAAACATGTACGATAAGTACATGCAATATGAGCCATGTCATAAATATACATCAATAAGAGATTATAATATATAAGCCTAAATAGAGCATAGAGTGCAAAACACTGTTTTTTTTCCGATTTTTGTATCACATTATATTGCCACATATGGGTTTTTCTTACGAGATTGTATGAAACTAACTTGCTGCATCCATAAAATCGATGTAACTCCACGTTATCAGATTATTGGAAGGCAGGACATTGGAAGAGTTATTCACTGAATTGTATGAGCTTTCCAGGTTCTCCATAAAAACTGTTTTAATAAAAACACTGCACATTGTAAAGATACGAAAACACACACAAAATACAATTATACAAAATAAAACACTGAGTGTTTTACGGTAGCACAAATGTGTCATTAAAGTGCTCATTTACATGACATTTATGGAGTAATGCAATCAACTGTATTCCAGCAATACTAAACTATAGTATAGTATATGTATTTGTCACTGACCTTACTAGACGATCACCGAAGTTGACGTAATTCAATGCATAAGATATAAGGCATTAAATTATTCAGGAAATTATGTCATGTTTTATGATGTTTTATTAAATTAAAATACTTATATTACCAGGTTGTGACAGAATTAATTGTATGTACATTTATATGACATTATCAATTTTTAAGTACAATTGGACATCGAGACACGTGGCGGACACAAGTACATCGTGCATATCTTGATCACCGAACTAGGTACCCCTTTTCATTTAAACTACACTAAGGGCAATCGCATGACATCATTAATTAAGAAACAGATTCACCAAATTGTAATGCCGCTTGCGGCTTTAATACCATTCTTCTTCCGCCATATTTGTGATGATATCGTATGAGAGAACAGTTCAACAGAATGTTATACTTTTTTTTCTTTTTCATGACAGAGAATAATATAAAACTGGTGAACGTGACCATATGGCAATCAATCAAGATTGATAAGTATTTTTGAGGGACCACTCGACGGTGTTGTAATACAAAAGTATTGTTTACTCTTTACATGTGAAAGAAATAAACCAACTTTTAATTTTGAAAGTCAAATTGATAGTGATGTCACCCACCATCTTCAGAGTTTACATCCAACATCTGGGGCAACTACAGAAGTTCCGGTCAATGACACTAGTTTGAAGGACATCAAACGGCCAGTGTATAAAAGTTAAAACGAGTGATAACTTGGCTCAGGCATGCGATAATGATGCAAATAAAAGAAAACGAGTATTTTTGGCGTCATTTTATTTTAACGGAAGAGTTTCATTACGTGATTATTACTTTTTTGGATAGGGTGATAATCTCGCTTAATTTTATTTAGGCATTTCTAAGCATATGGTTAGTTTGGAAATGCCATTGGTCGTAAATTCGTTCGAATGACGCGCATATGCAAATGCAACATGGGATATTCATATATAAAGAGTACATACTGTTATTTTAAAAATCCTTGATCATAAAGAACACGGAAAAAAACAAAATGTAAAACATTTTAGTCTTATTTTATGCTACGTAAAAATATATTAACTAGGATTTCAATGCTAGTATAATGGATTTCTACATAACATGTTTCTATTTTCCAGATATATAAGCAATGTTCGCATCTAGTTCACTGATAATTTATATTTAAAATCTAATGTACCTAATAAATGTAATGCACGATGAATAAAACCAAATTGACTAGTATTTTATAGTGCAATAAAATGAACTGAAGGAAGTGGAGTCATGTCAGAAAGGTGTTGGGGTTGAATGATTACATGCATTGATAGTCCTTTGATTTAATGCCAATCTCATTCCGGGGTTGACTGTTCAACATGTCACTGCAATATAGGAAGGATTGCAAAGAATATTTTCCTACTCCGTAATTAGTAATTTTTTTTGCGTAATTCTGTAAATTCAGTTAATAAAAATCCATCAATGATGTTGTTGACTCTAGGGCAACAATATTCGAGAAACTGTTTCCCCGAATAAATGTCGTAAATTGCTCAATGATTCTGCACTATTATATCTATATACGTTTACCTTGTGCAAATCCGATGAAAAGTGGGTCGATGTACATTATTTCTTCAAATAAAACCGTTTTTGGGCCAGGAAGTGTTCCGGTACGACTTGGAATGGCAAATGCTACAAATGATTTTCCTGTAGCAATTTATTATGTTATGGAAATCTCTTCAATGATTGGACAATAATCAGTCACATGGCAATAAACATTTTTTGCGTACAAATAAAATATTTCCTTATCGACTGGAAATAACATTCAAGTGTATACAAGACTGTGTCAAAATGACGACCTTCTGTTTAGCAGACGAAAAGGTTGCATGATTTACACCTCCTGAACCAAATCTGTGTCAAAATGACGGCCTTCTGTATAGCAGACGAAAAGGTTGCATGATTTACACCTCCCCCTGAACCAAATCTGTGTCAAAATGACGGCCTTCTGTATAGCAGACGAAAAGGTTGCATGATTTACACCTCCTCCTGAACCAAATTTGGCTCAATTAGTCGAAAGCAAAAATTCAAAACTTATCAAAGCATTATCAATACCAGTGAATTTTGTGACATCATTTCTATACATTGTTTGCGATAATGTATCCCATTATTGCGAATCAAGGCCATGTCCCAATGATATGAAGTTTTACTGACAATATATATTTAAATGTCACAGACTGGAACGCATTCCCACCAGTCATAAATTAATGCCATGATTGCCTGTTTTTTTCTCGCCCATTATGGGGTGTCGATTTTGCTTACTTGATGTTTTCATTAGCGTTGATTGCTTGTTAGTTTGTCAGTTAGCTGGAAAATTATTATTGATATTGACTATAATTTTTTCAGAAGGTTTCCCTTGACACAAGCAAAATCCTTTAAATTTTACTACAGGTGTAGGTAAGGTTTCCATGGCAATAGCAATTTAGGAAATTATTTTACTTCATACCCCAATCTCAGAAGAGATTGGTCAAAAGCTAGTTAATTTAATTATTGCAGAGATGTGACCCAGTTACTATGAAAACATTTATTTCAAAAATGTTTTCATGGATTTACTTGAAATTGTCAGGAGGAGTGCCCTTCGATTACAAAGAAGACAGATCAATGGATTACATTTTGTTGAGGATGTGGATCATTTTGCCATGGAAACAACAGTTTCTCGAATATTGTTGCCTTAGAGTCAACAAAATCATTGATGGATTTTTATAAAATGTTCATAAGAGGTTATCCTTAATGCAATGATCAATTTATTAAATTTTGGTAGAAATGTGGTTTCGGTTGCTATGAAAACATAAATTTGGAAACGATTTGCATCCACAAATCAATAAGTTATTGATTGATTTATCGGCGACAAATACTAATGTTTTGCTGTCTGTGGATCTGGTGACCAGGAAAACTAAACTTTTCAAAACGTGTTTCTGGTGAGACCACTTTACATAATGTCTTATATGCAAAAAGAAATGCAATCAGAAACACTGACTATAAGTGTTTTCATAATATAACTTTTCATAATTGAGAATATATTAAGGACAAGCACAAATGTTTTGTCTCAAAACAGTAAAACCGTTTATTTTAAGACAGTAGTATTGTAATATAACCCTTTTGCAATTTTAAGGAAACCACTTTACTTGTTTAATTATACAACTTTTATAATGGAACAAAAATGTATCAAATATATTGAAAATGTCATCGTTATTTATAATTGTTGGTGTAATGTATTTACTGACATATAGTCAAAAATAAACACGTTATTTATAAACAATCATAATACAGTGTAATATTTATAAATAAATTAGATTAGATATTAGATATTATTAACCTACAATACTTGTAATTTTATTAAATCATTTATATAAACAGTTATTTCATTTGTAAATAAGTTGTGATAAACACATATAAATAACACACAACATACCACAATTGTATATCCATATGTATAACCAACTTTTATTTTACATTTCATTTATGATTATATGTAAACAAAAAAATCATAAGAAAATTACAAAAGGTGTACTTTCATTATATATAAAAAAAAAATTTTGTATTTTTAGTTTCAGTTATGCTCAAAAATTACAAAAATGGCAATTTTAATACAAGTAATACCCTAAAACATATATTTCTTTACTTTCAAGGCAGGTTTGAAGATTGAACAGAATTATCATAATGCTGCAACAGCCATAATTTAACTAACACCGAATATAAACATTTGTGTACAGAATGCAAAATTATGCAGGACGTTCCACTTTCGCCTTTATCAAGGTAATTTGAGCGTTTTTTGGTAGAAATTAAAGATTATAAGAAAAACTCCAAGACCGTATACATCTGCGATATACAATTAGATATATGTACTAGTATATTCCAGTCAAACTTTAACTAGTTCCTAACGTTTAAACATGTTTATATCTAATTAAAAAGTCTCAAGTTTTCAGTATCTGACATAAACACTATAATAAAATGTCAATAAAAAATAACGATCGGCTATACCTTGTCTGGAATTACATATGTGACTATAATAGTAAGTTTCTGTACAAATAACATACATAAATAAAAGCTTTCTACAAAACAGTAATGGATCTGTTTATTTGAGAGGTATAGCGACTTTTTATGAGTGTCTGATGGAAACTCAAACCAATATAGCTCATCGCGTACTTTGTTTCTGTGAAACTGGCTTGATGTCTTGTTTAACACAGGAGAACATCTGTAATTGTTGGTATTGTAGTAGTTCTATTTCAAACTGGCACTGAGCAACACAGTCAAACGAAGTTTTTAACATTAATGTCAGAGAACAACAAATAATATAACATAACCGTTACCTTCTTTCTTGAGAAATATCCCACCAATTGAAAAACCTAAAAGTTGATAAAGCACGTTTTAAAAAACATGAACAACCACGTATATTTAGTGTTTAACAGTCTGTAACCAACACTGTATAAAATGAAAATGGAAAACGTAATTTTATCAATTCGACGTCCACAATGCTTCAACTATACATGCTTGCAAATACAAACTATTACTTTTTCTTGACCAATAGAGCGTGTATGCGGACAAGTGTAAGTCGTAGAACATTTCTGTATACATGTCAATATATCTTTACACATGTCAACAAGTGACATATTCTATTTATTGACGATATTACGGGGTTGCTGATTACGGAGTAGAAAAATATCCTCTGCACTTCCTCGTATATTGCAGTTAAACGTCAAGAGATAATGGGGAAGTCAACCCCGCAATGAGATTTGCATTATATCAAAGGACTATCAATGTATGTATTCATTCAACCCCAACACCTTTCTTACATGACTCCACTGCCTTCAGCCATACTTGCTCTATTGCACTATAAAAGTACTAGTCTGGTGAATTCATTGACAAGTCAATCTGGTTTTATTCATCTTGCATTACATTTATTAGGTACATTAGTTTAAATATAAATTATCAGTGAACTAGATGCGAACATTGCTTACATCTAGACAAATAGATACTTGATATATTGAAATTCATTATACTATCACATCTTGAATATTCAAAGTGAATGTTCCGGCAAATCACTATCACATTGAAGTATTTCATTAAGACTATGTGTATGGACACTACCCTCCCAGTTTAGAATCAAATTGGTTGACCAAACTATCAAACCAAATATGTTGCGTACAGTTGAAGCTGTGTTGGCTTGAATATCGATCATACATCCCATATGTATTCAGACTAAAACTATATCCATGTCTGATGTGTTCGTTGTTTTCACGATGTCACGGCAATATATCGGCAAAAATGAAGCCGAACATGAAGACGTCAGAATGCAAAATTTCAAGTGTTTTTAGCAGTCATTTGTAACAAAGCTGTATATTGGTCGGTCGCACAACCACGTGACATACACGGTTATGAATGGAGTTGTGGAGGGAGGTATGTCCGAACGGAACAAAGCCGTTCAAGCGGACGATGTACTAGTATGGATCCTATTTTATACATTAGTACGTAGCATAGAAAATAAGGCAATACTATATATATATATATATATATAGTATTGCCTTAGTTTGTGCACGAGCGCAGGTGATAATTTTCCGGGCAAATGATCTCTTTGGGCGAGGGCACTAACGCCCATTTTCGGGCTGTGATATTTTTATTACATGCCTTTAAAAACATAAAGAATATAGGATTTATATCTTAATGTTTAAAGGTAATTCTTGTTTGTTCATAAGCAGCAACAAAGTTTTGCATGCAATCGCGTTAATCGATAAGTTTGGCACTGCGGATGGATATTTTTACGCATCCTGTTAACCGGCTTCCTTGACAACCTGCAGACGATGGTGGCTGCAGCAGACGAAATGGATATTATGCAGAGGTTGCGGTTCATGGGACTGGACCAACTTGATGACATTTTTGGACCAGCACTAGAAAATGAAGTACCAGTCGATTTTATAAAAGCACACCAGAAGCAAAGTACCGTTACAACCACCGAATGTGATGTCCGTCGCTGTACCGAGTGGCTAACTCAGAATACCGGAGAATCTCGGCGCCTCCCACGGATATGAGCTAGCTTCCCTCGCCAACATGAAGTGTAATTTGGATCGCTGTCTTCGCGATAAGAACTACTCCACAAGTCTAAAGTTTCCCCAAGCAAACGAAAGTAGTTCCGGGAATTTCTTTGATCATTGGACCTCTCTGTTGCTATTGACGCCGGCTTGTACATGGCTCACTGGACCGCAAAAATCCCCGGAAGTTCCTATTCTAAAGTGTGTGTTTGATTGGCGGGTGGATGAAGACATGTAATACAGTGTGTACTGGGCCCTCCACCTTTATCATACTGCATTGCACAATACAAAAACAAATGTGATAAAATATTTAGAAATATTTTTCTCCAGAACGACTGGGTTTCGTGAAAAGAAAGATGGGATTTGGATAGCGTGTTTAATGGCCAACAAAATTACTGTCGTCAATACCAATTATGCAAGTGAAACATTCAAATCGAAAAAAGACTATATTCACAAAAATTACGTTTGCCAAACCACGTGGAATCTAGGAACCTGATTTTCACAGAGTAATTTCTACTAGTAGAGTAGATGACACTTGAATAGATCACGAGTAATCGGTCAATTTCAGTAAATTATGAAATCCAAGATATGGTGTAATTAAGCACCTTTGGGTTTTACCAAATCCAATATGACTGCCGAACCACATGACTAATAAAAAAATAGGAAAAGCCCAAATGATGCAGCCGTTTTTGAGAAGAAGTCGTTTAAAAAAGTGTTCGAAATAGTGGCGGAATATTCATAAAATTAGCAATTAGCAAAGCCTAAATAGATAGTTATCATTGAAACTTGTGTGTAGGTAATTAGTCCTGATACTACGCCACACAATCCAGGTTTATCGGCACTATCGGTAACGCTCACACACACTCATAGGTTTTAACATCTAGTGGATCAATCACGCTTGATTAACCTGCACACTTCTCCCCCTACACGCCAAAATACCAAGCGCTTCAAGAACGCCATTATATTTGATTTGTCGGACAATTATACGGATTATAGTGAACTTCCTCCAAATTTCAAAACAAGTTTCACTTGTTTGAATATATAAAAAGCGACTTACCATGGTTGAAGTTTCTTAACATTTTAATTTGTTCAAAAAATAAGTCTTAGTGACGTTGAACCGAAATTACTCCAATGTCCGAATAGTTATGTTGTATTTATGAAAATGAATAATAAATGTTGCATTACCTACCTGATATTATCTTTCATCACGTTGTCTGCTGTTCTTTGATTTTTCATTTTAGATTGAAGAACCGTCACATTTTGAGATATTTTTAGTGCAATGTTTTGAAATCATGGCTGCATATGACCTTCCTGGTAATCTCAATATCATTATCAGTGACTTTGCAAGAAAGACTTGTTAGTGGAGCTTTGCAGGAAATAATGTTACTTTGAAGGAAGCTTGTGTCATAGCAAATTCAGTTGATTCCACATCAAAGCTAATTTACATGCAAAACCTGTCTGTGAATCGGCATCAAAATTACTCTTCGTTGCAAGAAGACTTTGCTGTAAAATAATAGCGACTTGACCACAAACTTTCCAGGAAGGTCTAAATTTTCATAATAGATATTTATTCATTTCGTGACGATATCATTTATTCCAGCTAATATTTTTGGCATTTTTGATGAAAATAATATTACGACTTGTTCATGAAAACTGCCTTATTACTGTGATATCTATGTCTTTCTACGATAAGAGCTCAATCGGTAATTTATGCTACCTGTTGTCCTGCACACACAAACAAACTAAATCAAACCACAGATTCTATATGTACACATGCTCATAACACTAGAGGAAACTGAAACTTGTCATTCGTTGTACTTATTTCGTTGTGTTGTCGTGACCCCACTGTCTGCATTTGTTGGCCATATACGTATTGAATACATTTGTTATAATATTTACAAAATTAATCATTTTTACGATGTGATATGTCTTCTCTTTGAAGAAACAACAGGAACAGGCAAAAAGGAATTGCTGATTATATTGTCGTGAAATGTTAGGAGATAATAGATTCACTCTAAAATGTGATGAGCATTACATCAAAAGACTAATAATTCACATGAATCCTACACACCGTCATCTTTCTCGCATTAATTTAATGAACCATAAAAGAGTACTTTATTTGTCCAGTGATCACATTGGCAAGTTAATGTGCTTTTATTCATCTCACAATACATTTAATGGTGCATTACAGTTTAACTATGTATTATTAGTGAACCATATGAGAACGTTGATTATGAAAAGGTAGTAAAATGATACATTGAATTCCATTATACTAGCGTGGTTATCTTTAAATAATATTACCTACCATAAAAAACAAGAATGAAAAACGACCATACAATAACATACATTGAAAAATGAATATTTAACATGTACTTTATGATCAGGGATATATAATATTACATTCTATATACATTCATGAACATTGATGTGCGATAAAACTCCTATTATGTGCGCGAACTTATTTATGACCAATGGCAACACAGAACGCCCAGGGATATCGCCCTAATAAAACACGTATTACACGCCGAGTAAATATGAAATGACACTAGGATAAATAAACCTTTTTTTATTTTCTTCAATATTTCTGTTTTTATTTTGCGTTTTTGCGACATTCACGTGAATTAATCTTCTATCATTTCATATATCATATAGTTACTTTGCAACAGTAACAGTGACTGATACCGATTTGTGCAAATAAGTTAATATCTACAACCACAATGATATGCAATATTTAGTAGTAAATGAAAACTTGAATATACGTTTTGTGACAAAAGGGTTTCTGAATCGAAACCAGATAATTCATCTTATTATTGTACAACAAACGATTAATACGAGCAAGATGAGCAAGGTAATAATTATGCATCAATACGAGATTATAATATATGAAATTATGAATAGAGTCAATGCTTATCGGGCTTTGTCGCTATATTGTCATTCCGTTGTGGCTCTGTGTCGCCATGTATCTCCAGAATGCGTTAATATGTTTTGTTTCGGAAATATATTTAATATATGAAATTTCGCAAGCGTCTGGGTCACTCACTTTATTTTGGGTTTTATTATCACGTAATTTTCATCACATTCCAGTTGCCCAGTCACCTGATACATTGTACCCATTTGGTAGGTCGTGCAGGGCCGCCATGTTTATCAGTTCCCACCTGTGTTCGTAATGAAATACCGCCACGTCTATCGTATTTATTTTTTATTTTGGTTGGTTGGTGCACCTGCCATGTTTATCATATTCTAACTGCCCATTGCCCTGTTCATGTCGGTTGGTCTGGTGTTATATTTTAATTCCAATTATGCCTTGTTTTGTTTTTCATTGCTGGTTGTTGGTTGTGCATTGCGCGATATTCCATTCGTTGTTGGTTTATGATATGCCAACTGCACGATATTCCGTCTGTTGTTGGTTGGTCGGTTGGTTTATATATGTATAACCGTAGTATTTATGGGATTTTAAATGTACATTGAGCTTCATCCTAAAATTAGAATGCGCCGGTGTCGAATGTGAAATATCACTTTTTGCAAGAGATTGCTTGACTGAATTTTAAACTATTTTACTTAATATATAGAATAACCAAGAAATTCGAGACACAGCTGAACAAGCATTACCAATGTTACAGGACCAGTGTGGCTGAATCTAATTAATTCATGTCTCGTTTATTGTTGACCAGGTGTTTTAGTTACCGCCATGTAATTATTTACTGTTAGGATAGACTGTTGCCATGTTACCCGATTACACTTGTTCATTCCTTATTTCATTGTTCATTGACTGTGTATTGCCTCCACGTGTATCAATGTCTAACTGTAAATTCCCCCACTCGCTCTTGGTTGATTCCGTGTTGCCGACATGTTTATCAATTTCCAACTGTGCACTCTTCCGTTCACTATTATTTGATTCTGTACTGCCGCCATATTTATCAATTTCCAACTGTGAATTCCCCCGTTTGCTTTTTGTTGAGTCTGTGTTGCTGTCATATTCATCATGTTTGACATGGGACTTCTTTTTATTGGATGCACGACGCAGTGATAACTTTTGCAGAGAGTACACATTACCTGTCTGCATGACTGAAGATTGACCCATTGTCTCCTTTTTGCTCTGAAAGAAACTGTGTGATTGTTCTCTTTCGCAACAACACTTGTGGGCCAGATCCACCTGAAATACAATAATGTTAGAAACACGTTACAGTGTGAATGATGTAGTTTACACATACTGGAAACGATATCGGTTTCAAATACCCAGGGAAAGTGTTCTGGGTTCATTTAATTAGGTGTTCGTTTCAACAACAACGACGAAATCCGCCGAATTGTGTTAACGGTTGGCTTAAAGTTGCCCAAATGAATCGTTTGGTTGTGAAAGTTTAGTATTTTTAGTCTGATTTGTAGGAATCTAAAAATCCCGTTTCTCAATTTGTCTCTTCATTTAATATCAAGCCGTATTCAAAATGGCTGCCACATAGAGTAGACTGCAGTAAATGATTCGCATTTATTTTATTATCATTTGTACGCCAGATGACTATGAATGGAAGTCTGTGAATTTGTATATAAGCTAAATAATGATTTATTTTTTCTACTTTCCTTGACCTTTTGCTGACAATTTAAAGTCAATTTTGTTTCAAATCGTACACATAAGCCCTATACCCTCTACAGTGTAACCTGGGTTTCCCACATGTCGTTTGCATGTACCCTTAATTATTGACGTAATTCGACACTCAAGAAAAAGGGTTATTGAGATTATATAGATAATAAATATACTTTTCTTGTATCCGTAAAATGTGTTTAACAAGAAATATATAATTCCTAATATAAGAAAAGGAAAAGTAGAAAGGACGCCATGTACGACTTACTCGAAATTTCTTATTAAGAAATGCATATATCATTGGATTCACACAGCTATGCGCCATGGCTAACCAGTGAAATGTAAAATATAGTCGCACAACGGTGGGCCCTGAACCATCAACTTCCAGAACCGACGGATTTAACATGGTGATTAAACGTATGCTGTGTAAAGGGATCCAGCAGACAAAAAAAGCAACAATCACAACAAGTACCATTTTCAGAACCTAAAAATAAAATATAGATAGTTATCAAACAAATGTTTTAATTGAGAAATTACAACAAGTAATGTTATTTATTTGTACAAATTACTGTTTTTCAACTGGTAAAACATGGTGTTTCGGTGACTTGGTGATACCTAAGACGCTAAAACTCGGTCACAACTTAATCTAAGAAAATGCACGTGTTCAGATGGCAGGAAACCCTGCGGATATATTGTTATTAAAGCTGCAACTGTTGCATTTATTATATTACTAAGCATGTCAAATAATTCAAACACAATTTTCTTTATTAGGCTTTATTATATATTTATATTTTTTTTTATTTTCGAGACAGGATTGATAATTGCAAACCATCTTTATTCGAAGTGTATTAATCTATTCCTGCAACAACACCATTAAGAACTGATTTAATATATAAAAGTTTTACACATGTAAAAAGTTGTAATTCTAAACAAGTCATAGTCAATCGTTATTTTTTGTATTAACGTTGTATGATATAATAAAGATATAATAAAGGTTTCATTGTAAAAGTTAAGTTATGACACAACAAACTGCTGGGCCGTTTGAAATGAGGTAATCTATTCTTATTTAACTATACGCAACCATCCGCGAAGCGCAACACTAAATGGGTTTATAGTCAGATGCCATTGTTATTAATAAGAAATTGTTAACGAAATAACAAACACATCGTAATTTTCCGAACTAATTTAAACTTTCACCTCATTTTCATCACTAATGTGTTTTTGATGTGTTCCGGGATTACAAATAAATGTAAAACATTTGACATTTGCCCTTGTATAACAAATACTGTCGCAATAAATTACAGCAAATAAAGAAAATGTCGTATATCAAATGGATCATATACTCATTTTGAACTATTTTATATATGAGTGTAAACACACGCATTATGCCACAGAACTTCACATGGAAACCATACCGAACAAACGTCGCTTGGGAATACGTTTATTCGACAGTAATCGAATGATTTACAATGAATTTATTTTCGTTGTCAAATAACACACGCTTTATTACATTCTGTGATTTGGATGTTCGTTATATTTGGCGTGATATATTCTGATTGATGATGTAATTCCGTTTATAAATAGTTTCAACATAAAACGCATCATATATTCATCTATGATGATACAATCATCATCGTGACTTTATGTTCAAATCGATGATTGAAAAGATTTAATTCTGCCAACTTCGATTGCTGTAAAACACACTGTATGTGTTTTACAATATTGGAATGTAATTTGCTGACATGTCGAACTATACCAGTCCACTTCCGTAACTAAATAACTCGAAGAAATAACACAATATACTGTATGTTGAGTAATAAGAAATGATTCCTAGTATGCTATTAATGGAATCTATATTCCGATGTTATTTTGCTGATACGACTGTTTAGTTGTATATT
This sequence comes from Saccoglossus kowalevskii, assembly GCF_978046115.1. NCBI lineage: Eukaryota > Metazoa > Hemichordata > Enteropneusta > Harrimaniidae > Saccoglossus > Saccoglossus kowalevskii. The sequence goes on along the minus strand of NC_140659.1, from coordinate 28,056,894 downwards.
CGCATTAACCGAATATAACGATTATTAGTGTTGTTCCGCTTGTGTATTTTTCGAATTTTTAATTTACTTTCAACATATATTTGCTTTGCTCACGCAATCATCATTTTTCACGTTATGATAAATTTAATGCGTTATAAATCCAATTAAATACATCCTGTCCAAATGTATACGCGTTATAAATTGTGCAGTAAATAATTCCTACTTTTCTAATACAATGTATTGACAGAAAAAAATCAACAAATTGTGTAAAAGAAACTTTTGCTAAGGATGCTATTAAAAGACGTTTGACGTGTGTGTTTCGCATCTGTGACGACAAACTGATCTATTGTAACCTAAGTAAGCGTACATTAGTTTGAAAGTGGGGAAGAACTCCATAACTGTAGTGTAGTAATGGAAGAACAAATGTGATTGCTCCTCCCTGATCAGATGTATAATAAATGTTCAAGTGCAAAACTTTCAGTAACCAGCTATAAATAATCTTGCGTAACCACCCGTCCAGTATGTTTGTTCCCACAATATTCTATCATTCACGAGTAGTAGGCGACACGGGAAGGTCGGGACTCGCGAAATGGTACAATATGAGACTTATTGATTAACTACCTTGAGGGCCTGGAGATAAAATGCATTATACGTAATCAACACACGGAATCCATGTACATTTCTTGTTACATATACGCAGTCTGGCACTTAATTGTTGTTAATATTTAATTATATTCGTCAATAATTCAAATGTTGCTGCATTACTGGAAATGCATGATTGTTTAACATGATTTTATTTGAAATTCAAACTTTCTATTGAATTGTATTTTTAAATTACCCAGATATATGTATTTGCCTCTTCCATTTGAATTTATATAACATAATACCATTCTGCTCAGCTCTAGTGATTGTATGGCGAGGTTTAATAACACATTTTAAATTTCATTTCCAGAAAATACTGTGTTTCAACTTCAAGTGTGGCACGTACCTGCCAGGCACAGTTTATGTTATCATTTGACGTAATATAATATTTCTACTGTCCTTATTTAAAAAGTCTAAAAATTGGTCAAAACCTAATTTTAAAATTCTGTTTTTAGACTCTTTCACGTATCGATGGGAAAAATTGTAACCTCGATTACAGTATAAATCCTGTCTGCTTTGTGATCCACAAAAAAGAGTTATGATAATTAATTAAATGTAAAACGCAATTAAACAGAGGAGCTGTAATGGGACATGTATTAAACTTAAACACCTGTGCATGTAATAAAATTGCCGCCTCAGTAACATTAAATGTATTTGGACACGCGGTTCTTCAGATCATAGAGTAAAATATAACTACAATTTCTTTGAATCGTCAAATATGCACGACCACGGTCTGCTTTAATGTTGTACTTATAGCTGTTTATGAACCCCAACTCTATATTTTGTGCAATTGGAATTATTTTAATTGTCGTTTCACGTTCGACTGAGAACGAGTGATCAAACAGAATGCCCGGATGTTCGCGAAAGCGGCGGGGTGAACAGCGCAAACCACCGTAACCAATTTAGAACATTATATTTCAAATTAATTTAACATTTTGCGATATAACTGAACGTCATAAGGGGTCCTGATCACAACGATTTCTAGTTTTAAAAATGAGTACATGAAATATCTGGTAAATCAAGGTAAAATGTTTGTGGGTTATAGAACATTTCGTTCGATGAATAATTACAATAGCTTCAACTTTCAACTATGTAGGTACGTTCAAGGAGAGGAATGTTTAGGTATTTTGAAAAGTGCCAGGTTATTTCACGCATTCATGAATAACATTTGTATGTGCATTTTAAAATTGCTTTGTTTATATCACAATTAGTATTAACATCAAACCTGAAAGCATAAGCAACAATTAAAATCTGAATTCAACTTATATATTTGTAATTTCACTTGAAAATAGATTTACATTTGCAATCTTACTTTTACATTTGAAAATGGTTTTGTATTTGAAAATTTTATTTTATTTATGAAAATAAACTAACCTTTGCAATTTCACTTTTCTTCTAAAAATACATTTTGATTGTTTTCTCCTTTTGCTCATTGGCCTTAACTTCTTAGCCAATCAATGACAAGTTGTTATTTCGACGACGCTGTAAAGTGTAATACGAGTGTTTGCGATTTTATCAATATTTCCAATGAGGATTGGCGAAAACGTAGATATATAAAGTTGATGTTAAACGTGTATAACTCAATTATTATTAGAACTGCATATAGCTTATTATTGTTTTTTGACTTACCGAAAACTGCGAGTAAAGAAAATGTTTGACATCATAGTTTATCTGTCTATTTGACGGTCACACTGCATGAGTTCGGTTGTTAATGTTGTCTGTTTATGACATTGAACCAGTATTGTTCGCCAGATGTGTTCTTCTATTAATTATGTTACTAAATCAAACTCGCAGGTGTCCATCGGAAGTGTAATGTTATATTTAATAACGATAGCCAGTCAATGTAACAACTACATAACTTACATTCAAGTACATGAACAGATGTGGTTCTACTTATCATAACATACGAATTACGACATGAACACAGTCACAGTGAATGGACTGTTTTCCTAAATAACAACCTATAGTTTCAACTGAATCGGTTGCTATAATTTTTGAAGAATATCATTATGAGTTCAAAATGTTGCATGTAGGTATGGAGTTATGTTAGCTTTTAGACCAAATGAGTTGTTGGAATGTTTTAAATGATTTTTGTGCATCTAAGAAACCGATATAGAGGGCACATTGTTGGCTAGACTTGATTCAGTAAGAAGATTACAATGTTTTCATATATAATCAAACCACTGTCTTATTTGGTGTGTACATGCTTTAAATAATTTTATAATATTATATCCCAGTAATCACGACCTCACTTATGGCAAACGATATAAAGCTGTGAATATCATACTATACGTGATACAAGTGAAATATTCATTTGTGCGTAAACTAGGCCCAAAAAGGTGAACACATGACCTCATTTTATGCATACAAGCGATTTCAAGCAACCCAAAATAAATAAACTTCACTACTAGATGCATAGTGTCATCATTCATCACAGGGGAGAGGTGGGTGTGTCCCTAGCAACTATTACACATTACATGGGTGTGTCCCTAGCAACTGTTACACATAGCAGAATCACAAAGACAGCTTTGTAATTATAATCATGTAGGAAACGAGAATTTAATAAAACAGATTTTAAACTCTGCTTTTCAAGAAAGATATCATATACCGTACTATTTTGAATGAACAAGATGTAAAATAGTCTATTATTGCAAAGTATTTCCCTTACACTATCTAAATTAATGATTGATGATGTTGCTATTGTTCGGAATTAAGGACACTGTTATTTTTATGGACACTGTAGTTTGAAATATGCACAAAAATAGCTTCTAAACCATGCTTCTGTTTCCTGTCAAAATTGGTTTATGGGTACATATGTTTACTATAAAGAAAGTACCGTCTTGAAAACTGTCCACCAGTTTTCAATTTTGCAGGAGAGCAGCTCAAACTTCACTACTCCAAGTTTATGCATAAATTAACACCAAGGCTAGTTGTGATTGTTGTAACACTGTTCAACCAAAAATAAAGCCCCGACGGCGTTTTGAAGATAAACACATGTCAATCATTTGTGGAAATTTCAAAACAAAAGGTCAAAGCGTCTAGGAGCTATTTCTTTTAAGTTCAGGGATGTGCACTAAAAAGAAGCTGAGATAATTGCTAATTTGCATAACAATTCACTCAGTGAGAAGTTTGCTAATGCTCATAATTAAAATGGCTGTAACTGTTCCAAATTTAAATGTATTATCGTTTTGTTAAAAATTAAATATAGTGCATAATATGGAGATCCCGTCATTTCTTTTTTTCACCATGTTTCTTTTTTATTATTTACGTGCAGCCTTGCTAAATCTTGCTAAGCATTCAAAAAAGAGAATGTTTGCACCTGTTATCTATATTTTAAAATCGTTTTTTGAGTATGTTCACAACTCTACAAAATTCTATAGCCAAGACTGTTTGAATAATAAAAAGCAAAAAAAATCACTCTCAAGTGCCCACGAACCTGCATCTCTACCTTAATTGTATCTTTTTAATATGGGTTATTGTTGGTCTAGTGCCATCGTCCTCTATGCCAGAAGAACTCTGGTTAGGTAAATATCGTTTTGGGGGTGATTTTAAAAGTGTGAAAATAAGCAATCAAACCATTTGACGTATAGAATTGTGAAAGATGATAAAAATAGACTAAATGTAGTGCATGTATGCAGATTCGAGGATTGAGTGTGAATGGAATCGCAATAAATGAAATAAATTATTTTTTATATGTCCCACTATTTTTTTCTCAGGAATTTGATGTCCCGAAGAGACGTCATTCTAGACAACAATACCACATGGAAAGAGATTGAGCACTTTCATTAATATCAACAATTATTGGGTATTGTATGTACAGTTTCACGAAAGTTTTGAATTTCAATCACATTTATTCAGCTGCACACATTTCATTGACACTTCTTCATGTGATTGATAATATATATTACAACAACTATATATGTCTGTTTTTAAATGTCATACTCGAATAAATACTTACTTGATTATGTTCATCGTTTGTTATGATTACCGTACAATAGTGCAAAGTGCTTGTTCGTGAAACGCATCATTTGATATATTTTGTCTTTCAAAATGATACCATGTTATCAGTGTAAATACATTTAAAATTTTGCAAGCACTTGTCAATATTCAGTTTGTGTTTTGTGTGAAATCATTTTTCAAAGTTTTTCAATACATATTTCTGGTGAAAACTCTTTTCAAAATGTTTGTCAAGTGAAATCACTTTTCAGAGAGTTGTAGTAGTAAGCACTTTATTAAATCATGTCTTCGGTTGAGACACTTTTCTCCGTGTCGTGATCATAAAATTGTTGTGATAATGAGCACTTTTTATACATGTCCCTGGTGGAAAAACATTTCAAAATGTGTATCAAGTAAAATCACTTAAACAGTGCTGTGATAATATACATTTGTATACATGTTTCTGTTGGGAACACTGTTCAATACTTTACATAATGTGTTATGTACAAAAAATATCCCGGACAATTATGCAGATTATAAACGCTTTAAATGTTTTAAAGTGGGGAAAGCTTTAAATGTTTTATCGCAATACACTAAAAATGTTTAATTATAAAACAGTTACAGTAATTTTAAAGTAGGGTCAACAATGTGTCATATTTCAAAACACCTAGATTTACAGGGTAATTAATCAATTGTGGAGTATGTTTTGCAGATACAAATTCTTACTGCTCTCTGTCCATCTGGATGAGAAGAGTTAAACACATCTTTAGCTAGTCATGTGACCTAATTAACCAGGTAAATATATAATTTCAAAAGATCTATTACAGATACGCATTTACTACCGAGTAATGAGGCGACTTAGCTGGTTAAATTACTTTAAAAATTATAAAATATTTAATTTCCAGAGATTTGTTATTGCTGTTCATTTACTACTTATGTACCATGGCCATGGATAAAAAAAATTTGGATAAACTATTTCCTAACCTCATGACCTCAAAATTTATCTGCATATCTTATTCGCAGAGATTAGTTATAGACACACACTTACAAATAACTTTGTCCAAGGAATAAAAGGATTTGAATTAAATAGGAGCAGATCACATGATATCATTAATTATACAAATATCCAATTTCCAGACATACATTGTAAATACAAATTTTCTACTAACTTTTTTATTAGATCATAAATTTAGTTTTTCGTTTTACAACCGTCGATATCCATCTCAAATTCGCGTGAGGGTTCCGGGTGTTACATTTTTTAGATTTAAATCAGCTGTTGTTGTCTGTAAAAAGACGGACGTTGTCATTATTATAAAAAAAGGTAAGAAGCCTTTAGGGATATTTTACACGCCTCATGTAATAATGTAGTTCGTTTTTCTTGAAAATATACATCCGATGGTAAACGTAAACAAGGCAATAGAGATGAAAATATATATCAACACTTTTTTCAGTACAAAACCCTATTGTACAATGATCAAGACATTCTTTCCAGATTAATTCATCACATTGACAGGTTGAAGGAAAAGAGAATGTTTTTCTCCCAATAGATGGTGATTGAAATGCTTAGCCAGGGTATTTTGTTGGGTGGGTTTGAACCAGTTTCAGTAAAAAAATGTTACCCTCAATTCGAGTAACATGGAGGTTGTACTAGGGAAGGAGTATACACTCGAATGTAGTTAATAACTCTAAGTGAATATATTTTATGCACGTTTATAACTCATTCAAAAGTTGCTGAAGGTCCCGTATTTTAAGTTGAATCCCAATCTTAAACCTGGATTATGTGAACGTATAGATAGATATGCTTTTGTGTGGGTTTTCTTTTAATATTTCACTGTTGTAGTACTTGAAATTACTACGGATGCCTGTCAGAATGTAAATGAGCATAATGTGATTTGTTGAAATAATCTTGCAGTTCCTATACAAATCGTTCATAGTCATTGCAGTCATATATAACCTGTCTTCACTTTCCTTTCTCAAAAAATAGATATATGGTCAAGATGTGTTATTTTGTTGTCAATGGATGTGTGTATTGTACCACGTACGTTGCAACAAAAGAAAATCATGTCTATATACACAACTACTAATTTTCCAAGGATACACATGAATATATCTGTTCAAGACAAACATTTTACCTGTCAAACGGGCACAAGCGTGTCCTCTAAGTATCTAATAACTCTAGTAACTTGTGTCGTTCACACGCTCATTCAATAATTGAATTATACTACTATACTATTGAATTATAACTACTAAATTTTCAGATGATACACATGAATATATCTGTTCAAGACAACATTTTACCTGTAAAACGTATACACGTAGACCAGAATGAATGAGAAATACCGTTCATATCCACTCATTAAAGCAATGTATTACTAAGTTAGTTACTATATATCATGCCAATGTGATTTTTTCATATGACAACGTATAGCAATAATCAATATATTCACAATCTCATTTATCAATCCGTTATGGAGATTTCCGTGGTCAAATATATCAATGTAGAAATGACACACCTGACGGATTATTCTACAATCGAAAGTAAAAAGGCGGTAAAAATCAATACTAAAATGTCAGAAAAATACAAAGAATCCAGCACAGAAAAACACATACAAAAACTGAGACAATTAAGCAATCAGCGAAAAATTACTTGCAGCTACGTAAAATATTTTATTTCGAAAAACAAGTTCTTTCTCAACAGGTTGCGTCATATTATGAGTATATCGGCGCGGTATCTTTAGGATATGGTTGTCCTGTTGAGTGAATAAGGATAGGTTCATTCACAATTATTTTCTTTTTGGGCACCATCCAAGGGCGTTGTCTTATTAAGCAATAATTCATGTTCAATATTAGAAAACGTGATATACATGTAGTTATTTATGTAGATATAGAATATATCGACAAATCGATAACGAAAAGAAACAAAGAATTACGACTAATCATATTGTGAGGGCGCAATTCTATGATATAAGCATTAGTCCCCACGCATGCGCACTTCATCAGTCTTTCGCCATATTGTATCAACTTTGTATGCAAAATTTCATTCACTGTATTTAGCCGGTTGGCGTTGCCATCCATGCCAGCCATAAGCTTATTGAATTTGTATCTGGTAAAATTTTAATTTTTTGTATGTTGAGTTTATTCAACATTTTGTTGGTTTTAACTTTTGTATACAACTTTGTATTTCGCGTATTTTATGCACCAGTTAACATACCTTTACTTAACTTTGCGATTCTTTGAGATTCTTAAACTACTGCGCATGCTTTATTAATAAATAAGATCAGATATTTTTACATGAGAGTGTGAGGCTAGAAATTGTGAATTGTACATGAGCATGAGTTTATATTGCCTGAACTATTTTATAATACAACTTTTTCCAGATGTTTCCTCATACTGTAGTGGATATAAACATCTCGTTTATGTGTTTTATTCTTTCGATATGACATTGTATTGATTTTGTATTTGATCATTAACAAAAAATGTTTGGGTTAGTCATAGCAATGTAGAACCAACTGGTATTGTATAGTTTTAACAGCGTTTTTTATAGTCATACACACAGAATCAGAAATTAAACGAACTCAGATATGCGCATCATGATTGAACTCTATTCCATTGTCTACGTGTCATATATCCCAGCGTTCCGGTACAAAATTAGAAAGTGTAATCAAACACGGTTTTGATATACCCTTACAAAAATATAATGTACCCTTACAAAAATATAATATACATTCCATACGACATGAGGTTACCGTAGTTCTCACAGTATACCCCATAAAATGAAAGATCAAAGTGGCCGACATTTACGACTTATCATAATTGTTTTATTTTTATTTTATTTTTTATTTTATTAAAGATGCAATAAGGCCGAAAAAATGCAAGCTCTAATATTGTTGTTTGATACTGTTATATTACATAGGACTATGATTTATTATACCTTGTAAATGTTATTTTGTAGCACACATTACAATCACTGCGCATGCGTATCAGTTATTTTCAATTTCAATCTAACGAATACTATTGTGTATCCCGCAAACGCATTTTTAGTTTATCGTTCATCATAGTCCCGTTTATGTGACAACAATAATAAAAAATATGTTTTCGACCGCATTGTATCATTAAACTTTAGCCAACAGGTAAAATAACCAAATTATATACATGGTTACAATAAATATATAAACACAATGACAATATAAATAAGGTGATCACATCCTAAATAGCACGTCGCGTCGTAACATGAATACATCGGCGTGATATATTTGTGATTCATTATGCCGTTGGGGAATGATTTTTATTGCAATTAGATAGACTACTGAATCTGTCATTTGCTTCCTTCTCATATATATGTACCGAATAGACCCTGAAGACCAGCTTTCGACTATGTGACTAAAGAAATAATGTTATTGTCACCATTTTTCCACATCTTTGCAGCAATATCCTCTCTCGCTACTACCTGGTGGGTATACATTTCCCAGCTCATTTGCTATTCCAGGCTCTGTAGTACATATGCAGAGTTTCTAGAACAAGGCATTGTCTTTTTTTGCCGAAACTGTAGAGAAAATGGTTTTGTAGGGTTGGCAGATAACTGAGATGCCATATAGAATACCGGATGTTACAATCAGAGCCTGCATGAATTAATTTGAATATCTTGGAATTATCTGCAAACATTTATACATCGGAAGCTGGGTAGATTTACATACATAATGAGCAGTAAGAAGATCGAGCAGTGATTATGAGATTCCAGATGACACCTCTCCGATCAGACGCATGGCGATTTAAAACAACCTCCTGTTGTCTGTTATGCAAATATGATTAACACTCGAGAGTAAATTTATACGGGTTCCGGTGAAAAAATGTATAATGTTAAATGTTAAATGTGAGCACGAACGACCAAGTCATGCGTCTAATCCCGTAAAAAATGATCAGTATAACATACGAAGTTACATTACATTTGCCCTGTTTTTTTCCTGGATATAGAATTTTAACATAAAATATCTAATTACAAAATTGGATCATAGAAGTATGCTTACAAAATTGGAAAGTGTTTTGATATAAATAGAATATTATAAAAAAAGTCCAGTATTTACATTGTGCTGTACCTTGATCCCCTTAATTAGTTTTATTTTTCATTTAAATTTAGGTCACATGCTTATTTAGCGAGAAATGTTTGCCAATATAACATCTCTCAGCTACGTAACATAATCTTTTTCTGTTAAGAAAACGGTGATTCTATTCCTCTCAACACAATGCGTCGTAATACAAGTAAATCGGCTCGGTGTTTTTATAATATGATCAATTAAGCTGTTGGGCAAATATTTATATCTGAAATAAAATTATGTCAGTACAAAGTTCAAATTACATTCAAATGAGATGAGATAAATCTAATTTTCTTGTATATTTTACGTGACATGCGACGGTTGACTGACAATGTGCAATACATCATAAAAGTACAACACTCCACAATCGAAAAATTAAAAAGTTGAACAGTGTAATTAATTTGACAGAGTTTGGAAATGCACCCGAGACTTTATTTCCGGTTAACTGGTTAACTATTTTAATGGCTGTGAGATAACAAACTACTGGGGAAATGTTGTGCAATACATTAATAAAGTGAATTGTAATTAAATAATTGTAATAATATACTTCAGCAATGAGACTGTCCTGCTTCAGCACAACATGTTACGTCATATAAACATATGTTACATACACTGTACATGTTTAAATCACGACTTAGCATTCAAGTGATATTGGTCACTTTGTGGCCTTAACCTATATTCGCGAACTTGTTTGATGATTATATTTATACGCATATAGAAATTATTCATTGAATGAGCACAAGAGACATATACACCTTATATAGCACTTCAAATTAATAAACGTGTCTCGAGGCTCGTAAAATGTGTCTCTTAAAATTGCAATGCTACTTCAAGCGACAATAATACCTAATAAATGAACAGACAATGCCATGAGTCGATATCTTGTTACAGTCTTTGCGTCTAACATAGTATTAAATACACGTTCTTCCTACATATCTCCAATACCATGTTCACTGCGAGATTAAAATGTTACTGTGTGTTAATATGGATATGGCAGTTAATTACGTTTTATTTAAGCAACTTATACGCTAACAAATACGCATTGTGTCAGTGTAGATGGGAAAAGTGACAGAAATTTCGAATCATATATACACTAGACGATGTATCCTAAAAGACTAAATTAGTTAATTGTGGTTAAGTGTCAATCATGTTGTGCATTAATATGATACTTTCTAAAGTGGCACATATCAAATCGAATTGCAGTATGCTTGCAACATGTATCGACGTATGAAATGAATAGAGATTAATATAATTTGAATTCAATCTTGCAAACGATAAAATAGTACCTGTATTACGTATTATTATACCTCATAGTCCTAACAGCCAATCAGATTTGCGCATTTGGAAGTCGATATATTCGAGTGTTGACTTTTCAGCGGTCAAAAAGTAATATTCGTATTCGCAAACGTTACGATAGATCTAATAAATTCTGATTCCTGTTGACGTTTGTCAGCGTTTTACCGGAGAATCACCTGTAATTTATAAACAGGTCGAACGACTATAACATTTTCGGTTAAACAAGGTATCCTGTATCTTGTAGTTATGTTGATGATAATACTTGTAACCAGGAGATAATCATCGAACCGCACGGTGTAAGTAGATAGCGCTGATTACTTGAATTTCGCCCGGCATTAGTCGTATACCGACGTTTAGTGCTTTAATTGATTTCATCAATTCTATTACTCATACATACATGTGGGTTTCATTAAATCTTTCATTTAACCGGAATTACGTTGTTATATTCCGTTTTATTTAGGTCCGATCCGGTTCGAGTTACCACTGACGAAAAACTATGCCCCACCGATCATATTGATTAATCTGACAGTGAACTACTCTCAATAAAAATCAACATGCCGTTGCATACTCTCTATTAAATATTAATGATACATACATACCGTGTGGTTCTACATTAAGAGAACCTCGAAAAATCAATTGATGGAATAATCTGTCTTTATTGCATGGTATACAGTTCACACTACATAACATAAACTTTGAACATAAATGCGCGTCAGACGATAAAGGCACTACAACAATCCTGTTATCACTTTTAGTTAAACGCGTATAAAGTGAATAAAGCATGTTTCGTCTAAGAGCGTAAAATGTAGGAATATTGGAGGACACAAACATACCGCTAGAACTATATACGCAACACAGAGATCATACATACTTTTACGATTATATTGAAACCAGAGCTGCGAAAATACATGCTCGAGCAAAAGGTTCGGAATAATGTCATTGTAACATTATTACTGCAGCTTAAAAAAATCGGAGCCATACATTGGCTCTGCCGTAGAATGATCGAATCTGCCGTTTTATGTCCTCATTATCCATGCAATTATCAGCAACGACATATCCTAAATAAACGTGCTTGTGCACAATTTGAAGCTTAGAGCCACAAAGATATACGATGGAATTACACTACTTCAACGGACACTCTTTCGAGGACCAAAGTACATAAAATCGTAGAATGGTAAATAATATTAACGGGCGATGGGCGGGCTAAGGATAAACAAGTCATCGGTATACGTATACATCAGAGGGTTAATAAAAAATCCCGCTCACGCAACAGCGCACTTTAGATAAATTTAAACGAGAACTGAGGTCATCAATATACACGTTGAAAGTAAAAGCGAAATAATGCTACCTTGCCGAACGTCGTTTTCCACAGAAAACAGAGTAAAAATAGAATTCACCCAGCAAACAGTAAACAGCTGAGTACGATGCCAAACAAATAAAATGCGAATAATATAACCAGGTAGACCCCTGTCAATCAACCTTTAATACAGGTACCAATGGTTGACACTTTCAAATACCTTGGTGGCATCTAAAAATACACATGTTCGTAGAGTGCCCAGGCTTAAACCCGAATTGAGCATCATCCGTGTCTAGGAAACCATGAATAGTTCCTAAAAATTTAGAAGAGACAATGGAAATGGCAATATGCCTGTAGTTATCCTTGCAGTTTAAGTCACCTGATTTGTTTTAACTATACTAATCAGGACTGTTTTCATAAAATCCTAACGAGGAAAACCGTGGATCAGCATCGAATTAAAAACAAGCGCGAGCATAAGGTAGAGTATTTCGCTAGCATGTTTATGGTGTTCTGACGCGATACCATCATCATCAGCAGATTTACCAATGCGCAATTTATGTACAGCCTTGAAATACCAAATATAATGCAGATCTCCAGATTGTTCGCGGGAAAGCCAGCATCTCACAAATCTTTCATGGCGGTTAATCTTCACTGAAGTTGATAACGAGCTAAAGCGTTGTTTCCGCATGTCGGCAATATTACCGTGCCCTAAGCATCCTTCGACATTTGAAGACAATGGAGTATTGTTACTATTAATAGAACGAACCTCAGACCAGAATGCCTTACGATCACAATCTTTCATAGCTGTGGCGAGACCGACTGAACGTGCTGTATTTTCTAAACTTCGGTAAATACATATAGCAGGTTAAACAACGTACGATCCCGTCTCGTAGTGGCATACATGAGACCATTTTAAGGTTTCTGATTATCAACCAAAATTTTAAAGGCATCCCGCGCTTGATCGTAGAGATTTCTATTATAATTATTCCATCAAGGAAAAGCACCATTGCGACATCGTTACCGTGGCGTAAAAATTCAGAACATCAACACAAAGCCTGCATAATTTTATCGTAAAACTTGGCAATATTTTCATTGTGGTCAGTACAGCTACAGCGGAGCTTATTGCACAATGGAGCTTCAGATGGGGTTTTGTTTTGTTCTAGAAATGTGTCCGTAACATTTTTATAACGGTGTATATCTCTGGTATTAACATGATATTCGACAGTTTTAAGCATTATAGGCATGTTCAGTGAAGGTAAACCGTCAATTTCGATATCAACAGACAATGGAAAGTGGTCGGAAGCAACAACATTATGCAAAAGTTCAATCGATTGAATGGCATCGTGTGCAGAAACCGAGGACACACAATGGTCAATCCAAGATGTAGTGTCATGTGCTTCGCTGGTAAACGGGTCTGTTGCCTATTTAGGATCGCATAGTCAGACGTAACAATGGTCAGAACAAAACGGGCGAGCTTTTTACCAAACAGTTTCCTTGGGTCAGCGTTCCAATCACCAATTACATATACACAATCGTCAATAATACTTTTGGTTTTTGAGAGATAGCTCATATAACAATGCACGTTGTCATGACAATCCACACAGGAAAAATAGACGAAGACTTTCATTTCTGAGATGGAGGCCTAAAAGCCTATAATCACTATATTGATTAACAATCACGTAAACAACTCAGTAATGGATTTTTTCCACAAGACAGCAACGGCACCATACGGCCGACCAGTTCTCAGTCTATCGTTGTCTGTCATAGACGTGGTACCCGAGGCATAGCACTGATAGTGTATATTTGATTTTGGAATTTTGGAAGTCAGTATTCTTGCAATGAATTCATTAATGGCATTTATTGACGATTTAACACCACGGCAATTATATGAAACTATGCTGAGTTACATTGTTATTTTGCTTTATAATAATTGCGGACGAGGGCACCAGTAGACCAAAAAGAATCACTAAGCAGGTTGCGGAGATAATCACTCGATAATTGATTAATAGATTTAAATTTCGTATTCAACTTTTCTCACTTTACTTCAATGTTCAGTTTGTGCAGTAGTATCAGGTCATAGTCTACTCACAAACACCAAGTCCCATTCACAACAAGTGGTCATCGGCATTATTAGATCCAATGATATGCGTTGTTCTATGTGTATTAATCTGGGTGAAACTACCATCACTGTCAACAGATGTCAACGGTAATTTATGACAACTACCTTGTCAGACACCTCTATCACCCACCCGTGGCTACTGCATTCACCGCCGTCTTGCTGGCTAAAGTATTTGCATACGACTTTTCATTTGGTATGTGGTCAAGTAAAGCAATGTTATCTGATTGCAAATAATTTGTAACTTGGCGACGATGGTTCATCAAATTGTTGCTCGGCAACACGCGATACATCATTGAACTACTTTTCTTCAAATCAATACCTTTCTTATAATGATCTTTTAATTCGCTAATTTCTGCACCGAGTTTAAATACTTCATCCATTACATTCCCATAGCCACTAAAGTGATGTTTATCTTTTACTGCCAACATTTCTTCACGCAATGAGCGTATTTCTTTTCGCGTTGTGGAAACATCAACACAAGATATATCCACTTGGGGCAATGTAGATAGATTCAGTGCCACAAAAAATGGCTTAACATCGGGGTCAGTCTCGTGAATAAGATTAACAATATCATTATTGTTATTGGATTTCTTGTTTTGCCCTTGCCGTTTTTTATGCGACCACATAAACAATCATCATCAACAAGCTCGTGCAACGTTTGCTTGGCGTTTTCGACCTCATTGTCAACAAAATTTTCTGTGCACAATTTACAAGTATATCTGTCGATAGAACATCCGTCTTGTTGACTAAAAAGCACAATAGTTCATTGATGACAACGTCGTCCCGTGCAGAGGGTGATTGACCTTCGGGCATTTTCAATACCAATGGACGATATAATGTCCACAGGGGATGAGATGACAGTTTCAGTTTTCCATGTTCTCTGTTTATATCAATAAATAGATTTTAAAAAGAAGGTTGAACCTAACACATTGTAAGCATCACAAATTTAAATCGTGCTCGGGTAGACACAAATCTATATTCAATGATCTGCAAGCATGCATGTGTCTTGCTTCTCTCCATAACATATGTGATTGTCTCTGATGATAAGGCTGACAATAATATTGTTTTTGTTTGTAGGAGATATTATTATAAATATTCAGTCAAAGAACTTGCGTCTGATAATTCTGCATACAGTCATTCTTGACAGCATTTGAGAACTTCACTCCGAAAAAAAAACAATTACTTGCGCAGCTTATTTAAGCTGTAGCAGGTTCACCTAAGTTTCGGATCAAAATCCTTCATTTTGCGTTTTTTGATTACTTGGTTTGGTCATTTCATGTCCATGTCAGTGCATTGTGGTTCTTGTGCTGCATATTCCCTTTGTGATATGTGTGATACCACTTCCTTCGACGTTTCCACACTTTATACTAACATACCAAATTACAAATAGCATGACAAATTAACTTTGAAAGATATAATCTATCAATATCTGTATATCTGGGTACAAAACACAAAACTGATGCAAACATTTTTTTATACAGAACATTGATTCGATTGACATATATTTGTGGAGTTTGGTGGGCATGTCAACGAAGCATTAGCATGCTAATGGATATAATTATGCTTCTCTGCTAGTCGATTGTTTTTACTCTTATGAGTAAGAATTTCGATCGGACACTACTGAGGACAGCCTGGATATTAACGGGTCACCAATGGTGCACTCATGTGCCGCCAGTTTACTTGGAAAGCCAATATTGATAACATGTTATTGCACCAAAAATTGGATAAATTTCACTATTGAATATACTTTGTTATCGCTGACTTGGTAATGTGTGTGTGTGTGTTGTCTATTTTATTTTGTTCATTTTTCTCCACACGTTAACCATTTGTATGTCGTTCAGATGTAAAGATATTTATACTGCCCATTACACCCTTGCACGATACGTGTTGCTAAGTATGTTCTTAAAATGTTAAGATGAAATCGTCGCATCCACTGTTTGCACACTTATTGATTTGAAAGAAAACTAAAATAGGGTTAAAGTGTAAATTCAATCATGTATATGGACAGTTAATTTTTTTGTTGGGCCGATAGAAATACTGTAAAAGAGCTTTGAAATTCAATACCCCAACTCGGAAGTACTCATCCAGACATTATCTATAATACTTGGCTAGGTTGTTCTTTGCTAGTTACGCTGTCTGTTATAGTCTTGGCTATAGACCGTTAAAATTTCGCAGCATTGTGAATAGTGGGAACATACTAAATTTCACTCCGAGTGCCTACGAACCTGCATCTATGCCTTAATCCACTCTTTCTCTTGTGATTCATTTATGTAACATTGTATATGTAGTTCGACATGTGCTACTAATAAAGGCATGGTATCTTATGATTCGTAAAGAACAGTGACAGCATACATCAAGACGTGTTTGGTCGTGATGAGATTATACTTAACCAACCTATCAGAAGTGTTCACTAACATTTGTAGAATACACAGCACACGATTCGTGTTTATGTTTGAAGAATGACGTACGAATGTTATTCACATTGCTAAGTGTCATAAATTATAACCCCTGGCACGAATACCTCCCACAGAACAAGAATAAATGCAATTTAAACCGCAATAATTTATTGTGTTATCAATCACACTAAACTGAATTTTCAAATTTAAATGTTCAGCTGTCAGGTTTAGTTATTAAATACATTTACTAAGAAAGATATTCAATAAATTGCATACTGATGATTTTCATAACATATTAATATAGTAATAAATATCATAGTTTGGCCAAATTTATACTGTCTGTGCACTATTTCGTTCATTTTAGAAAATAAAGAAATAAATTTCATGATTAATCACCTCATTAGATATGGAAATCGGTATGTTTCAAATGTTGCGTATGGTGCTCTAAATGTGTATTTTGCTTGTTCTAAATAAGATGAAATATATAATGCTGTGGTACAATAAATGTAGAACCATATCAGCATTGCATGTATAGAAGTCGCCAGTCATGAGGACGTGGAGGAGTGAGCGAGATATTGTGATATCAAATACCAGCCAAATTTCAGTACCAACATACATTCCAACAGTAAGTCGAATATACTAACCTAAAATGATAACAGTGATCTCATTTAATGGCTGAAATTCATGAAAGAGTGGCGTTTTTAATGTCGAATTGGTCAAAAATACACAATGGCGAAATTGGCTGAATGGTATATGCACTCTCAGATATTCGCCTATTTCACCATTCAGTGGCTATGGCTACTATAGCAAATAGCAAATATATGCAAATGCCTGTAGTGCAATTGTTTGTTATAACTGCAAAAAATCTAAAAATTCATATCTAAACTAATAACTTATTCGGATAATATATGGTAAACATATACTCTGGGGTAGGGTTCTTCCATCTAGAAATACACTTCTCAAAAACTATACAAATTAAAATTCACACGCTTCTATTTATCTCACCTTGCATTTGTGTTAAAATAATTTAAGGAATGTTCCATATCACATGTGGTAGGAAGCTAATTTTAAAAATGGATTTTCTTTTCAAGAGCAACGGATACTTATTACTCAAATAAAGACATTCATTTTTAATTTGCATTTGCATTTAAATAATAATCTTGTTATTTAGGTAACAGGTATATTCGTAAAATTATTCCCCTCTTAAAACTGTATTTTACTTGGCTAAAATTAGATGAACATATTCTATTTGATATTTCGTTTGTTCTTTTGTTAACTCCGAAATGAAAATCTTCTTCAAAACAACCTCTCGACTAAAGCGTGGAATTGAGCCAATGTAGCATGTAGACAGCATCTACTAAATTCCCAGAAATCGTTGGTAATGGCATCATATTTACATGTACATCCATTCACCGTGTTGTTTGGAACAGTTCACTTTGATTCAAGTAACCGCGTATGCACAATTTTAACAGACATGTGTCATTTTCCTTAATGTATATATCACATTATAATCTTACATAGGAGGTCGACCAATATATTTGTAATAATATCTTTTTGTTTCATGCGTCTGCGTTTGCGGGTGAATAAAATTGGTGAATGTAATTATATATCAATATTATCAAATGAAGCTTTCCATGACTCCCGTGTATGGATATATTTGAACATCTTACGGTTACAGGCGTATTCTATGTTTGGGAAAATGCGTATGAAGTATGCGTGCGTTACCGTCGCAACAATGTAGGGCGCAACACGAATATAATGTCGTTTGCGAACGCATACGGTCCCGCAAGTATCTAGTGTAGATGATGGTAAAATAACATAACTTTGTTTTTATGAGTGATATAATAGTCAATAACATTTCAACTGCATAACGATTAATGAAGATTATTGCAAACAAATACAAGAATATTTACACATATGCTGGTGAACAACTTAAGCATTCTTGCAGAGAAAATCGTTTTGTTCAGTATCATTCTATTCATATGACAATTATATTCTTCTAAGTCGAAAAACAAAATGGGCATTTGTTTTTTAATTTTTGTTTTATGAGAAAATAGGAAATGACTATATGGTGTTCACTGGAGGACAATACAAGTTCACAGCCTGACATTCTTACATACTTACGCAATCTGGTTTCCTCCTCCCTCATCATTCCCAGCGTCCCTAATATTGTTCCTTATTTTTATTGTCCAATCATTATTAGTTTTGTTTTTATTTATGCGTCAATCGATGGTGGACAGTTTTATCATTTGATGATTTAAAAAATGTTTCAATTTACTGTTCTAATCATGTTGGCATCATAATCCCTAGTTTTACTGGCCTACCCCTCCCCTCAACCCACCTCGACATACACTTGGAATGTGATTCACCCTGCGAGTGAATACTTGTTCAAAAGTCATACTAGTTTGTATTATTATCTTCAACGTAAATTTGTTATATACAATATACGTAGCCTATGTTAATACTTCAGTAAATGCATTTTACCATAGAAGGTAGCAGGGGGGAGAGAGAGAACGCCATTGCTATATCCTGCTCCACTATCGCTTCGATTTATTTACTTGATAAACATTCCCGTTGTGCGATTACGATAATAATTAGCATTCAGGTTAGCTCGAAAATCCAAAATCCAATAACATGACCAAATCACAGACCCTTGTAGAATATTCGCAGTGTTCATGTTATAAATTGTGACCCACGAATAGGCGGGAAACAAAATTGCTAAACTATTGCGTAAAAATCACGTTTTGTCAACATCGCACATCAGCCTTTTCGAAGTAGTCTATCGCTTATTTCGTTGTCGGTGACTGGTCTTACCAATGACCTATTACGTTATGTAAACTGTTTGCGAAAGTATACTGCTGCATCTTTTTGTTTTCAGCTCTAAAAAACAGTCAAACCCGTTTTGTTGAGTAAATAAGCGGAATCGAAATATAAATAATGACAATACGCCTTGAATAAAAAGACAAGAAACAAAAGAAAGATAACCCCTTCTCTCTCCTCCCTATGTACCTTCCATGATTTTACATGGCAGATAGAAACCTTTAATAAATGAGTAAATTGAATCGTATTAACTTTGTTTCTACCCAGATGATCTATTATGTTCCAATAGAGTATTGCCTATCTGACTGCCTGTACATTTATGCATTAAATTGGATGAAAGTGTTTCCATATTTTCGCCATAATGCTAGCGGCTCTAAAAATAAACTAGTTTAAATCGCAGGCAATACACTGGCGATAAAAACGAACGGTGTTCCTGTATGCAAATGAGATGCGATGCGCATGCACAAATGTTAATATGAAGGAGCTGATATGGCCGACTGGCGGTCATTTTTTAACAGAACGCAGCTCCAGATGTATATATCTGACAAGCCTGAACCGATAAAGTTAAAACTTCACACGAACATCATGCCCAGACATCATATCAAAAAAAAGACAAATGTGTTTTTGTCGCCGTCAAATAAAAAATGGCTTATTAGCGGTCATCTTAGTCTCATGCATATCGGTCGATATTATGGATATCGCATCGGTAGTCACACAATATTTCTAATATACCTATAATACATTGACTAGTTCTTGTGGTAATGTTATCCTACTTTATGACATTTTATCTTCTCAGTGATGTACCTGTACTTATCATGGACGTTAAGTTTGATTGTGCTTAGAATACGGACTGCCGATCAAGCAGAACCCAAACATATGGTGTACTGGTTCTTACTGTAACTAATTCCTATACTTTACAATATTAACAAATCATATTACCTACTTCATCTAACAAGTAATAAATAACTTGCCAGACCCCCAAAAATTACTTCAAAGACTGTATCCGCTCAAGATCGAATAGTGATACTTACATACGACACCGTGAATGAATTATATTCGTTGGGTGGTAAAATATACGAAAACAAACTTTAGTTATCGTGATCTGAAGCGTGTCGAATGGAAAAATGTGCATCGATTTTCAAGTTGAAAAATTTAAATTGGACAATTTTGTTAAATATTTGTTATTGAATTGTGTGTGTGACCATGTTTTAATGAGCAGACAACACATGTACTGATATTTTTGTTATATTGAATATTTCTAATGTAAAATTTCACTACACTCCGGAAGATATTTGCGGCATTAATATACAAAGAAGAGGTTTTCGTTGGCTATCAAAATTATGTAGTAATGCCCGCGAGTATTTGCGGGTTGTCCGCGGCTATGTAAATACTCGCGTGCGTGTAATTACTTCAACTATTATGCGAGTTACTGCAATAAACTTGCAAAACATTCTAAATTTGCCAATGCGTCGTGAATGTCAACAGTCATTTGGATTCATGAATCATTTATCAATATTTTTTAATAAAAGAAAAAAACAGTCATGCGGTATATAGAGCAGATTGTATAGCCTACCATTGTACTTATTGTAATTCTCAGTATGGATTTGAAACTGATTTTATGATTTCTCATAAATATAATTTTCAAGAAAATAATCTATCAATCTTTACAGCGGAAGCACCCGATCTTGCGAGGGTGTGTTATCTGTGCGATTAAGGGTCATAAAGCCGGTCCAATCTATGAAGGTTTTAGTGTATACCTTGTAGGGCCATTCGACTTGATATTAATCAACAACACGCGCGAGCGTTCTAAGATTCGGTCTAAACTACAACCACAGCTCGAACCCCGACCAAAACGCGTACGCTTGAATGTAATTGGGTTTCAGACCTAAATTCCTCTCCGTGCTGGAATACTAGCTGTAGATAACGTGATCGATGTTTTATAGCGGAAAACCCTGCAATATAATGGCAAAATTATGTCATAACTGGCTAAAACCAGTTCAGAACTCTTGCCGTTCTAAATCTATGAAAGGAATATGTTTGTTCGATAAGGGCCGGGCATGATATTATGAGGTTATCGCCCAATATCGGCGCTTGGTGGGAACGTGTCAACGCGGGTGTCATCTGAGCCACATCACACGAGACGAAGACGAAGACTCGGCGATACGATCCCACCAAACGCCGATATTGGGTGATAACCGATTTCTCGTATGACGATGGCCAATAATATCTAAAGAGTGTCAACAGTTTTCTGAGTAAGTAACCGCCGTAAATCATCGCCGCCGAAGATTGGTGATGCTGCTGTTCGAGACGTTTGTGGCCGTATTCTCGGTTGATTTAGACTTTCACACAGTCTCTCATTTTTTGGTGTTTTTTCAGGGGAGTGTGTAAATGGCGAGACCCGTGTTACGACGAAAACCCGGTTGCCGCGAAATTTTTATTTTTATAATGCGCTTGTGTGTTATATTTTATTACTTTATAACCCCAAATTTCTAATAGAAATTTCATGAATTAGTAATTGTATTAAAATACCCCATTTATAATAAACACGCGTATGTATTTAAGTAAGCTTATGCGCTAATAATAGATCCACTAGGGTATGGCATTGGAGAATACAATAATTTATGATAAGCATTTGTACGCTAGATGGTATGATGGTGACCCAAGGCTGATCCATGCATGATATTTATTCCGAGACATACACATGCTGGTAGGAAAATTTAAACAATCGTCACAGCTACCATAAAAAAATGGCCACCATCCAACCTTCGTGATAGAATCAATATCATATGTATATCGTTGGCACCCGCACACACATACTGGAGGCTGAATGACATACAGACAACTACCAGTATTTGTCTGTTCCGATATCTAGCCGTGTGTACTAATACTATGGTGAAATTTGGTATACAGATACGCTTACTAATAACTCCAGACTTGATTAGATTTGGGTACAAATATGTACATATTAATTATGTAATTCGCATAATAATTTCATGATGTTCATCATCGCAACTGTTGGAAAAAAAAACTTGTATATATGCATTCATAGCACCTGATTTGTAAAAACGCCTCTTAATATTTACCAGCTATGTATTTACCAATGCCAGAGTATTATAAGAATTACAAGATTATGCCATGCTTTGTTTACTGTTTTCAATGACTAACAAAAACTGTCAAAGACAATGACAGGTGTGTATTTCCATGTGAGCGATGGTGATTGGTTAAGGTCATAAACAACATGCACAGATGTATATTAACATACTAGATGTGCTATGCCAGTATCATGTTTGTGAGGGTATCATCTTGTACAATGGGTTCTTCTCAGTGACATTATTACAGGCATTATTTGTGTTTGTCGCATTCCAGTCTCTCCAAAAAAATGATTTAAAATTCTTCAGCACATTAACATTTAAAGGAATTCTGGTGTTGTAGCTAAGAGTGCAGGAGAGAAAGCATCCGCACTACACTCATTTCAAAAGCCATAATACGCTTTTTATTAAGTTCTCTGTAATAGCTCTACTGAAAGCCTCTGCGGACATACCATTGTCATTCGGGGAAATTGGCGTCACCGGGCGAGGTGTCACGCAACTGCTAATGAATAGAATGAATACAATACGCATGTTATTGGATAGCTGTGTAGACAATTAAGAAATTGGAATCCACACATGCTGATTAATAACGAAATAAAGGAGATATTATATCGAACTGTGAATAGAAATGAATATTCGTCTTGTAAGCAATTGTAAGCATAAGAAATCCCTAAAAATATCACTGTGAATGACTGTAAATTTTGTGATCAAAACATGAGTTAAATAAACAGAAATGTTCTGTTTTCGAGCAAACATGTCAATCATTTTGCAAATAAATGTTCAAGCACATAAATCAGAAAGAAAATACAGTCAGTGCAAAGAACCATCTGATTTTATCGGCATATCCAAGGATGGAGATCAAGTGTTGACTTTGGAACATAACTACCAAGTTAACGTAGTGAATACATCGCCATACATAACAGAGATAGCTGCTGTAACGATGGATATAGAATGCAATCCAGTGAAAATGCAAATAGACAGTAGAGCTACATGTAACGTGTTGCCAGTGAAATATGCACAGGATAAAACAAGAATAGAGATATCCAAGCAGTATGTATAGTAAGTCATCTATAGAAGATAGGGAAGGCACAAATAATGTCAGCCTTACCAAAGAACACATTTAGGAAATCTTACAAAGATGTATTCGATGGTTTAGGGAAAATAGGTGGTAAACTTTATTTGAAAGTAGACAAGACAGTTACAGCTAGTGTCATTGGCCATGAAAGATAAGCTGAAGCAAGAACTGAAAATCTAGTTGTCATTAGGAAGGTGACTGAACCAACACTACCAGTGATAGAGGATGTTCTACCAGACCTGGCAAATGTAAAGGTATTCAGTAAAGCAGATCTAAAAGACGGTTTTGTACAGATTGTATTAGATGATGAGTCAAGTCTACTAACCACTTTCCACACCTTATGGGTATGATATTGCTATCTGCGAATGCCCTTCGGAAATACTTAATCACCAGATTAATTTGAAATGAAATTTGATCTGAATCTACAAAATCTACCGAGCTAGCAAGATAGCTGATGACATACTAGTGATAAAACTATTGAGAAGGCAAACCATGATCATGGTAGTAACATGATAAACTGTTAGATAGATGCAAGGAGGAGAACATAAAGCTAAACAAAGATAAATTTCACCTGAAGTACAAAGAGATAAACTTTATTGGACATTCCTTAACACAGGAGAGTTTGAAGCAAGATCCCATAAAAGTAGAAGCCGTACAGAAAATGGAAAAACCTATGGATGTAGCAGCAATATAAAGACTTATGGAAATGGTAAAGTTTATCAAATAATAAGAATAACACATGCAGATACAGAGTGGAACTAGACTCAAAAACAAGATGGGGCTTTTGATTAAATGAAGAAAGCAGTTTCCACAGAACCTATGCTTAAATTCTTCAATTCTAACTGAAGGTGATGCATCATCATCACCATCATCATCTAAAAGTTCAGGATTTATACTGTCAGAACTGAAGATGAGAGAATATACAGAACAATTAGAAGACATCTCAGAAGAAACCTTAAGCTTTCAATTTATATCTGCTGATACAATGCTTTTGCTACAGTTGCCACGACGACCACCAACAAGACTAGTTGAATGTACAACAAAAGAGTCACTTCTAGGAAGATATTGACCCCATCAAAGAAACCATTCATTCAAACTTAAGTTGTTTAGTCCTACAACTGTGAATCCTCAAACAGTTGTGAAGATTGTTGTACTTGGTAGGCTTGTGTATGCTATCAGATTCGAATCTTTTCATATTGTAATATGAATTGTGTTTTGATTATATCACTCTTTCATTGACTATTGATTGTTTGTCAATATAATCGATTGTTCATTGTTTCAGTACATTGTTATCGTTATATAAACCTAAACATATATGACTGAATGAACTATGTAACTACAAAAAAGAAAGCTGCAATCGAAATGTTTGAATATCATCGCATGCTCGAAATACTTATACAGACTTTTTAGAACTTATTAAACGATGTAACGTTGTTGACTTGTAAACATAGCATGGCGAGGACGTGCAATGCTATGCACCCCTGTGACGTAATGGTATGTCCTGCATAGGCACGAGAAGTCTAGTAAACAATGGCGGGGTTGTTTCTAATATGGAACATGGTCTCGTCTTTTCATTCGCTTCTTACAAATTCGCGTGACTTGACACCCGCCGTGTAGTGCACGTTCTACATTCCGTATTCAAATGTTATGGCTAAAACGCACTTCATAGAGCATACATGTAGCACGCTGCATGACAAAATCGTCAGCAATTCCAGTATATTTCAACGTACTAGCGCCTATATACATGTACTATTTTTGCACATAAATAAAACAGAAACCTTAAAAGTGGCATTGTTTTAGTTGTGAATCTTTGCAAGCCCGGCGAGTGACAGGGACGGACGAGTCGGTGACGTCACGTGTTCGATTCAAACGCTATGCTGCAATAAACTAGTACATTCCATAAGGGGATTTTCTCAATTCGTACGTGTATCAGGTTTTGCTGTTTTGATCAGCATATCACACACCCTCAGTGGCGGTGGCACCGGAAGGAGGCAGAGGGGGCGGTCCCCTTCTCGAAAAAATGTTAGGAGCGCCCCAAATCAAGCTGAAACCTTTCGTGTCAGCAAAATTTGTCCCACTAAATGCTGGAAATAGCGTTTCAGAAGGTCTAGTTTTCAACATTCAAGACCTCCCCCCCCCAAGTTTTCGTGCGGCTGCCACTTACTTCCTTTGCAAAATTTCGAGCAACAACCATCCACGCTGTCACACAGTTTCATTCAGTACCCGGATACTCATCCAGTGAATTCCAGGAGAGACCTCACGACCTACTTTCATATAGCTGTTCGTGTATTATCAAATTTGCCTAACTATAGGTTATGAAATCTAACTCTGGGCTGTTTTTAGTTTATACTATATTAAAGCGCGGTGGTCGTCGCGCAGCGCGTGTTCGAATTTCATGTAAATAAACAATGTATTTTACACGCGTTGTACACGTCGCTATGAGTCCCATATCGAACAGGACGCGGCGCAACGACTACCGCCCTTTATTAATAATGAAATACATAATTACATCTCTTGTAGAACACGTAATTATTTTCTTATATAATACGATCGAGACACATTGTGACACCATGCTTTTGATGCACTTAGACGTAGGCAAATTACATTATTATTCTTACATATAAATAAATGATATACAGACATTTATCTGTAAATCAAAGTCTGGTGTAGTACTGACCACACTAGTAGAACTACATCTGCAATATAACCTACTCGAATCATGGAGGAAAAAACAGAGTGAAGTAGAAGACAATATGCTAGGAAATGAACACAGTGGGGAATGAAAAGTTAATAAGATATCACGACAAAGCTTTCAGATAATATTTATTCTTGTTATTATGAGAGAAAACAGTGGTAATTGGATCACGTGACCCACACGACGCCTGTAGCTCTTCAACATAGTACCACGAGAGAACCGGACGTTTTCAAGTAATTATTTTATTATTGTTATTTTATCTTCATGATTAAAATATACAATACTATTATTAAATATTGCTCATGCATAAGCGACCTACATAACAAAATTTAATTTTAATTATGTAGACATGTCACATTCAGACAGGTGTGTAATTAGCCTAATTGTCAAATTCGAACATTTGATAAAACAGTTTATTTCAAATGCCTTGAAATGATTAAAGCGCGGTGGTCGTCGCGCAGCGCGTGTTCGAATTTCATGTAAATAAACAATGTACATGTATTTTACACGCGTTGTGTACGTCGCTATGAGTCCCATATCGAACATGACGCGGCACGACGACTACCGTCCTTTAACCCAAGTCATAGAATGCCTGTCTGTTTAGTAACAATACTGTGCTGTAAAAGCTATGCCAGGACTTATGTTTATAAATTTGCGTATATTGGTGCGCTTTCCAAAGTAAACATCTTAAAATACGACATTAATTATCTATATTATTATTAAAAAGAGACGACGTATCATGCAGTCATGTACTGTTTTAGCTGTAAATTTATTTACGTTTTCAACACTGGAAAAATATAAACAATATTGCATACCATAGGTTTTTGATATTTAAATCGTATTTTTATTATGTCCTGCTGGTGGTAGATCTCAACAATATCTACAGTGTGTGGCCAAAAATGTTTAAATAAAACAAGCAAAAACATAATTTCAGGGCTTCAAATTGCTCACGAACCTGCATCTATACATTAGTATTATTTGAGAATAAGCTCAACATATACAACAATTCATAGAACAGAAACCGCACAACAGGTTTGGTATAGGACACTCAAAGTTACAAATGATATATTAATGACCACTATGTTACCACGTGTGGATTTGAACAAATTATTATCATTATTAAGGTTTTGGCATTTTCGAGGAGGTTCTAGTTTATTTCTGTTGACAACAAAGTCGATCAAAATCTGGACACATTGGCGGGATGCGTATGGCGCGTATTGATCAAAGTAATTTAGGCAGTTTTGTGATCGATCTTTTAGGTTGGTGACAATACTGGATTTAGTGAAAACTGAAATAGCTCAAATTCTCATCTTTCTCCTGATGCGGTGGTCTTTCTGGTTCCACGTACTTTCGGGATCATAATTAAGACTGAAAAGGTCACGTGGTGGATATTTGGCCAATCATGTGGTTTATATCTATCACATATATCTACATACCACTAAACCACGTCTTTATACCGTATCAATATAAATAATTTGAATCCAATACATATACTTTAATTATTAAATTAATTAATTAAATATAGAAATTCCGTTAGTGTTAATAACACGGTGGCATTAATATAACCATCAATTTATAAAATAAGTAAACGTTTTTATTTCTTAATTGACATTATAAATTTCAATTCATGGAGAATGCAATTAGTCTGCACAATGTATAATTAAACATATATAATGAATAATAATAGCAATTTCCCAAATGTAGCTAAATGAAGTAAAACAAATATTGTCATTAATTTTTATTTCCGCCTGAATAACCAAATATATGAAATCGTAGAAAATGAATGATAAATGGTGATGTTATCGTGTGTACCTGCTGATTTTGTTGAATAGCAGCATACATTTTGTTGTCCTTCCTAAAAAAAACATCAATTCCCCACAGCAACGTCTTGTCTATTTCTGGTAATGTATAAATCCACACAGTAATGCGACATTACTAGTCGTGTCACTAGACTGGTCTAAGGAGAACCTTTCGATCTATGACTCTACGAATATGTGCTTGATTACCAGTTTTATGTATCGACACACATATACTACATTGTCTTATTACCTGTTGCACACATATGTATTCATGTAAGGTAGATTGCTTGCAAGCTGCTGTATCTTGTCGTACTTGTTAGTACCATATCAATTTGTGCCCTCCGAGTCGTATTTATCGATTTTAATATATCTGATTATGAAAAATTATGCCATTTCTATCTCAAGCCACACATTAATAAGAATGTCTGTGTTTTATTTGTCGAAAGCAGTAAAATAAATGTCATTCGAAAAACACGTTGAAATGTGTTACATAATGCTAAATAATAAAAAAAAATATATTCTCACTATAACGACATAATGGCGTAGAGGGAACATAAATACAGACGAATAATTTAAACTTAAATATGTTATGAATTCAATTTATTGAAATTTACAATTAGATATTGTTGACAAGAAGTGATTTACATTAACATGGGCATATTGGGAACATTTGTTATCGCATTCTTCATTGAATATCAAAACAGATAAATATGCGTGTTTTTAATTTGTTGCTGAATTATGATAATGATTTTGTTCATGACAATCCAATTAATTATAATTACAATAAAAATATACCTATGGCGTTTCAGTTAGTTAATTGTGTGTGGTTAGATATGTATGACACTTTATCGCATGACTAAAGAGCAATACTTCACAGTTGTCTCTTTTAGTGTAAAATATCACGAGTTGGTTTGGTGCAATCAAAATGTATTTTATGCGCGTTAGAACAGCACATGGGGCGGTGCCGATGTAATTGCAGCGATAAGAGAATTTCACACTGAATTACAACGATTACTTGCATGGTGAAACAACACTAACTCGTTTGCGATTAGCGGTGGTTGTTATACCCAACAAGACGAGGACAAAATGGTACAGTTACTGGAGAGCGGCGGACTGTATAACACATTTAATATGGAAATAAATTTGCTCGAACATGGCCATACTGGTAATGAAGCATTTACAAACGCACGTGCACTGTAATTTAAATTATAAAGAATGATTGCGATCAATTACTAACATAAACAAAAATGATAAAAATATAGCTAACTATAAACGAATATACATTGAATACTAGAAATATAATGAACACGAACTTCTTATTTACGCTACACCAACCACTCATGAACCACTCAGCTTGAAACCTGTACCCGCCTGCTTGTTAATGTAATACCACAAAAAAACACTAAAATATATTATTTTTGTATAATAAATAACATATACATAAAATATTTGTTCGGCACTTAACACCGGGGCGCACAATTTATAAAGAAAAATCCTATAACACAATACCTCCAAGTTTCAGTTAGCAGACATCCGACTTAGCTTAGAAGGTCTGTTTATAAAATTTGCTATCGGCATCCGTGCCATAAGAACTAAAGTATTAGACGAGTATTAACTCCATAATGTAATCCCATAATGTGTTTAATTGATCTCTTTCACGTACAAAACGCAATGTAAACCATACCACCTTACATATGCTGTCAGCGTAATCAAGAGTCTACAGGGCGTGTTATATGGACTAACGTGAACGACTGTAAAACTTAGTTGTTGTTTTAGTTTATCAGACCCTCGACTTGCATGTTTGTTCGTACTGTAATGTGTCATAGAATTACATTAAAAAAAAAAGAAAAAAATATTTTGAGATAGATATATATCATGTCAGCCAATATTGACGCATTGAAAAGTTTGACAGGTAATACAGTCCACGTACGGTTCGCCATACGTGTAATTAATGGGCGTGTGCCGAATATACATTACGAATTTAAAACAGATCACATTTCCCATCCTTTAATTCAGCAACATTAATAACGAATTACTATGTCGTTCTTTTTTCCCAGTCCGTTTATTTATTTTTTTCATAATATGGAATCAACGTTCTAAATAAAGCAGTCAACGATATATTGAGGTTTCATAAAAGTTATATTATTGTATTTTGTAGGAATTATGTTTATTTCAGCAATATACAGGAAATTAATTAAAATTAACTTTAATTGTAGCGGCAGGACGATGAGAAGTAGTTAAATGTGGTCAATACTACATTCAATTGAATTTATGTGCTAACACAACGCTGCAATCAATTGAAGCTTTACATGAGTGTCATGTTGTAGAATATATGAAAGTGCGTTTTTCTTCTTTAGACAAAGCCATGTTTTAAAAGCGCAATTTAGCTATCAGGCTTAATAATCGTGATAATTTTGCGACTCAAAAAAATGTTTCAATCACAACAAAATGTTTTACGATAACATGACAAAGTAAGTATGTATAAACCACTACTAATTTTGTGATAAGATACTTTTAGGAAATCGCTGTGCATACCAGTATTGGTTATTACCTAAATAATACGGAGCTACCGGCTTAGATTTATTTAAAATATTGAGTACAATTTTAATCTGAAAGTGACCAACATGTACTCCAGGAAATTTACCGAATATATTTGATGACGTAGTTGATTACTCAATAAATACCTACTACCATGCTAAATATCACATAAAACTGAATAGAATGTTTATATATTTCGTAAAATGTAATAAGAAAACGATGTGACCATAAATGTTATATTATAACCGTCGTTCTGAATGGACGGGAGCGTGTTTTTAATTGTTCAAGTCGTGGGCGAATAGACGATACACCACGGTTTCCCGTGTTCAAATGTAAATTTCAAACGTCAGTAGTACACAAAAGGGTTGAATCTTCCTGTCAACAAAAATCGGCCAAAAATAAGATTTTGCGCTTCAAACGTAGCGGACATAAATGCAACCCTCAGGTTTTATAAGTTCAAAATAGAGGTATAAGAATTCGGACGTATAGCTTCAATTGGCGTCAGTATTTTGTGGAATTTATGTCAATTGAGAGGATTTTACCTTCACGTAGGTTACTCACATAAAGAAACTACGTGAATAAATTTCGCAACGCTGGAATATGGATGCCAATTTGTGCCACCACTCGATGTATTATACTCGATCCAGGGCCCATTTTATTTTACCACAGTTGCATGTAGTACGTTTCAGACGCTGTATGCACATTTGAACACTGTTTTTGACGCTTTAAAGTTATTTGTGCACCTCAAAATTGCCCTTAAAGTTAAGTTGGTATGACATAATAAGAATAACCACGCCCAGAGGTGAGTATTTTTATTAATTAAACCGTATACACACTAGTTATCGCCTATATCTCATAGTACAGTAGTATTCTGGTGGATATCACAGTGAACAGTCCATTGTTATCAGCCAAATGCGATACCTTAGTGCAAAACGGCAGCGAGTCTACACGCGTCAACGTTCACTAATTTTCTTAGTGGACAAAATACACAGGCAAAAATGAAAACTAAATAATTATAATTGAATAATTGCATGTAATTGTTTCCATTGTTATCAATTGAATATAATAATTGTACCCATGCAGCAAAACTCTAATTTTAAAATATCAATTTAGTAAATGAATAAGATTTACTTAAATAGACCAATGTCAATGTCAAAGTATTCCGAACCTGACAGCGTTTCAATACATGGTATACAAAAATTCAAATATAAATATTGTATTTAATTATATTGCGCTATTTGAAGTTTTAAAAATGACTAAAAGCGAATGCCAAAACAATTAACTGTAGTAAAAGCAAAACAAAATCGTGTACGCTTTGTTGAACAAAACTATGTTTTCAAATGAGCGTCTGTCAATTCTTTAATATTAGTACAGTTTTTGACAGGGATCCCAGATATAGACTTGCTATATCATATCGTTAACTGTGCTTCGGGTAAAAAAGAGCGTTAGGAGATATAAAACCGAGCCATAGTGGCATGTGTATTTGGTAAAACCATTGTGGAAATATGAATATTTGATCATGAACACTTTATATACTATCAATACCATTTCAAAGACAATTCTGATACGTTGCTACAGCCAATAAACCTAATTAAAGTCAGGCGTGATATTTTTAGTTAAACGGCCTTAGTTGCTAGACTCATGTATTTTCGACAAGTGTACATTCGGTGTTCTACTGAATGGATAAAAATAAACATTAATATATTCCACCCAAAATACTATAAAAGAATAATATAGATTGTTTTTGATTTGTATTTCAGATTCGAGACATCATCCGCTTGTGATAAAATACATATCTTCGATAACAGGTGCAAACATTCTCTCCTTTGCTTAGCAAGATTTAGCAAGGCTGTACATAAATAATAAAAAAGAAACATGGAAAAAAAGAAATGACGGTATCTCCATATTATGCACTATATTTAACTTTTAACAAAATGATAATAGATTTAAATTTGGAACTGTTACAGCCATTTTAATTATGAGCGTTAGCAAATTTCTTACTGAGTGAATGGTTATGCAAATTGGCAATTATCTCAGCTTCTTTTTAGTGCACATCCCAGAACTTTAAAAAATAGTTCCTAGACGCTTTGATTTATCGTTTTGAAATTTTCACAAATGATTGGCAATGTGTTTATCTTCAAAACGCCGTTGGGGCATTGTTTTTGGTTGAACAGTGTTACAACAATCGTACAGACAACTAGCATGGGTGTTAATTTATGCATAAACTTGAAGTAGTGAAATTTGAGCTGCTGCCCTGCAAAATTGACAACTGGTAGACCGTTTTCAAGACGGCACTTTCTTCATAGTGAACAGATGTACCCATAAACCAATTTTGACAGGAAACAGAAGCATGGTTTAGAAGCTATTTTTTAAATCACTTTTGACCAAAAAAGCACATTTTTGTGCATATTTCAAACTACAGTGTCCATAAAAAAAATACTAACAAAATTTTTAAATTCATACAATAAGCTTTCCAAAAATGTGTGGTTTTGTGGACAAGGGAGGTCATTTTGGTTTCCTAATTAACTAATTAAAATACCTGTCAGGTAAACTGCATCTCTACCTTAAATACGAACATTAATAACGAACAGAGATTAACCACCCAACGGAAATAAAGCCTGAGAGATACTGCAAAGTACAGTAACTATAGGATTTAGTTTCGATTTATTTAATGACGTCCAATATGATGGAGTGTATACATGCTAAATAAAAAGCACTTAAAGCGGGAGGGTCGTCACCTGCGCACGCGCGGGAACTGAGCCCCAAGCGACGATAACAATACACGCTAAAAACGCAAAGGTTCATTGGTAGACAGTTGTTTATAAACAATGACACGCTATGGCCATCTGACGCATGCGCAGGTGACGACTCCCCCGCTTAAACCCTGGAACATACCAGATACATATTAACGGATGTCTACCATCTTGGAGAAATTCACTGGGTCCAAAATTCTAAGCTGGAATTCCAAAGCATTAAAATGCAAACAGTTTGGTCATTACTAAATCGTTTTGAACTGTAAGTTAAGCCTTTTATCTGTCGTGTAACTAGGAATTCATTGCAATTTGTTTTCTTGTTTCTAATCCATCAACTCAACTATTTCTTCAGCATGGGTGATGTAAATGTACAGTAAAGCTAAGTAGGAAAGCAACATTAAACACTGATGGATATATTTGACCCACACCTACAAACTAACCCACATATTCATTAAGACTCTGTGAGAGACCACATCACAAGACGTGATTGGAATTAAAATATCACTATCATCAAACGTCCACCACATTATGTGAAGCATGATCAAAGTAATGAATTGAATCGGTGAGAAAGCGGTATGACTACAGCTGGACGTGTCAATGAAATTACAATAGTATCCCATTATATTCTATCATCGTGTCAACTAATCCGTCAACTAATCCGTCAGAGGACAATGGACGCGAAAGCGAATGAAACATTTTAAATGTCTCTTCGGCTAAGACAACATATAGCCAAAGCAAGGCTGGGCGCGGGAAACTAAGCTCATTGCGCATGACGATTTAACAATAATACATTATCATATTATTTTATGAACAATAATTGAATGAAAAATGAACTCACTCTCTTTTTTGTTTTCCTCTGAGAATCCTTTTGGTCTTTATAGAGATTGCCAGGCATAGTCGATCCCCATACAACCAATACTACCCTTCCATACAAACCGGAAATTATTACAAACGGAAAGACAAACGTTATGATAAATACAGCTATTTCGTAGTGTGTGGGGTCGATGTGGAGTTTTTCCCATGCCTCGAAACACCATGTCGTATCTTGATCTGAATAAAGAGGGTGGATCTCTGTCAGAGTTTCCGTTACTGCTAGTAATGGTGTATTCAGTAATGCTGCTATGATCCAAATCGTGATGATAACAACCCTGTTGCGCGACTTCCCAGTTTTCACTTTGAGTGGGTTAATGACAGCAGTGTATCTATCCACGCATATGGCAACCAAAGTGAAAATACTGACCATCACAGTCACCTGTGATTAAAACAAAACGTAACTTTGGTTAACAGATATAAAGTTACACATGACAAGCACATATTTCTGATAATTATGTAAATTTTGTATATTTCAACGTTTTTCAAGGCATCCTTATGTTGCTAATTGGCTATTATATATAATAAATGCATTTATGTTGCAATGTATACATTGAACGCAAACAGTATGGAGTCCACGGCCAATTAATAACGTCAGTGAATGTCCCTATATAACCACAGGTTCTGTAGGTCGAGTCTTTCGAATAGTTGCAAATAGTTTAGGTAAGACGGGGAATACAGATGTGATATACTGTAAAACATGTTGAAAAAGCGGCATGCAATTTTAGTGAAGTGTGGTAAAATGACGTAATAGCGAAATGTTGATTTCGCGAATCTCTCTTGTCATTGTTGTTTTCTTTGTTTGACGGCCATTTTGAATTGATAGTAAAGTCATTAGCGACATCTTGAATTAACTAGCGAATCAGTTCTCTCGCTAAATTCGCGAAAAAGACATGTTTTACAGTAGATAATGTATACATATATATATCAAGAGTGATACTACAATATCAAATTTATTAAACTATTATTATTATTTTATTTGTTCCAAGCCTCGAACAACCATGGGAAGATATTGGCGTATTTTGTGATACTCCGCAATAATGACAATTCTGTTTGCATGGACCAAACAGATTGCAAAGATTGTTATTACACAGTATGAATATATAGATATATACAGTATGACGTATTACACTGCTTTATCGCACTGAACAGCCATGTGCGACATACAGACACATAATACGCATTTAATGAAACAGTTTTGGTTGCATTATCTGGTTTGATAAATACTCCATAGATTGTAAGCTTTTTTAATAAGACCAGTCTCGTATGACGTATGTGACTACTATTTACGATAACAAAGCTGTAATGTTTAACGCAGTGGAACATAAAACTTAATTAACTTATAATGAAAGACGCGCAATTGATTAGTTTTATTTATGATTTACTTTTAAATTTAAGTCCCCAGCAGATATTCGGGAAAAGGGATAATAAATACGAAAAATTAATAAGCTTGATAAATATACAGGTTATTTGTTGGTCCATATTTATGTTATTGCAAAGTTGCATGCAATTATTTCTCGGTTATATACATGAATTGTATTTTCGCAACTGAATCTCGCCGAGGCCTTGAATAAACTGATATTTGTCTGATATATTTTAGTTGGCTGAAACAGCTGTCATGTTCATAATATTTGGTCTTGTCTTATTCTGAAACAAGTGTGTATACTTTATTCTTGTTCAATTATTGGTTTATTATTTTTACATTTTAGCAAATCAGCCTGACATTCATCAGTCTTGGAGTTAATTTTAATTAGCGTCTATTGTGATTTTTGTCATGACAACTTTTGAATTTTCTTATTGCACTTCACAAATTCATATGCAAGTTTTTATTTTCCTGGAGGCACCAACTTATTTTTATGATTGGTGCCTTAATTATCATCATGCAATATATATATATATGTTGTGTACTTCAAATGATTATTAAAACATACGTATTGTTGTTTACTGTATACGTGTTTTTTTTTCTAATATGACCTTCAGATGGTGTTTGAGCTAGCGATCGAATCTAACCACTTGATCGGCGAGCTTAGGGCAATGATCACTGCTTTAATGTTTCAATCACAGACAAAGTAACAGGAATAGGACCCAAAAGCTGACGTTATAAATTTTCATTGCATTCTTTAATTACCGTACTTCGTTAACAGCGACGCCGATTAAATGTGTCGCCCGCCAAATTAAGCGTGCTAGTTTTGCCCAATGTAGTTTTCTGGCAGTAATTGCACCGACAAAACACTTTACGTTAGATGCAATATGTTTCCTCACACGGCTCAGCATTTAATTAGCTTTCCAACTATATTTGTTAAACACATAAATATGTCTATAAATATACTGTTGTAAGCATTTGCAAGGCTATTTATCCTTGAATGTCGAGACCTGGAAACTACGTAATTCATCAATGGCTTGCAGATATCGGTGATTAACATATAATATACGCCTAGACATTTAACAGAGGTGTAAGCAATTGTAATTGGAGTTGATGCGTTGGAAGCCAAGACGATGTATGTAGTTACTTGAGTTTGCATTATTTGGGTCCATTTACCCGGCATATCTATAGTGTAATATGTATATGCCAGGCAAGTTAAAGACCTTACACCACTACGTTCCTTTCCTTTAGTCAATTTGTGATAAGTTTTCCGGTCTGCAATTGCGGCAATTGAAATTCCTATACGTTTTATTGGATCAGACTGTCTTTTCTTGATTAAACCATATATTATACTTGTATTGTACTTTATGTTACATGATTATTGTATGCTTATATTACATGGTCGGTAGAATAGCGCGATGCAGTGCAAGCCGGGTAATGTTGCCTGGCATTTTGCTGGTTATTATTCAAAACAATATGTTATTCGTAACTTTGTAGGATACCCCCTCACTCAAACCTTGCACGGCAGCGCACATACAATTTATTTATTAGATTTCCTTGATTACTTCACATTATTTTTAACGTGGTCATTTGGGGGATAAATGATAATGTCTTTGTAGATAGAAGAATGATTTAATTGTCTGATAGGTTTCCCATGTGAGACTATTTTCATCTTTAATTATCTAAAGGATTTATAAGATAATGGTATGGAATTTACATAACTATGTACGACTGTATACAAAGAAGATCACACACGAACAGAGAACTCTCACATAGCGTCACAGCACGCAGTTCACTGTTCCAATCGTTCCTTACAAACGGCAAGTAATTGGTAATTTGTCTGGACCGGAATTCGGGCTCTGGACTCAAGCGACAAAGTGACGTCATTTGAAAACTTTAAAATTCGTTCTGCGCAAACGTGCACTGCAATAACGTCACGTTCAGTCGTTATACTTGAGATGACTCTAGTATTACTAACTATTTTTGAAGAAAGTGATAACAAAAATAACAAGCAATGCATGGCACAGTCCCCGTTAGTTATCAAATTTAAGAGATACAGTTTTGTTAATAGTACTATAGTTGGAACATAAACATGTCAGAGATATGATTTCATAAGCTGATGCTTTATTATGGTGATTTTAAACATTAAAATGGTTGACATTCAGACATCTTGTTTCTGACCATCAAACGAGTATTGTCCATATTGAGATATATTGCTGGAACAGCAATAATTGAAACAAAATAACCACAATTCGGTCATTTTGAAAAACATCTGCATATGTCTGACATGATGTATAATGAATATATCGGTATAAAATCTGAGTAGAGATATGGCACGAGAACCACATTCATTAAAACAAAATGGCCGCCAGTCGGCCATTTTGAATCTGATCTGAAAACAAAATGACTTGCGTCGGAGATCCATAATGTCTTATGTGCACCAAGTTTGAACAAAATCCATCTATAAATAGCCGGGAAATGCTTGATTATGATGATTTTCGGTACAGAAATGGCTACCATTCGACAATCTTGAATCAGATCATGAAACAAGTTGATGTGCATAGGTACACTATTATGTATGATGTATGTGTGAAGTTTGAATGTAATCGGTCCAGGCACGTCTAAGATATAACCCGGAAGCAAGCACGCAAGGACACACGGATGCACAGGGGTCAATTCATAAGTAGGAAATTGTGTTTATTCTCTGCAATGGGAACCCCTGTTCTTTGAAATGCGAAGCTGACATCACTCGGAATCCTTACTAGTTACTGGCATCTCGTGGCTTGTTTTGCCATAAAACTAAAAGCGGGAACCAGCAAAATCACGCAGTGAACGATTTGAGTGGTTCGAATGCGTAAATGGAAATGCGCCTGCTTATCACCTTTTGTTTAACCGGTAAGTGTCCGAATAACTCATTGGTGAACTATGTTATACAACGAATTTGATGAGTTTTGTCATTTTCTATAGTCGAGATGTATAGTTACGAGCACTAGTTGGAGTGCGTTTACAACTGTAAATTCCATAGTTTTGTCAGCATTTGTAAACGCGTGAGACTAAAGGCCGAGTGTGTTTACGAGATTTGTATCACGAGGAAAACGATAAAATTGAAAGATTCGGCAATCAGTTGCTTTGACCGTATGTTAATTTAAAATACAAAAGATGTGTTGTACGCTTTGTCATTTGCTCATGAATAATTCAATACAATACAATAATTCAACATGTGACATAGGCATAACCTTTCTAATACCCATTTTTTAAGAAAACCTCCAGCTGAAATCCAATAACACAGTCGCTAGATGCTCTACCTGCTGTGGTTGATGTTGTGTGTTCGAACCTCTTACTTGGCCAACTTGGAAAAAAGGAAGAATCTTAACTCTTCGTCAACTCAGGATGGACTGCGATCTAAGCCGCGTACTTCTAGACAATTTGCAAGGGTTTGATCTCACACAACTAATATTACTTGTCTGTGATCCGATTTACAACATCGATTTACAGCATATGTCGTAGTTACGTAACATGACTCAGGTGCTACCGCTACATGTCATTGGTCTTCTAAACAAAATACGTTACGTAACACACGCGTACGCTGTGGCAATCTACAATCCGCAATAGGGCTGCAGAAAAATAACACCCAAAACTTTCCAAATGCGCAGTATTACTACGTCAAAGTACTCGGTTCAAGCGGACGTTGTCGGTCCCATGGGCCTCGTACGTTTGCTGAAATCTATACCCAAAATAAACTGTTAACTACCGTTAGCATCATTGCAGCCGTCTTTTAACTATCAGTTATCTGTTGCAAATGAATACAACTGTTGCAATTACGCCAGTTTCAATTAGCATACAGACAAAGAGATATGTGTAGACGAGCAGCACAGTGAGTCACATGCACAATATTGTTATAAGCAAAGAAACTATTATGTACGATCGGAGAGAACACTAATCAGTTCCTTCAAAAGTATGCTATAAATGTAAGTTTGTCTCGCGATTGTGTGATCATCTTGTAATTCTCGTGAGATCTTCTTCGCATATTATACACTTGCACACCCTTAGTAGTATAGAACCTTAACATTGTTAAGCAAACATCTCCAAAGTTACGCATAATATTACACAAGTGCACCAATAGTCATACAAATAATAAATGTACATGTAATATTAGATACTAATTTTATATAATATTTTTCTTTATATTTGTTTTATAAGTAATATGTAATTTAATCAGACAAAGGACGGTGCAAAACTTGAAATTAAAACTGAAATTACCAAAATGCTTCTGAACAGGGTAACTTTGAAAAAAACCCGCATATTAATTAAATTTATTTGTTTACGTGACGCTTCTTCGAAATAAATACCCGATAACACGTAATAGTTCGTAGACTTCGTGTAACGCTTCACCAAAATTCGTGATCTCATGTAATGTTTATTTACACGCGGATTGGACTTTAATTTTTACTACATGGTTTTGACATTTTAGCAGCTAGCATCCCGTCGAAATTTGCGTGTGTACTATATTATACGGACACTGAAGCTGATTATGACCGCGGGACTTGATGGACGGTACCTATTGACGTACTCACAGAGGAAATTTACAACAACCTTCTGTTATCTGCCACATGTGGTATTTATTGACGGGTAACCTAAATGATGTATTTGAAATATGCGTGCATCTTTCAATGAATCATCTGTATGTTACGTGTGTACAATAAAACAGAATTGCTGCTAGATGTATTGTTTGTATTTACAAAGGTCATAGGCTTGTTTTTCTCTTGAAATAGAGCCTACTGAAATACTATGTCCAATTGCTGTTCAGTTACACAAAATGCCATATATACTCATCTAGGAGGCGTGTGATTGAAACAAGTCACTCAAGCTGCCCCCAGAGTAAAGACATTATGTGTTGGCATTTTGAGTTTACTGGTTGTGTATGTTTGTGTAATGGTCGTCTCAGGCTTACCCCTAGGATCACTATGCGTTGTTTTGATCCCCGGGACTCGAGCAATGATACGCTGAGCTGTGTTGTGATGTTGAGGAAGCTGTACCCTGAGATATGGTGTGTTGTTGCAATCACAATTGACTTACACCCCGAAGCAGTGATTTACATCTGGAAGCACTGATTCACACCACGAATCACGGATTTACACCACGAATCACTGATTTACACCCCGAAGCACTGCCACTTTGTCATAAAACATGTATGCAATAACTAAATTGGAGCGCTCTTTTTGTATCTAGTTATGTCTGTTAGCTATTAGATTGGCATTCAATTGCTGAGATGGAACTGGTACGATGTTCCGCATTACGTTGTTCTCATTGAAGCCTACCATGGGTGTCTATTTCGTCAACACACTCATTCTAGTAATTTACGAGTGAAATGTACGTGCTTTATCTCACCTGTTGCGTGAAATGAACTATTGTACACATGACGTCCCCGAAAATCCAATCCTGTAGAACGACTTCAATGAACGTGAACGGTGAACAGAACAGCGTCAGGGCAATGTCGGCAATAGCAAGGTTAATCAGAAAGACGTTAATGCCATGTTTCAACCGATAGCCGTTCAGGACGTATACCACTATCGCATTACCGGTGAGTGACATCAAGATTACAAGACTGTAGAAAATGGACAGGGCAATCTGACCGGCGTATGATAACATCTCGGCGTCAGTTGTCAAGTTCATCGCAGCTGAACAGTTATGTATAAATTGCCTTCTTTCTAATGTTTGCAACTGACTGATGTTACAATCAGACACATGCATGGCGATTACAGGCACAGGTACTGACTAAAAGCGTCACGGTGTGTCCGATAACAAACGTATATGTTATCTCGGGTATTGTACACGACTGATTTATTACGCGAGTATTTGTAATGAATTCCCATCATGCTTAGCCGGTTTATCACTGCCAAAATTAACAAGAACTCATCCATATGTATAACATAATTACACATTAGTCTTGAATATTACAAATTATATATACAATTCCTTTTTTCTTTTTTTCTTTTTTTTTGCAAATTACCTACCTATTCTACTTAAGTTCATCTTTTTTCGGTTGTCAATATCATAGCAAGTGCTGTCGTCTGTTTCAATACCGCCCTCTGGTGGTCCATATAACGAAATTCAGGCAACGCATTTTCATGAACGCAGATTATTGGCATCGAACCAAAATAAGTGGTACAGAAGGCACAACTGCGCAGAAAGTAATCGCAATGTGTTTATTTGTGTCGACAGCATTATTTTCATTCAAATGAATAGAGATAATAATAATGAATAGAGATTGCGTCTGTGAACGTGCATTTGCAATCCCTAGTTGAATGAAAAAGTCACGTTACTATTATAACAACAAAACACATAACTTCAAGTGAATCGAACCTAAATGTGAATTATGCGGTAAGTTAAGCTTGTATATAAACCCACTTAGTGCTTGTAGACCAATCATAATACTCAATTACACTGCTTTATATACATTAGACGCGCAATTTCCGAATATGAATCGTTTTCTTAAGTCGAATCATCTTGTTCTCATAAATAATCCAAGACTGTTATACCGTACATGTCCTAAAGGCTTTGTTCTCATACATTTACCGAGAATGTTATTAAAACCACGTGATCATAATACACTGACCAAGTTTTACAGCGGAAACCACAAAAGTTGCATTTTGAACTTTTGAGCTAAAACCTAGACACGATGCCTATTTTAGTTGCTCGTTATTTTGCATTTAGGGGTACCTGCAGAAATGTATAATGCGAATTGTGAAAGAAGAGCGAGGTCAACGCTTATGTACACGTGTATCACAACTACGTATTGCAGTAGGACGTTTATAGCTGTCGCATACGACTTATTTACCACTTCCGTGTCACTGAGAATGTTCTAGAACCGTACTGTGTCTGGGTGGAATATTCTATATTTTTTAGAAAATGGTTGAATAGGTAATAGAACACTGTAGGAGGCAATAGAAGGTAATGGAACATTCTAGAAATTGGTAGTAAGTTCAAGACTCATTATGTATGCTGATGCAATGGTCTATTTATAGACAGTGCGGGTATATATAGGGGAGTTGTTCAGCACTGAGATCAGATCGGAGATTTCGTTGAATTGTATTGGAGTTTAAGTATCTAGTTATTGGAGTAGTGGAGTTTTACCGCGTTATTGTACTTGATGTTTGCAGAGTATAATAATACCAGTACCAGTTGAAACCTCATCTGTTGGCTCCGTATTCGTATTTTATCATCGCCGCCAGGGAAGTCTTTCTGTTACTGTTGCCATTTTGGTATTTGAACCATCACACCTGTACTATACCAATTACGGTAATATTACGTTGCGTGTGACAATAGCTTATTCCGTTTGAAAAAAAGGAGCGGGTCTCGTTCCCGTTACGAATTCTGTGTAGAACACAACGCAACATTTAATAAAATATAAAAACGGTTTTGGTTGGTGGATAAAATAAAGCCCTCGTTCTTGGGCTCTGTAGTCTAGATATTTTAGCCCGGGTCGGAGTCCTTGTACTCGCGCTTTATTTCATACTATACCTATTTACCATTTCTTCAACTATCTAAATGATTTCAACTAAATTATTTGCTACTACTAATTTATGATCTTTAAAACTTGACAAAAAATGGAATGGTTGGTTGGAACGTGACTGTCCATGCGCAATATTAATTCACAACTAAATACCCAAAACTATTTCCACTTTTATGCCACACTAGCACACACGTTAAGTATGTAC
Organism: Saccoglossus kowalevskii; assembly: GCF_978046115.1. Lineage (NCBI taxonomy): Eukaryota > Metazoa > Hemichordata > Enteropneusta > Harrimaniidae > Saccoglossus > Saccoglossus kowalevskii. The sequence continues at coordinate 28,013,419 of NC_140659.1, read as the reverse complement.
TTGGTAAGTTTGTAAGATGAATGACAAAAAATATTGTTAATTTAATTATGAATGACTTGCTCATGTAGTTTCAGTTCAGAAACAATGTTTTTTGTTGTTGTTGGTAATTCCAGTTCTTACGTAATAAGTTGATATTGTGTTGGCTTAGTGTTATGTCTGGTATTCGTAGATTTACACCAATATTCTCAGCTTAATAGACTCACACCAAGTTGGATGCAACATGCCGCCGTTGATGGCAGTATGTATAGAATATAGCGGCACGTAAATGATCAAAAAAACACCGCGGTGTGGCGCTCAAACCTATAAATAATACAATTGCTCTAGCCAATAAACATCGAAGTTGCAAGGCAAATAAAACGATGGTTTCCTGTATAACTCAGCTGCGATAATTTGAGCTGTGCATGGGTTCATGTCCGACAAAATCCTATTAGTACGTCATGGATTTCATAAGCTGCTGGTTTTAACTACTTGAAATGAAAACTGGTTTCTGGTTTCTATGTGATACGTTCGAATCTTGTTTGTTCAACACATTTAATTGCAGCTGTTATGATCTGCGTTTCTGTGTATGTTCTTCATTCTGAATAAGGACAGAAATAAACAACGTCAATAAACTACAGATATCAGTTATATTTAAAAAGACAAGGGGAAGGTTAAATTCTATTACGGCTGCTAATATATATGCACATAAACAAGGTACTTACTATGGGGTGACGTTTTCCTCTGTGATCTGTATACGGGAATTTTCTCTATCGAACTCAACATAATGATTGGGTGCTCGAAGTTTACTCAACATATAGGTATGTGAGTCACATGAAAATGTTTGACAACAGTTCCATTACAAATGTAGAACGCAGATAGTATTTAACAGTATCGTGTTAGATGGAGAGAAGCAGTGTAAATGTATCGTGGCTTAAGTAAGTTACACACGTATACGGGTTTAAAGTCATGAACATTCTCTGATTTAATAACATCTGTGCTGTAGATAACAAAAATCACCACCATTGAATACTCTATGGCAACACAATAGCTTTTATTGTTCCGATGCATATTTTTCAATGAATATGTGGTTTGTCAAGAATAATTGAGATTTAAATGTTGATGCAATATGACAAGGGGCGCTTTTCTCAGGATGATGTGTTAAACACATTCGACATTATAATAACACATTAAAGTTAGCAAAATCCACTCTCCTGGAAAAAAAAAACATACTCACACATCTTTCGAATTGCAAAACCGAATGATCACCGCCTCCGTAATTATCAATAAAAGTAAGGCAACAAGCACCGCGATGACGATTAACCAAACACCTATAGAAACATTATATTATATTGAAAACAACATATTATCCGTCTTTCACGAAAGGCGTTCATAATTGTTATTGTATGAGTATTCAATATTATATGTTTTAAACTGCACTGTGAGTTTAAATGTACAATGGTATTTAGCACGCAAGTAATACCTGGTGAATCATCTTCCCCTGTCCGCAATGGACTATTGGGTGTTCTAGTTGGTGATTGTGTTGCTTTTGCTTCAGTTGCATCAGGATACAATGTTGTGCATGGTGTTGAATTGTAATTCGGTCCAGCTTTGATTGGTTCGATTTTGCACATTCCGGGGATCACTGTGATATCGTCGATAGCAATATCTCCTTTATTTCCAGTACCACGAATAACTTGGATAATGTGCTAAATAAAGACCATGGCAACTAATAAATTTCTAACTTTGGTGACTTAGTTGTAGAGAGACTTTTCACGCAAATGACCATCGAAATCTCATCGTAGAGCGCAACGAGACTTGTTTTGTTTGTGTCCCTTGAATATATATGTTTATAGAAGAACAAGTCTTGTGGACATCTCGCTCTCGGCGTGAACTCATCGGGCATTGTCTAAAGTATAATATACGATTGAATATGATTATGATTATATGTATCGATACTCAATACAGATGATTGTAGCACACTGATCTATGGAAATCATACTTGGAAATAAAGTTTTCATAAAAGATTAATGTTAGCGTTATATTGGCAATGCTCAGAATACAGAGAATTTTATAGTGTTACGGAGGTGTCCAATGATACAAAACAATATATAACTGACAATACACAATACATGGACATTCGGGTGTATATTATTGGATGTGCCAGTATTTAATTTAATTCACTCACGGTTTGTATTTCCTCTTTATATTAAATCCCAACCGTAGCTTGTTTCCACTGATTTTTCAAATTTTGCTGTCCTTGTTTCTCCTCGTATGGCTATCCTAAGTTCCCCGATGTCCTCCCCGTACATGTAGTACCAGAATGTTACACACCTAGACTCTACGCTGTATTGAACACTCCCTAATATTGCACTGCCTCCACTGGAAACTTCATATATATAAGCCAATCCATACTTCCCTGTCAAATAATATTATGGACTATATTTATACATATACGTAAAATCGTCGATTTATGTTCAGTGGGCGGAAAACACTTAATTGTCTGAGCAGATAAGATTTCTAAATCGATATTATGTCTATATTAGTTCAGATAAGGATACATATTTTGTGAATCGAACTTGTTACTTTGATATTCGAATTTTACATGTTTCCCAGTTTACACTTAAGACATAGTCAGCTGGCGCACACGTGATAATAAAATAAATACGATATTTACTATATGGAGACCGCCATCTTGAATGCAGCATAAAACTAAACATAGAATACTTTCCTGGGGTATTTGAAACCGAAAATTGTCATTCCAGCTCAGCAGCAAATCAGCGACGGGCGTACAGTTAGACGACAATTTCGGTTTCAAATACCCCAGGAAAGTGTTCTATGTTCTTCGTGTAATTAGGTGTTCGTATTTAAGTGATTTTTCCACACAATTTGGACGAATTCGGCCGAATGTTGTTATCGGTTGGCTTAATATAACCCCAACGGATCGTATTTTTGTGAAAGATTTGTTTTTCCAGATTTGTAGGAATCTGAAAAACGTGTTTCACAACTTGTCACTTATTTAGTTTTATGCTGCATTCAAGATGGCGGTCGCCATATTATGATAGTAAATATCGTATTTATTTTATTATCCCGTGTGCACCAGCTGACTGTGATTCAAGAGTACCTGTATTTGTTCCAGTAGTATGATCTTTTGTAGGTCCAGTCAGTCCGTGTCTCTGCTCGCCACTTCCAATGACCCAGTCAAAATCGTCCCCTTCTCGCAAATTTATCCACTGACCGAGTCCTTTCTCAAAATCCACTGTCACTAAACAGACAAAGCATAAATAAATAGCTGTTCTGTAAAGTATATGACTCGGGGATAATGTTGCTCTGGTCAAATGTACTGTGAAATATGAAATATCTTTATAAAATGTGTGTTTTGTATAATTTGTATTACCCATTCAATTTTATGAGATAATAGTTATATATCTTGTTGGCACTGGAACATACGTAATTCAAACTCAATAACTACTTTCAAACTTGTAAATCAACTATATATATGTGAACAGGTTGAACGAATTGGGTAGAAATGTAGATTGTTACGACAAAATAATATTATGTATGTAAATTCATGAATGAGCTAGTTACACTAACCGAGAGTTTTCATTTTTGCACAATAAAACTATTCAGTCATTAACTCTAAGAAATAGACTGCACAACCAGTCACATGGCATGAAGCGAAAACTATTCAAGTTATAAAGAGGTAATTAAAGCTAGCGAATTATTTGATAATGCTGAAGATCTGAAAGTGTAACCATTAAATGAACATTGTTCGACTAATAATTTTTCTTCTCCTGTCAGGCTACATATCGAAGCTTCATGGGAAGATAGTATCCCTGCATTTTGACAAGTTTTTGCTTATGCCTTCTTATTGACAATTTGTCGAAAAGTGCCACATTAATACTTTCGCTTCCATTGTAAATGGCTTATTCAGTTTAGGTTAAACTATTATACAGAGAGGTGTGATGAATTTGTTTTTGCGTATCTGTTAATCGACTTAATTAGCTGATTACGAGTGAATAGCTGTGTTATATCTGTCATCGTTTCGGCCCATTTGAGGTTCCGGACGGAACTTGACTCAGTGATTTGGAACTAATTACGAGATAACCGTCGCTATTCGGACTACTATTTCTGACAGTATTCGCAGTTATTAATGTAGTGAACGATTAATCAAAAGATATGACGTGTTCAGTGCTTAGTGTGATTGGCTTTATGATTGAAGGTTGCGCCTTAGAGTCTTTTAACTGCTTTGTAAGTGGTTAAGGTTTTGAAAATGAATAAAGTTGTTTAAGTTGGTCTTGGCGAGTACACCATGACAGACGCAGTCCAGTCCTGGAGAGTCTTGGGGCGAGTCTTGACGCAGTCTCGAGGCAGTCTTGGGCCAGCCTTGCGATAGTCTTGGGGACTTTTCCCTAGGGCGCTGTGTCTTATAGAGTGCTCGACTGACCGACTAAGACGAGAAATGAAACGTATTTCGTTGTGTGTGTCTATTTGACTGTACAGGTTAAGTGACTTTCCCAATCCTGTATCTCAAGGGGACGCGATAGAGAGACGAGACGAGATTCCCCCTGACACGTGTAGATTTCATACGAGATTTCTGTGGACTTTTCCATATGATAAAGCTGGGTGTAGATGATTGGTGAGTATCTGTAATTGAAATTTGAAACTTGTAACCCGATCTATCTAACAGAAAGTTACAAAACTTGAATGATAGATTTCAATATAATTGGTAAGATCACAAAAACCGCTATCTTTATGAGAGATTATACCTAAACATTATGAACTATATAAACTCACACTCACACTTATCCTGGCATTGTCCGTCCTCCGCCCAGCTGTCGTCAAATGCCACAACACTTCCGTAAACCTCTATGTAGAAACGGACAGGTATGCCTGGGTGTTCATAAAATACCAATGGGAAAAACTCTTTTACCCAATTGTCGCCAGCGTTCAAATTTGTACTAAACCCACTCTAACTTCGGTATACAGTGCCATTGTATTCAAACTGAAAGAAAGCAACATAGTTAATGCACACAAATTTAAACCATTTTCCATTTGATACATTATATTTACGCTGTACTAGTTCTAGTTCACAAATGGGATTCTTTCCAAAATTACTTCCTTGTGTACAACCAAAGTTTCCTTTTCTCCAGTCTGGTATCGGTAAAACATAAAACACTTTCTCAGGGACCAACTATCCCACTGTAAATATCCACTCCAAATACCTGCTCTGTCGCTTTCATTTCTTTGACTAGCATCGGTGTAGATATAATGACCTGCAACACGAAAAATACAATAAATACACTGATGGTCCGTTTGGAAAATAACCATTGTTGAGTCTATTGCTCCATTGCACTGAGTGATGTCGTTGTTACTTGAAACTCGTCTATTGATTCGACTACCAGTGCTTGCCTGCATGTACATTAGAAGAGATATAGAATATAAAGTTGCCTCGAAAACTGTATTGGTGGATCACGAACATATTTCGCACAAACAGATTCAGATTGGTACATATGCGTATACTGTGAGTACAATTTGCCAATCACCAATAAGCTGACCTGATTCTAGTAGATATGTAATACCGATTTTACAAGACCATATGATTGACAAATGACAAGCACATAGCCAAGAAAAAAAGACATGGGCAACAATTCATACAGCAAAGGGTGTTGTTACATAAGTGTTACATAATGAGTAACAACAATGTAATACCCTGATCAGTTCCGGTAGTATGGTCAACGGAAGGTCCTCTGGCAGGCGCAACTGTGGATCCACTACCTCTTCTGAAATAATTTACGGCGTCTTGTTCCCAGTCACACCAGGGTTCATCCTCGAAGTCACACTCCATGGCATAATGGGCTGCGGGTAAACCGGAATGTAATTTACATACACAACCAGTTTATATATACGAAGGTGTTGAATAGTATATTAAATGATTACCATATGTCGACACGTTGATATAGAAATTGTGAATATTTGCATCTACATATATTGTTATTTTACCTGGAAGAGGCGTTGATGGCGGCATTGATGGTCTTATTGATGGTGGAGATTCAGCTAATGAAGGTTCGACGTTACACCAACCAGTGACAAATCGTATATCATCAATTCCTACAGCCCCATAGTCACCAACACCAGCAACGACGTTGAAAATGACCTGGCATTTGAGAATAGAAGTACACAAAACAACTCAATGCAATATGTAACCAACATACCTTCGAGTGCATTGAACATGATTGTAGTTATTCAGTATTTTAACTGTGGGCATATACGTAATATGTTATTACACTCTTTTCAAAAACAAGTTTCCATCGTGTTTCAAGATTCGGAGCATGTTTTAGTTTTAGTTCTGCCCGGTATGGCAATTCGCATATTGATGATCCATTGTTTTCCTATTCCCCCATAGCAGACAAACTAACCTTTACGGAGTTTAGAATAGAGTAAAGCCAACCAATACATGGCTACGTGAATGATTTACATAGTGATTACACACACAAGCTACAACCTGTTCCGATCATGTTCATTGATGTTGCTTACATTATGCTGTACAGTACTGACGACTGGTATCGACGCATACTTCCATCTCTGGGTTGTAGTATTGTGAATGACAAAGTACAGCTGCTGGCCAGGATACGTGGAACTATAGTTAACATAAACATAGAACGTACTAAATGTCCCTGACAAAAAATACCTGAAACGAAATGACACTATTATTTTTCATTCTTAACTTAACATACATCTAGACCGTGGTATATCATCCGTGACGGGAACATACTAAAATTAATTGTGTTAATGTGAGCGACACTTACCAGAATTGCATACATTTGCCATTGACATCAGTTGCATCCATTTGTTCACTGATAAACTGTGCTTCCCATCTTGTCTTGTGAATATTATGAAATATCACGCACGAAAGATAACCTGTGATTAATAAATGTGTATCTATAACAAGCACCAATACTACTCTGCCAATGGGATTTCAAAGAGATTGTCGTTTGCAACCCAACAAATGTTGTTATTTCCTGTTATTGAATTCGAACATATCATTGGAACATATAAACAATAAGAGATGTCTTGTTTCATGCCTTCGAAAAATTATCCAATTCTCTGGCTTGGTTTCGCTGAAACTTCAAGGGCGTTGTCTACGACTGTTGGGAGGACGTGTACTTATACCTGGGGCCTGCGCATCTGACGGTGTGCGAAGTCCCGCTCGGGGTTGATCTGCCACGACGACAGCGAGATCCACAAGTCGAAAGTCAATTAATCCAATTAATAACTGGGGAAAATATCCAGTTTTGCTAAAATGCGAACACTTCTGAAGCTGTCTCGTTTGTGACAAAAAATACTATAAATAACTATATACAAATGCAATAATTAACTGGGTTATTGATAATCTGAAACACCTGAAAAACTATATTCTCTCAGATGGAAATAATAATGTTCCTCATTCTCACCAGATGCTGTATTTGTAGTATGATCCCTTGGCATTCCGACGTGGACTACGCTTGCCTGCAGTCTGCTCTAGTGTAACTCATTATCATCCGAGAACTTCCATTCACATGTATCGCTTTCAAAATTACAGTCCCCCTTAACTGTGGGACGTTCACCCGCAGCAATACTTATATCATCCAGTCCCATGTCACCTTCGTCAGTGTAGAACGACACGCTGTATCAGGCTTTGAAAGATATATATATTATACGTAAAAATAATACTGCTATTTGTGTTACGGAAATGGGTTGGTAATTTAGCTAAGATATGACACGTATAAATGTAACTATATCATATCATCTTTAGTTGGTATCAATAAAATAGAGGCCTTTGCTCTTGTAAATGTATTTTCGTTCACTAAAGATGTACAACCATACCTGATAACGCTCATTAGTTGCAATAGTAGTTTGTCCTTGTAGCCAGTTGTTCCCTTGATTAAACCACCTTTTCCAAATTGATGTTGATGTATTGGTTCTAGTTTCCGTGATATATAGAGTCAGATAACCACAGTCTTTGCCATACATGTGGTACCAGAATGTGAGACAACTACCAGGCGTTGGATCATATTCCAAAGTTGTAATGCTGGTCATTTGATTACGACCAATTTGTGTGGCATTCATGTATATATACGAGCCTAGTAAAATTCGAATTATTATATTATGTAAAAACAACTTGCTCTAGCAAGTGTAGACATTCACACAGGTTGTAATGAACTACTTTTAAGTTAAAAATATTTATATTAACTGAACTAACTAACAATTAACCCGGGCGTACAAGTGATAGAATATGTTTGTTGAAACGTTTTAAAGTAAAGGGGTATATTTTGTCCCCCTAGTTTAACGTAGTTTTGTCACAGTGTTCAGTATTGCATGTTATGGATTGAGAAATTAAATAATGATTGATTGTAATAGTATTGTATATACCAATCATGTAGAAATAGAAAACAAGCAATATCGGATCAGCAATACATTATCAAAAACACCAGTTTAATTAATTATTAGATATTATATAAAAAAAGTCAAAAGTTTCACACTCATTACTAAGAAATGGATTATATTGTCTTTATTGACGAACGTGAGTACAGTGAATAATATAAACGAAAAATTATAACAGAGTAAAAACGTGAAATGTGTGACAATTTGATTTAACACTGTATCGTCTCTTCTTATTGCCATGCAAATTAAACTTGGAATGTTTTATAAAGTTTTCTCGATTACATGTATGTATTTATTTCACTTGTATTTTTTACTGGATAGGTGTAAATAAACAGTATAGATTCTACTTAGCTGTTTTACGTCGAAATTTACTGATACGCACACATTGAAAAATCCTTACTCAGAAAATTATTTGTCGCGTTTGTAGTTTTGTGTAATCAATCACACATACCTAGTAGTTTGCAAAGATCACATCAGCCGTCATCAATACAGGTAGTCGTACAACTAATGTTTTTGTGTGAATCATAATACTAGATTATTTTGATTAATTACTAGTGAAATGATTGCTAACAGCATTAGCCATGGTACGTGTACAGTGCGTGGTGATGGAGGTACAAATGTATCTCCAGCATCATATATCGACGATTTTACTGTATGTTTAATTGCAGTGTAAACAGCTTGTTAAATACACACCGTAGGTCCTTGGGTTCAAGGACCGACGTTTTTTACGTTCAACAGCTTTTTTCGCGGGTAGAGGGGGCATGCTATCTTACTAAATACATTTGACGTAGGTAGCTTATGCATAATATCTGGTAACTGCAACTAAGTTCAATTACAACGTGTTCATATCAGCATTAACCATTCCACACATATCAGTCTCAAAATCGCATTTAAAGCCATCGCCGATTTCACCTAATACATACATACAATATATATTACCACCCAATATTTCTGAAATGCATTAATCACCACCTTATCAACCCAAACTATGGTTATTTATGGCCCTTCAAATTTTAGCGCAACCCAGAATAATAAAATAACTCAGATTCACTTCGACGCGTATATGTTTTTTATCTATATCCAGCAGTGAATTCAACACAAAACAGTTATACTGTTATATCATTATACAATTAAACGATACATTTTAAGAGGTAAACACATTTCAGAACTAGTGTTTCAAGGTATGAATGAACACTGCCAAATAACCGCCAATCTAATGAAACCTATATTCTCATGATTGAAGGCACACAACTTTGTCGAACACTCACCGTACACACCCAGTATGTAAACACCCAGTATAGCTATTACTAATAACATCTCCAATTGTAGCACAACATTGTCCATTTCGATGCAGTAACCTTATTTGTGGCAAGGCGGGCGTATTTATTTACACATCGTGTCTTGGTACCACTAGTACCAATTGAAAATAAACACTCGTTTTATCGACTTTTTAAAAGTAGACAGTTTCCGAATGTTGCTACAAAATTGGGTTTGCGCACGATGCCTAAAACAAAGAACACACACCAATATGACAACTCGCGAATATTTATATTAACCTCAAGCGCAATACTGTCACATATGATGACTTGCACGTACGTTGCACGTTGAGTTTTACTAAATGTTAAAATGTCTGAACAACAGATGTAAGCTACCAGAGTATCCTGTGGTTAGAGCGCCACCAGTGGCAGTAATCTATTATTAGTGCGGTTCGTGTATTGCGAGAGTCTCGTGTTTTGCGAGAACCGCCATTTTTACTTTACTTGTTGTGCACTGAATTCATTCTACGTCAAAATTACTCTACTCGTTAATTATTTGAGTTGTCTACTACTAGGAGACTTATTCGAGATTATTGTGAGATATTATGAGTTTATATTTCGCGTAAATTCTGTCGAGTTTACATTCATTGCGATAGACTTCAAACTTGTGCAGTCTTTGCTGTATAGATCTCGCGTTCGTCTGCAACTTATGTAAACAAGTGTAAGGTTCTCTGTTGTACCTTTTGTAGTTGAGAATACTATTTCAAACGTTTATTATTGTTAATTGAGGTACATATATTTGAAAGCACAGTGAGAAATTCTCATACATCACTCGTTTTATGAAGGGTTTTCTAGGCACCACGTTTGGCCATCTAACTAAAATTTGTTGTTATGCATGGTGCACTCCTTACGAAAATTGTTATACCCTTTGAATTATTGTTATATTTCTGCATTGTATTCTTATTGGTGTTTGTTATTTTTTTCTGTATTTACAGTTTGACCATTCTATCATTCATTCGTTCATTCACCTTTTACCATTCGTTGACCACTTATTCAACAATTCATTGGTTCGCCATTTATCAAGGGAACATTCTACCATTCTGCTGTTCATCATTCTACCAGTGAACATTTAACCAATCCTTAACTACTTCTCATTGTGGCATCTGTGGCATCTTTATTGATATTGCCAACAAAAACTACTACTACTACTACTACTATCAGCTAACTTTAATAACAATTATCAACATAACAACAACTACCTGTAACCATTAGTGGTGAATGCGTTCAGCACACGGGAAATAAATATATACAATGATTAATCTGTTAATGTTGTCATTGTATTGGCTACATTAAAAGTCAAACATGACTGAAAGATGACCGACAACAAAGATGTTAACACAGCTGCTCAAGATAAACTGAAACGACAGCGAGGTGTTGCAAAAGCAAATGTCACACGACTCATTAACCAAATACATACTTCTATAGAACAGGGTCAGTCTGAAGCATTAGATCAGAAACTAATATCGCTAGACGAAGTAGTTGGCAAATTCGTTGAGGTGCATGAACAATATCACGAAACACTCTAAGATGAAGATGACATTGATGCCTCAACATGTTATCACATGTCTGTGCTGCGAGACGTTCAAGACATTCAGCCATGAGTCTGCAGGAAGAGAAACAAGAATCACAACGGGAAGAACATTCAGAGATAGAACTCCGACATGAGAAGGAGAAAGATGATTTGAGAAAACTACTACAGTTCAAAGATGTTGAGTTACGAGAAAGTCAGCTTGGATATAGATTGGCAACTTGTCCAGCTGAGAGGTTTTCTACCCCTATCTCTTCACAAACAACTCCAGGTGACTCGTCAGTATCTCCGGTGTTTGAGTCATCCATGAGGGATATGTTGGAATTATCCAAACAGTACCAGTCACATCTTGATTCTATGCAACTTCCACCTGCGGATCTCATCAAGTTTGATGGAGACCCATTAAAGTACTGGCAATTCATGAGACTGTTTTCAACCATTGTGGATAAAGACAATGTAATGAAGAGAAACTTACCAGATTGCTTTAGTACACAGTTGACCGAGCTAAAGATGCCATTTCACATTGTTTGTACAACCCTGATACAGCTGCTGGTTATGACGAGGCCATGACAATACTGAGAAAGCGCTCTGGGAAGCCATATACCATTGCTAAAGCCTGGATTAACAAAGTTCTAAATTATAAAGACATTAAAGATAACAACCAGTTACAGAGTTTTGCAGATACCCTTCGCAGTTGTAGGGACACACTTAGAGCTATGAAGTGTGAAGATGAACTGAACTCGGGTCGCACACTACGCAGTATAGTGGACAAACTACCAGATGACATAAAGAGAAGATGGTTAACAAAGAACTTTGAAATTACTGAGTCAGGATGTCTGCCTAAGTTGGATGACGTATTCAAACTCGTTGAAACGGAAGCAACAAAGAGATCTGATCCAGTCTTTGGAAATCTACTTACATATGATACATCATCTAAAACCAACTCTAGTCCAAACAACTTTAATACCAACCTCGTCAGCAAACCTAAGACAAGGCAACAGAAACTAAATCTACCGAAGACACTAGTATTAAATGTTTAAAATGTAATGATACACATTATTTGAATCAATGTTCTGCCTTCAGAGCAATGGCAGTACCTGCACGATTGACATTTGTACGACAAAACAAACTTTGTTTGAATTGTTTCATGAAAGGTCACATAAGTGAGTTTTGTACACGCAATTGGGTATGTAAGGTACCTGGATGTGGTAAAAAACACAAAAGTTGGCTTCACTCTGCTTTAGCAGCAAAGAACAATGATCGCAATAACAATCAACAAACTACCCTACTACATAAACAAGCAACTGTGAGTGCACCAGCTACTAATGATCAACCACAAGTGATTCATGCCAATTCTACTCGAAAGTCAATTGACCCTCGACAAAGCAAGATCGCGTTACCCATCATTCCAGTTGTAGTCTCAAACCCAGACAACCAGTTGTCAATGCATGTTTTCGCTCTGTTGGACAGCGGCTCCAATGGTACGTTCTGCTCCAAAGGTTTGATATCAGCCCTAAGGCTCAAAACACACAACGTGAACTTTAAGCTAAGCACACTGGAGTCTAAGAATCTCAACATTGACACCCTATCGGTGAACTTGCGAGTTGAGGATACCTTATCAATGGAGTACTGTGTCGTGAACGACTGAACATTAGCCTTGATAACTTAGTTTCATCAGAGGAGGTGGCCAGATGGCCTCATCTGCAACACATTACTCATGAAATCTGCGTGCCAGACATTGACTTATCTGATGAGGTTCACTTGCTAATTGGACTTGACCAACCAGATATACTTGCCCCTCGTGAGATATGCCGTGGGAACTCAGGTGAACCTTATGCTACTTTGACTGGTCTAGTCATAGCCGATGGGCTCACAATGATTTCAGCAAACTATGTCCATTCTGACCACACTCTACGTCTTGCAGTCGAGAAGTTCTGGAAGCTGGATGATCCAGCATGTATCAACGACAACCTACTGTCAGTTACTGATAAACAAGTGATTAAGTTATGGAATGAACATTCAATTAAAGATGGAGACCATTACACTCTACCCATTCCATTCAAAGAGCATCCACCATGTCTACCAAACAATTACACTGTGACAAAGCACCGTTTAGACCTGTTGGGAAAACGCTTAGTGAAAAATCCTGATTTGAAACAGAAATATGTTCAAAGTATTCAAGAGACACTATGTCATGGCTACGCGGAGTAAGTCACTGACCACTACCGACAAGATGGATATGTGTTGTATCTCTCGCATCACCCAGTATTGCATCCCCGCAAACCAAATAAAGTTCGTATTGTTAATGATTGTTCTGCTACTTGCCAGGGCACCTCATTAAATGACTGCATCAATCAGGGCCCAGACCTCACTAACAAACTTATTGGGGTGTTGCTTAGATTTCGCCAAGGTCCTATTGCCATTAATGCTGACATTGAAGGCATGTTTAATCAGGTCAAAGTGCCAGTTAACGATCCTGACAAATCACCTAAACACTATCATATGACCACACATCTTTTCGGTGGAGTATGGAGCCTCAGCGCTGCAAATTACAATGGGTAGCAGAAGACAATCAAAATGACTTCAGTGAGCTTACAATTATGACAGTTAAGCACAATTTCTATGTGGATCATTGCCTTAAGTCGGTGCCTACCGAGAGCTTTGCCATCAAGCTTGCAGCTGAGCTTAGGGAATTATTGGCTCGTGGAGGTTTCAAGTTGACAAAGTGGCTTAGCAACTCCAAGGAGGTAATGAAATCTATACCAACCACTGAATGGGCAAAGTCATTACACGAGCTGAATCTTGACAAAGATGATCTACCCTATGATCGTACACTAGGTGTTTTGTGGAACGCAGAAAAGGACTGCTTTACATTCGACGCTAGGCCAGCTGACAAACCATTGACAAAGAGAGGTGTACTAAGTATAACCAGTTCCATCTACGACCCCTTGGGCCTTGCAGGCCCATTTGTACTTAATGCGAAAGCATTATTCCAAGAGTTATGTCGTCTCAAAATAGACTGGGATGAAACCATTCCTACAGATATAGCGACTCAGTGGCAAAGATGGTTAGACGCCATTCCACTACTATCTGACTTGGCTATTTCAAGACGTAGATTTGGAATTTTCATAGCAACATTTAGCCTCAGTAACCCTGTCGCACTTCAAAACTGACATGTGACTATATAAGGGACCGGGAAAATCAATAAAGCCATACAATGTGTAAAAACAGATTATTGACGTTGAATGATTACAATACATAGATTTGGAATTTTCATAGTAACGTGCCTGAAATATGCATACACAATTTATATTTGATCAGTTTTAAATGACAACATAGTGAAAATGATATTTCTATGTTTTATTGTTCTGACCAGTTTATCATGAACACAACTAAGACTTGTTTCGGTTTATTCATTTCTGAGTGTGCATTCAATACATGACAAATATAGCATGTCTAGTAAACATTTCTTGTCGGACATCATCATTGGTTGCATGTCCCTATCTGCAACAGTTCTTGAGATATTACAGTTATGTTTATCAATGTGGTAGGTAAACACTGTGACATTGTAATTTTACAAAATAAGAACACCCATATTTACTATACAAGAATCACATTTTGAAATGTTCTATTTAGATCTCAGACTCATCTCTGTAATTTACTTGTGTCGGCATTCTATATTCTATGCTTTTTTCATATTACCTCAAACCCTGCAAATAGAAGTGTGCATGGAAGCATGGGAAAAAAACTGTACATTGCCATGTGATAACTGTCATAAAGGTGATTGACAGGTCACACTTGTTTACCACTCTGGAAGGACAATTTTAATCTACCAGGTGTGCTTGTGTTTACGATCTACTGACTTGCCTATGTGAGATAGCTGCTAGCAAGACCACATTCTGATTGGCTCGTGTGAAAACCCAGATGGTGTCCCTGAATCTAGGCCATTTATGTCTATAAATTAGCTAGACTGAAGACAGTTTGGGGCCTTTATTTCAATTGACTACTGCTGCGATATTGTGAGACAAGTGATACAGGCTTCAACCATCATTCTGTGAGACTTGTATGAACTGCTCTGCGACCTCTCGCTATCAGCGGTGCCCTCCAGAATAACAGCGTTCCTCTGCAAGAAGGACTCCATCACGTCTTAGTTGTTGTGTTGCAGAAGCCATTGACTGTCATCAATTTTCACATCCTGCAACTGTGAGTTATCACCAATGCACACTTCCCTAAGCAATCCCCTATTTTAGTGACTCTATTCACTGTATTTGTCTGTGCTTTGTTGTT
Organism: Saccoglossus kowalevskii; assembly: GCF_978046115.1. Classification (NCBI taxonomy): domain Eukaryota; kingdom Metazoa; phylum Hemichordata; class Enteropneusta; family Harrimaniidae; genus Saccoglossus; species Saccoglossus kowalevskii. The sequence continues at coordinate 27,997,888 of NC_140659.1, read as the reverse complement.
TGTAATTATTTTGAGAGATATTAACTTGATACTGTAGAATACTTTGTTTTCGCTTGGAATTTATTTTTGCTATTTTCGCTGAAGGAATGATTCCGTGAAAATAAAATCCAGCAAATATACTTCTTTTCCTATATTTCACACTAAACTTATCAAAAATCAGTGAAAATAAATTCTAGGCAAAATGCCCAAAAAGCCTGTTTACTATAGCTAGAGCGCTGTACGTGTCTTCATTTTCAGGTTAGTTCTTCTGCCGATTTCTCGCAACCAACAACGTGATTTTTTTTCTGGAATTTCGAGAAACATAACATGAATCGTTATGGCATTCATACGCACAACATTTCGCCATGTTTCAACTTTTAAGTAGTCAGTTAACAAGGTCTTTCATAGTAGCATTTCTATGGGATTGACGTACAAGCATGAATGGGTTCAATTATCAGTGTTCACTGATGACATCATCTGACTGGCCCTCTAGAGACGAAATGACGCCAGGAAGAGCGGAAGTTTGTCGTCTGCTTCACAGCCCGTTTTATACCCGATATTTAGGGCATTTCGCAGCACATACAAGTTGTTTTTATCGACAGAATTCATTCATAGATCTCAAATTTCATGTACAGAGTGTCAAACGCCACACCTCTGCTCCCCTTTAATGAAATTTAGCTGCAAGCAGTAATCCTGGTTACCTGTATAAATATTTTGGTAATATATCTTGTCGTCATCATTATTGGTTGTATGTCCATATCTGCAACAGTTCTTGAGATATTACAATTACCTGGTATGCTTATAAATGTGGTAAGACTATACGTCTGGCTAAAAAACCTATGGATTTGACCACAACTGAAAGTTATTTTCACACAAGACATTAAACATTTAGGTATGATTTTATACTGATAAATAATATAACCAAGTTTGACAATGTTTCGATAAAATAATCCAAATTATCAAGCATACATACAACAATCATGACAAGGCTAACATAATATTTCCAGATGAAAGAGCTTGGCAAATGTAAGAACATGCAATTTATAGGTTTTTTATATCACTTTCCCTTCTCTAGATATTAAACTTTTTATCAGTTTATGTAGTCCACCATCTTGATTCTTCAGAAAAGGATTATGGGTAAAGTACGACATTATTCGCTGTTGTAAGAAACAAAAGAACATTTCGCAGGTTATAGATGAAAGCATTTTTTCACAACAGTGGATATGATGTCACTTTACCCATAATTGTTTGCTACCAGAGGAACATTACTTGGGGTTTGCAACTCGCATAGTACTGTATGGTGACATGTCAAGATCCCATTGAAGTCTCATCTCGTAGATAGCGAGACTGAGGCTACGACCTTCTGACATGACATATATCAATGTTCAAGGTTTGTAATGAAAAAATAAAACTTTTCTTGCCACTATCGTAGTGAAAAATGTAATACATTGAAAATGTACAGAAAATATAGTTCTCGTAATCCGTCATATCGTGGGCAGCTATTTTGATCCACCTGGACATCCCAGTTACCTCGGGCATGCGCATTCGCATTTTTCTGAGTTGGACCGCTTATGCGAGAGCGAGATTGTAACGGGATCTTGGTATCATGTCACCGTAGTTGCAAACCCCAAGTAATGTACCTCTGATAATACTGATGAAAAGTTGAATATCTAGAGAATGAAATGTGATATTATAAACCTATAAATGACATTTTCCTACAATTGTGAAGTTCTTTCATCTGGGACTATTGAGTTGTTTGCCTTGATTTCCTCTTTAATACAATGCTTTCAGTTATTCACATTTTTCATTTTAGACCCCAATCTCGTCTATCATTATCTCTACTAGTACATGCAAGTAGGCCCCACAAAAATGATATGACATAGTTTTCTAAACCGATGTGACTACCAAAATACTGACAGTGCCCACAAATTAACAGAATAAGAGACAGACTAAATTTGGATTTCCAAGTTTATTTCCATGTCTATGCAGCATGCGGACACAGTATAGATATATATTTACAGGATGTTGTGTATCGAACACGTAATTGGGGGAAAAAGACATTTTCAGTATTAAACCTGCATTCACATTGGAATATTCACTAAAAATATATATTACAATATTCTGTCCAAAAATAATAATGCACAAAAACTGATTTTAACATAATTAAATACCTCCTTGTGACAAAAAATTGGAAGAAGGAATTCAGAAGAACTGGGATAAAATGACAAAATTTGTGTCAAGATAATTCAGGTCATTCACTAAAACATTTTATTGATTCCAGGATTAATTTCTCAAATGGCAGTTAGATCGAGCATGTTTAACTTACAAAACAAAATGTCTACATGGTGATAGGATTAAGTTTAAAAGTTCATTGAAACACTTATAAAAGTGATTTTGATAAAAAATGTGACAGCTTACTTTAAGTTGATTACAGATGCCATGTGTGACTTGAATAAGATTACAAATCTTTAAATTAAAAATGTTGTGACCAAAACGGACAATAACAGTCTAAATAAGTTTAAAGTACTTTTAATGGTATATGACCTTTGTCCAAAATTAAGGTCACAAGATGCATAAATTTCTAATGCATTGTGGGTAGAATTGTTCCAAGAAAAACACAATTTGCACTTTGGGGTAGTTCCATTAATGTACAGGTGGGGAAGACGTATAAAGGAGGGTGAAACAGTACAGAGTAGCATTATTTCCAAACTAATCAAGACGCTGTAAATACCAGTACGTATGTATAGCACGATTTAAAATGTAACAAAGAAATTGTCTGTCCCTCATCGCTCATTAAGAGGATTCACAAGAACAGTACAGTAACTACTGCCAGCCAATCAGAATAGCTTTTCACAGAATGCCTGAATACTGCCAATAGCGCTTCACTGATGGCTTTGAGGCAATGTCTGTTAGTTGACAACTTTAATTAAGAATAGTATGGTGCCCTCACTGGTCTGCAGGAAGTTAATCAGATTATAATATGACAGGCAAGCAGTACTAGACAAACAAATTTAGGATGTTGTCAAGAAGAAAAAGCAAAGATTGATTTCTTCAAAAAGAGGTTATAATAATATTTTACAGTAAAAATGAATTTATCAATATTTGCACCTAGTGTTAAATACTGCACAATTGTCAGACCAGAACTAATATGAAGTGCCCAGGGTTAATCTGGAATGGGCAGTGTCTTCCTATTCACAGTATTGCAATGCATAAACATGATACAAATATGGAGAAAACAACAATTGCATAAACCATTCAATCCATCTTTCCAATAACGTCCTTTATACACGCAGAAAGACAGACAATAAAAGTTCTGTGGAAAGTAGACTTTAAAGAGAACTCTATGTACAGAGTTTTGCATCACTGGAGAAAACATTTTACACATTAATATACAAGGTCACATGGTGATCAGCTGACAATGACATCCAATAGTTTAAAATCACATGTGGTGGCAAGATTTATTCCAATGGTACAGGTAACTACCAAGACGAATCACACATCAATCATGCAAGGTCTGGATCCAACAGGAAATGGAGGTGTTGGTCATGTGATGTGATCCAACCAATTACAATTCATATACAGTCATCACAGATTAAAATACGCTTCATATTTACAAGTTGTACATCAGGTCGGTTGCTAAACAACAGATACTTGCTCTCCATCTGCCAAAAATATAATTGAAATAAATGAATAAAAGTACAGTAATTAGTTTTAATTACAGTAATTAGTTTTGATAGTAACTTTGTAACAAATATTGGTTGCTAGGCCCACTTTGCAGACTTGATGGTCATATTTACCTTCATCATAGTAATCTTCAAGCTCCTCACTGTTTTCTAGTGGAGCTGTCCCTGTTATAAAAAACAACTTTGTTAATCTTTATGGTCCTTGAAATATGTAGTCACAAGAAATTAAATACCTAATTATTAATATTAGTGTGCACACACTGAAACGTTACACAGTTTTAGATGTTAGTGTGCAGTTATGGGCATTGCAGTGGTTTTAAATAACGAGTTTGGTGCTATTATTTGAGAAAAATATATAGAATTAAAAAACAAGATATACAAGTTATCTCAGCTTTTTTTAAATCATTCTAATTTATTAAGTTCTCTAAAGGATTGCCTGGTTGCAGAAAAAGTTTATTATTCATATTTATAATTATTCATGAGAATATGTAATATTTTTAATTGACTTATATTACAGAGATAGTACAAGTTGAATGAATTTAACTTTAAGTAGTTTGACTTGCAAATATAAAAATTAAATGTGTTCAATATCTTCAATACTATACTTGGCCAGTTAGAAGCGCATCTTTAATAGAAACACACATAAGCTCTTATTGAATACTGGATCATTAAAGCAATTTTTTTTACTACAGTCACCTCTGTGACATAAGCAAACAGGCTATAAATGGAGAAAATATGGTATGTTTAAGAATGATGGATTTGACTTTATTTCCTAAAGGTGTCCAATTTTAAGGTTAACACTTGAATGAAACTGTGACAGAAAAATGAGATTCCAAAAGTACCAGAAAAGTCAGTTTGGGTGCAAGGACAATCATACAGAACATGTCTATAAATGTGCGGCCATGGTATTAAAGAAAATGTTTTCATGGATCAATACTGGAAAAATCATGTCTGGACTTTACTGTATCAAAGTATAAATTCAATGCACATTAGGGCATATAGAGTTACATATTTGCGTTACTATGATACTTTAGTTGATACAGTTACTATGGGAACAGATCAATCGTGTGATAACTATCATATCAGGAGACACAGTATACAATCTTTTTATACAATATAATAGTCATTTAGCGATAATCTACTGCAATTTACAGAGCGAAAACCAAGTTTATAAAAACACACAGAAAGCAATAATGATGATGGCAGTAGCATATAGTTTAAGACAGTCTTATCCAATCATTTCAATAGTAATATAACGACTGCTGTGATAAGACAGCCTTAAACTGGTTATCTTTGTTTTCCCTTTTTTTGTTAAAATATTGATTGTTACATCTCTCCCAGCAGGCTGAAAGATAACATTACTAAATCCCCAAAATTAAATTTGCATTTCAGTTTTGATAGTTATTTAATTATCCTTAATAAGGCCAGGAGAGATATGACATGATTAAAAGAAGGGAGCCCTCAATGGTGAGCATACTACACATGACATGTGGGTTAGTCGAACCCGATCACAACAAACGCACCTACATAATGCATGATATTCTTACGTGTACGTGTCGCCGTAGCAACATGATAGTCGGGTGGGTTTGACAGGCGTCTCTCTTGAGGTTGGGAGGTGGATAGTAGCTGCTGCTGGTGCGGTTGTTGCGATTTGTATGGACTGTTTGCTGCCATGAAGAGAAGGAACCACACGATGTGAGTGAAAAAAATAAAAGTGAAATACCAGAATAATTTCATGCAATTATCTTAAATATCCCACCACCTTTAACCTTTCACCACCACCATTGCTAATTGATACAAATAACAGTGTGGAACAATTACACGTGCATACAAGCAGACAAAACAATGCTGATTTACAAGGCAGCATGCTAGCATCAACTACAAAAAGCATCAAGCAAGTCAGTGCACAGGCATGGCCAGCATAAGATACCATCAACTTTTGGACCTACCTAAGTTGGCCGTCGCTGTTCGATAGTCTGGGGGAGGAGGGAGACTTCCAAAGGGTGTTGGTAGGGGCAGTTTATTGCCATGGTAATATGGCGGTCTTGATGAATGACTGGATACTGGTCTACAGTTCATAACAGGAGGGGGTGACAAATGACGAGCTGTGAGAACAAAATCAGAAAGCAAAATTAAACAACAAAACAAAATTGAGGGGAAAAAAGTGCATTAACTGGAAGTGAAGATGCTGCCCTCTCAGGGCAAGGAGGTGATTGTGTATAGGTACTGCCCTCGCAGAGCAAGGGTGGAATAGTGTTTGTGGATACTGCCCTCACAGGGCAAGGAGGTGGGTAAGAATGTGTGACACAATTTTGTATGAAAAAGTACAGACTTCCAGAAATTGTGTGCACAAACATTGCACAGTGGACAAGGTGGTGGTGATAATATCCTCTCTTTCACTCTCATTCTAACATACAGTCACAATAATCTTGCCAAATTCCTTCTTTGGTAAGTTTTTTTTTTTAAAACCAAACTGAAAGGGTGAGAATTATGAATACGAGAAAATGACTCAAAACAAAAGGTAAAATGCAATTTACAAAAGAAAGATATTTTGCTTCAGTCCTTCTATTCATATTATATTGGTAGATATAATTAATAAAATATTCATAACTCGTTTGCAGTCAACTATATACAGAGACAGCTTATACCTACAAAGGCGAATATAAGGGATAAAAGTATGCAGGCACCAACATTTCAATAAAATTGTGCAAGATCATACTTATCTGAAAATATGTATAAAAAAATAATTAACATGAATAAATATAAATCAATAAATCTTCTTTAAATAAAAATTGATATATATACATATGTAAGATTGTTGTTGGGAAGACACTCGTTACTGTAAATGCATTAATTAATATTAATTTCACTATTTTCACTGATAAGTATTTCGCTCCATTAAATCAATGACGATGAAACTCGTTGTTTCATTGACAAATTTGTGAAATTAAAACACAGTGAATATGCTCAAAATAGTGAAAATAAATGCTTTTAAAGTATTACATGTATAAAAACAATTGTTATAGTTGACAGGTGCAAGGTCAGCTGCTATTTTACTGTTTTTGGAATGCTAAACTATTTATAACAAAATTAATGTATTTATTTTGATCAAACAACATAGCCACTTATTCATGACTGGTTACCTCTGATAAGCTGACGCCTCGTTTCACGGACTGGTGGTGAGGATGACCCGACTGATGAAACACTGCGACTGTCGTAACTTGCGGCACTATGCGCTGAATCTAAACTTGTCGTATCATAGGAGCTGGTGTAAGATGACCTTGTTGAACCTGAAACAAAACATGGTTGCAAGTCAAGTCATATGATATGCACATAGCATTATTGTTTCAACAATTTTTTTTAGATTTTTTTTCCTTTCAGAAATAAAAGAAAAAGTAGTTGTTTAATTACATCAATAATTTAGTGTTGGTCATTTAATCTTATCGCCATGAATTTACACTGAAAAAATTGGACTGATAGATGCATGGACATATAAAACTCAAAACACAAGTTACAAGTTCACAAGAAATACGTGCAGAAAAATTTGGGTGAGACAGTCTGGTGGTTATATTGGACATATTAGTAGTTAGACAAACCTAAAAGAGCATAAAGATGACTCACCCCCTGGAATGTGACCCCTGACCCTATCTGTTGTATGTGCATCTGAGCTACCAATACTACTACTTGCACTTCCGACACCACTTTCGCTAGTATCTGTGTGCGAACGCTGTAAACTTGGCGGCCTTCGAAGCTGCTGCCTCCTAACCTCCGGAGGTGAATTCGTCGGTGAGGACGTTGGTGAAGTATTTGCACTCTTTGTTGGCCTGAATATGTTCAATTTCCCTTGCTTTTTAAGTCTTTTCTCACCTTCCTCGGACAAGGCTAGCAGCTTCCTGAGTGTGGTAGGTGATTTGGCACCTAAGAAGTTGAAGACAAGACAGCATCAAATCAAGAATAGATGCATCTAACATAATTTCCTTGAGATTATGAATGATTTTAAAATTTTAATTCGATAATGACCACAAGTATGGAGCAGAACTCTAGTGGGGAATCACAATACTGCTGTTACCATGGAAACAAGATTGGGGAGCCCTTCTCTTTATTTGCTATTTTGGATGTGCATAAGGTGTTACAGGATCCTAATACCAATAAAAATGACATACCCATTAAACATTAAAACAACATATGAAATAAAATAAAACAAAAGTGGACGATGTGATATTATTATAAATTTTGCCATTATTCTTACCAAATTTTGTTTTGGGTTCATCTGGAAAAGTCATCCTTTTTGCTTGCGCTTGAGTTGATGCCACTGACGTAGTTGTCTTGGTTTGGGTTATTGCTACTGTACTCTCTGTCAAATTTGGCAGCGTGTTCCTTCTCATAGCAGGACTAGGGGCAGTGTTCAGAGAAAGCGTTGATGTATTTGATGGCTGTTTATCTGTATAAAGTAAAGGGAAGAAAAAGTGGAAAATAAAATAAACACAATTCGAACAGCATCATAAGAACAAAAACATTTTCTTCATATTGTTATAACATGTGATAGGAAGTATTATTTACCTGTTCTATCACATCCCTAATTCTCACTTATATAGACCTGTTACTATGGTTACAGGATAAAACCGCTACACACACAAGGTATAAGTATAAGCAATAATAATGCAGTGCGTAATATGAACAATAAATGTATTTTTGTGGAGCTATTAATAGAATGTACTGTAGAATACTTTATTTTCGCTTGGAATTAATTTTCACTATTTTTGCTTAAGGAATGATTCAGTGAAAATAAAATCCAGTGAATATACCTTTTTTCTATATTTTACATTAAACTTGTCAAAAATCAGTGAAAATAAATTCCATACATAACAAAATACCCAAATAGTCTTTTCAGTGAAAATTAATTCAAGCTAAAATAAAGTATTTTACAGTATAAAAACAGACTACCTCACCTGTTAAAAGAGTGCCCTCACAGTTCATCGATAACTGTATAAGCTCTTTCTCATCTCTCAGTATCTTTGCATTTTTGATGTGCTCTTTAACTTTCCTTGCCATTTGTGACTACAATAAAAACATACCACAGTCGCTAAGTAAACAGATTACAAAGTAAAGCAGGGATTCAGAATTACATCAAGACTCAATGTTCTGTACATAAAAGTATATATTTGATTATATCAACTTTTGCATCAATTTTTTTTTATTTTTTTAAAAAATTTTAAAAACTGAAAATAGAAAATTTTGTTTCGTTGGTCTTATATTAACAAAAAAAATATATAGAAAAATGCATAAAAAAACATACTAACCTCTTCCCATATTTTCTTGGGGTTAGGCAGCGTAGAATTCCTTCTTCCATATGTTTTTCTCCGCTGTGCAGCCACTGTAGGTCCAGCTACAGCTCCTAGCACAGCAAACGCAACACTGGGTCCACCAATAGTTGACGTGTGATCAAACATATTTTTTGGATCCTGAAAGAATAATAAAACAAAGAAAAAATATAGTTATAATATTCAATAACTTGAAATTAGGTTATACACCTCTATCTCCTGCATTATTTCCATCCATCCCCACTTGTTCCTATCTATTCCTACCCATGCTAATTTATCCCAGACTCAACTATCCAGCCCCATCCAATTTCTATCTTCACTAATGTTCATCTATACCAACCCACATTTAACTATCCTGATAGTGCAATCCCCATCCATACATCCTTACTTTCCTACCTATCCCACACCATATCCACCTAAGCCCATTCACATTCATTGATACCCATAACTATCATGTCTGACCAATCCCAGCTACCTATCTCCCCACCTACCGGTACTTACCTACCCCAAACCATATCTATCTAAACCTATTCATACTCATTAACATCCATAAACCTAACTATACACCTAACTCTCATGTATACTAAATTTTGACATGAATGTTGACTATGAGAGAATGACAAACATTTTTTCAGATGACAGAAAGATTGAAAGAGTAAGAAATAACAAGTACTGTACAAACCGGCAGCCAAAAAGCACATCGAACCGACATGGTGCCACAATGGTTTGTTTTATGCTGACAACATGTACTATCAAGGGTAGCGTATACCAGAAAAGAATCTTGTCTAAAGTTGAGTGACTTATATAAGGTATGCAAGACATGTCACATGATACATCACATGATACATCACATGACATCAACTTGGAGTGTTAATAGCTATTAACAGTTCCACCACAATGAGAGATGCAGTTAAATAAGAAAGACAATAGATACAACAGGTGGTGGGATTCTACCTTGAGGGGTGTCAATGAATGTTACTGACAACATGTTCAACTGATCATAAAGGGTAATCAGCTGATAAATTTAAGGAATGATAGTGTGAATTGTTGTACCTCTGCAGAATTTGGAATGTGACTTCAGAGACAACAAAGAAGTTTTCAATAACACAGCAAAAACCTGAGAAATCAACCTCCCTGGAACAATTTTACTTGTCATACAGTAGTACACATTACAGTGGAGTATTTTATTCTGGTATGTTATATGTTTGGTATGGCATATTTATTTTTATTGGATTTTATTTTTCATTAATTGACCAGAAACTAATTTTTCAGTGTCAGTACAGTGATACAAATCAATCTATAACCATGGCAACATTAAACTATCTTTAACATTTTGATCACCAAAGTCAACTTCTGTCACCATCCACAAAATAGATTCATTAATATTCTGCTCTTTTTCACATAAAATGTTGTGAAAATTTTGAATTTTTTTGTCAAAAATTAGAAGCAATGTCACATTTTGTATGTTTGGTTCAAAATTAAAATTGAATTTAGTTAAAATTATCTAAAATGTCAGCAAATTTATCCAAATTTGAGCAGAAAATTTGGCATTCATATCACAATACTAAGTAGATCACAATAATCGCGACAGCAAACTTTTCATTACAAATGGAACTATCAGCAGAAATAGTGTCAATAGTGAAAACAATTTCAAGACATCCATCATATCAATAACTTTGTCACAATAACTCTTTGAGCACCAAGTTAACTTTAGTCATCATTCAAAAATTTTAAAACCTACATTTTTTTACAAATTTTAATTAAGACTTGTAGACAACAGGATATTACATCCATTTTGTCCAAAACTACCAAAAAAAATAAACCTGTGGGAAAACAGGTAAAATGTTGTACCAAAATTTTACTGACAAAAATTATGGGGCTCATAGGATTAACACTTTTATCATTAAGGTAGAAGCCTACTCATTATTTCTGACAAAGTTGGTCATAAATCGCATGAAAATGTTCATTGGTTTATGTAAAATCATGTAATTATTGTCATGAAATAGCATTCTCTTGCGTGTTACAGTGACGTTATTTGAGAAACTTGTCCTAATATTTTTCAAAAATAGTTATTTTTAGAACAATTCCATATGTTGCACCTTTTTGCATTCAAAAATTGCATTTTTCGACACTTTTTAAAACCCATATTTTTGAAAAAATTCAGGAAAACAAAAAGTACCCCATCAATAACAATATAATATTTTTTCAGTGTATGTCACCAGCCTATAATTTGAGATATGGCATAATATCTCTGCCATAGGAACCTATGGTAAAAGCACTATAATACTGCCAAAACGGCCACTATCCACTAAAATACAACCATGATTTTCTCGAAAATTAACCTGGTGAATCTCAAAATTGTTTAAGTCAATATCCTTATGTTGCCCGGAAGTACAATTTATTTTAAAAATAAATAAAAAATTCTGGGTATTTGAAATCATGAGTAGGCTTCTACCTTAACTTCACCATCTTCTTTCAATAGGGTGCATCTAAATTTTGAGTTAAAATTTTAGTGAAAAATAAAAGAGTGCACACTGTGTTATAAGGTTTTTTATGCAGCTAGGCATGTGGCTTTAAATTCAACAATTGTTTTCACAGGAAAGGTGTTAAGGGTTGAGCTGCCAAAGTGATTAACAATGCCATCCAAATAATAGCGCTCCTTATATGGGCAGCTGTTAATGAGAATTAATCATCATTTGAGCACAATTCCCCCCCCCCCCGACTCAAAATGGTGTAAAATTGTTCACAATTTCTGCTATTTTCACTTAATTCAATCTTAATTTTGGAACCAATAAAATGTGACATCGACTTTAAGTTTTTGATCAAAAAGGTTGTATATTTCATCAACATTTACTGCGAAAAAGAATTTTTTGTGGATAGTTCCTGAAAACAAATTTGGGGGTCAGAGAGTTAAAGAGAAAAAAAAGGCATTGTTCCCTTGTTGTCACCACCAGTACACACGAATGCTAACTGTAATTGATAGGTCCAACTGTGTTAATTTCTCTAACACCTTTTACTGCAATGCATTGTTCTATTTTGGGCTGAACTTTTACCCCAAACTCGTTCCTAATGTATTTTGTTTATATAGGTTCATGCCCCCCTAAATAATGTATTGATTTTTTACAGTATTTTTTTATGTTGTAGTGAAAACCCTGCTGGTACTTACGAAATACGATGCTCCCATTCGACATATCGTTCTAACTTCTTTAGCAATCATTCTGAGTTTTTCAAAATTTATCAAACCATCAACAATAGAATCATTCCCAAGATGGATAAAAGTGAGATCTTTTTTAACCACAGGAAAGAAAGGAATCTGTTGAAAAAAAAACATAAATTAGTATTTGCATATGTCTTTGTCAATTAAAGCTGTGATTCAAATATGACTTGTAAGAAAAACAAGCAAACAAATACAAATAGAGGTAGACTTACCACTGGCGGCTGCACGTGCTCCGAATTTACTAAATTCCTATACTTGGACATATTTCTGGAAGGGTCCATAAAATCTTGAAGATCTTCAAACATTTTAATATACTTGCTTGGAACTTTATCCCATGTTCCACGTAATCGTTTTACAGCACCGTGACCAAGACCGCTTAGTATCGCAAACATAGAGTTAAAATTCTTACAATCTTTACAGTGCCCTGAATAATAAAGTGAAAAGTTGAAACTCACCTAGCACAAAATGATTTTCATTTTAAATGAATTAGTTTATCAGTAATTATAAAGCATCAGTTATAAATTCTTGTAAAAGCTTAACACAATAAAAACAAATGTAACAGAAAACTGCTCTACTACCACTGAAGGCAGCAGTCAACTGTACAAGTTTTAAACAACCTGAAGAGGGCAGTAAAGCAAACTTACTTGAAATTTTAATGAATTGTTTAATTATCTTCACTCGTTTCAATTGATTAAGTTCACTGACAATTTCCGTGACAACCCAGAACATTTCTCGGTTCACAAGCTGCAAATATGCAATGAGAAAAAGATGAAAACATGAAAAATATATAAGTAAAGTCTAGAAAGGTACAGAGAGGTCAAATAGACAAGTTCAATGAATCACAAGTTCAAAAGTTGTTGTCAGTTGATACAGTTATCATGAGAATACCGCAAATTATACACAAATACAGTATGGCAATCGTATTGACCAACACGTAATGAGGTCAATGGCATCCTGTACCGCCTGAGTGCAAACTTTGCAGTATTTTTGTCATAACTTTATTATTATAAACGTTTTTTCTTGTTTATAAAACAAAAATGTTTTATGAGATAATTGCAGATATTTGCTTTCATTGATAGGATTTCTATTGTGGGATATATTGCTGTCGTGTCCTGTGTAATCAAAGGGAAGTGTTTGAACATTAAAATGTACTGTAAAGGGGTTAATTATTCACTGGGTCTTAATTTTGCTTATTTCGCTGACAGGAAAATGCGCTAAATTAAAACACAGTGAATATGTAACATTAAGCATAGAACACATTATCTAAATGATAAATCTGTGAATTTAAAACCCGCTGAATATGCCTGAAATGCTAAATCAGCGAAATTTAAAATAAGTGAAAATTAGTCTTTTTACAGTATAAGAACATACTTTTAAAATGGTACATTATGTAGAAGAACAATGTTGAGTGCCACAAGCAAAGGATACCAATATATGCCTAGAATTCAACACAGACTCACCTCTTCAAATTCTTTAAGTTTAATTGTGCCGTGTTTTGAGTTATTTCGCCATAGGTCATCTATGTACTCCGTTGGTTCAATTGATTGAAATTTCTCAAAATCATGAAGCGTCATTTGTATTGCAACTTCAGAACCATTGAGCTGTAAAAAATTCACCACTCCTTCTTTCAGAAGCTCCTGCAGAAAAAAAAAAACTTTTAAGAATCTTTGTTTTTTTTAATCTACATATCTCATTATTTTGAATTCAAAGATGTTTTAGAAAAATGAAAAATTGTCTTGCGCAGTAATGTTAGAGAAAAGGAAATTTTCGAAAAGTTTTACACTGACAGTGTCCATAATTGGTGACTACTGACAGCAACAAAGTCATCTAATTCAAAAGAAAATTAGCGTTACCATGACTACACAGAATCCAATTGGTTAGCTGATATCACATGATCAATACACAGCCATACTTACCACAGCAATCTCGTCAGTAACCAGTTGTTCCGTTGACATGTTATTTTTGAGGTAGTACCTTCCCGTCAGAGATGACCTGGACATCAAGTTACTTAAGTGATCTGGAAGCCGCTTCTGTTTTACAACGCTTTCAGGCGAGACTGACACCTCACATAGCGAGTATTTACCACAATTTTGATTGTCTGTAAATCCAAACTCCCTCATGGCTAACATGACAATCTCCCTTGCTGTTGTCTCCTGGGGAGATATCAAGATTTATTACTTAATCTTTGAACCATGCTACGCATAGTCAACAATCAAATATCTTCTGGCTTTCTCTGAAATTAATTTGTTACCACGGTGAGCCAATTTAGACCAGCCCAAATAAACCGAACTAAAACAACCCCTCATTTGAAGCATATGTACAAGACTGAATTTGATACATTGAAAAAAAACAAGCTGCTCTCTGATTGGTCTGATTATGAGGTGGTGGGGTTGATTAGCCAATAATACACAATCTTGTAAATAGTTTCGGATTGACTCCAATCCCTGACAGTGCCATAGTGGATTAGAAACCGTCATAAATATAATTAAAAAGAAAATACTACTCACACATATTTAAAAAAAAGTGACCAGAAAAACTTTGTTTTAGCCTTGTACATGTACCACTGTGACAATATTTGTCATGTTAATTTGTTGTTGGGCTTCATTGACAACTACCCCCTCCCAAAAATACCAGGATATATGACCTTTAGAGATCATGCATAAATCTTCTTTTATGTCCAAAACCTAGATATCATTGAGGCGAGAACACCACATAGCCCTGGAACATATATTTTAATAAACCTATTCTTTTACTGTAGAATAATTTACTTTAGCTAGTACAGTCAAACCTGTCTATAAAGGACAGTCAGTGGACTGAGCCAAACTGTCCTTTATAGACAGGTGGTCTTTATATGGAGGTGGCCTAATTTATTCATGAATATTAATTAGGGTGGGAATTTTAAGGGAGATCATAAGCAAAACAAACCTACAATGAATTGGTCTTTTTAATAAGTCACTCATTTTCATCTGGATAATTACACAGCTTTACTTTTTTACAACAAATTATATCATGTAAATTCACTGAAACCAAGTGATTCTGCCCATGGATTCATTGGTGTATTTAATGCATAAGAACGATTGTCAACGATCGGCCGCATTGGTGTTTCAGCTCGGACTTTCACACTCTCGCCATGCAGTCTTATTCCCCAGCCCATCACAGGCGGTAATCAGTCCCATCGTTAGTATTGTCGATTGTACACTGTGACAAAATGCACAGGCAAAGTTGCCGTGTTTGAAAAAACAAACAAACAAGCATTAAAAATGAAGAAGCATTGGTAATAAACAAAATTTACCAAACTCGTAACGATTGCTCCAACTCTCGGCGTTGAATCAGAAAGTCAAACGAACCGGAAATGAAACACGATGATCGTACACGCAATTTTACAGTTATTTGTTGCAAGCATCGACGTATCAAAACTGCCCAAACGAAATGAATTTTTCTCGAATTATTGATATTACCGTTTATAAAAAAAGAGGATCAAAATAGAAATCATTTTTCGTTGAGAATAACCCCGAGATGACCCCTCAGTTTTGCCCATGCGCTAGCTTCATTAGCATAATTTATAACGATCAACAACAAACAACATGGCGGCCAAAATAGGTCGGATTTTGCAATCCCGCGATGAGAACGAAATAAACGAATGTTTTATTATTTTGTTCGGGTATTTCATGTCGACAGGGTAAATAAAACATCTCTCATTAAATTAAACTGGTTCATTTTTCTTGTTTTCGGGACGGGAGGAATGTGCTCTTCATGTGGGAGACCAGGGAGCTCCCTGGCGAGACAGTCCACAGAAGTGCCGCTGGCCGGCTGGGGATCGATAGTATACCGGGGTAGTACCGATCGGAAACAAGCTAGTTTTTCATTTCCAACTTTGAATGAAGCTGTTTTAATTTGTTGTTAAAATCTTTCCAGTCTCCAGACGTTACATTCAGATGATATTCAACTGTTTTTTTTTTTTACTTTTTTGCAACTTCACAATCCAAGTTGCGATTGTCACCCCTGTCTACAGATTGCGTACTCGGTAATCTGAACGTAACATATGGCCACTTTCCTGTTAGCGATTCGCAAGTAGCTATTGTCTTTTTGCTGAGACCGTCTGATGGACATGTTGGTGGTCGTTATACAAAGGTTAAAGTGTGAATAGGTCTACAATAGGGTGGTCGCTGGTCGCGTTGGACAGGTGGTCGCTATATCCAGTGTCTTTAACGTGTAAATTGCGAAGGGACTGTACTGAGGTGGTCGCTATGAGCAGGTGGCCGCTCTGCACAGGTGGTCGTTAACACAGGTTTGACTGTATTAAATTTTTGCTGAAAAGACATTTTGGGTGTTTTGTAAGGAATCACTGATTTTTGATGAGTTGAATGTAAAATATAGGAAAAAAAGTATATTCGCTGGATTTTATTTTTACTGAATTATTCCAAGTGAAAATAAAGTATTTTACATTAATTTATGATGGCATTTTTAACATAAGGCATGTGTCAGAGCCCTCTATAGACCATAAAAGATGTTTCATTTGTTTAATCAGCAAACTAGAAATGCAAAAGTTTGTGACATCTACAAAAATGAACTATGATAACAACGAAAAAAAAAAATTTTGCTTACCTTGTGAACTAAAAAATATTTACATGTTTGATCAGCTTTATAAACCTTGACTACGTTGTCGGGAAAATCAGGTCGGCCATTAAACGGTTCAAAATTCTGTGGTGCTGTGAGGTCAGGATTGCTATTGCTAAGAAAACTACTCGGTAAACTGGAAACACTGGTACGCTTCCCCGGCATATTACTATCATCTTGTACTCTGTTAAGTTGAGAGTCACTGCAATCAAACAAATAGATTTCCTGATAATTTGGAAAAAACATGATAACTAATTCAATGACAAGTTTGGTTCTGGTTTAGTAGATGGATAAACACAAACTAACAATCAGTCCTGTCCAAACTATGTCTAAAATATTGTTTTTCAAAGATTAGTTGTGGGTGTGGAGTAGTGACCTTATGTAATTCTCGACCTTTGTATGTTTAATCCTTTGAATGCTAAAATCCTTAAAAAACTAAAAGAGGAAATTTGACAATACAAGATCAGAGACAATTGCTGTTCTTCATTTCAGTATTCAGACAATACAACTAACTACACTGATAAAAGTGGCTACAAAATTGGATGATTACAATGGGAAGGGCATTGTAAAAAGGAAAACATCTGTCGTTTGAGAAGATTTCATACTGATGAATTAGGTGACCAAGTTTTATAAAGGTTGGAATAGAATTAGTAAAGTTATTGTGCACACATTAACAATTATTAACAACAGAGACGACAACGACAACAACGACAGACATTTTTTCCTTAATATACCTTGCCCGTCCATCTTTGATGATATGGGCAAGGTAAAAAAAATGAAATTTTAAACTTATAATAACATTTCAACTTACCTCCCATGTACATTTTTATTCGGCAGAATACTAAGCTTTGCCATTGCCCTCCGTATTCTGGCTTTATGTCCCAGTGTGGCAAACCCTTTCTTGTCTCGGTCTTTTGCTTTTATTGAGGGTGAAGATGACGGCAATGTAGCAGCAATATCAGGAATTGACAACCTTCCCCGCGGATCTGACTGTAATCTGGATAATTCTCGACTCATCCTCCGATCAGGATTCTCTGGTGTACTTAACATTTCTTTAAAAGCTGAGTTACAAATGAAGGACAGAAAATTATGTTATGTCATGGGAAGTGAACCACAACATACATATGAAACATTTCTAACACCTATACACATACCGATACTGTAAACTACTTTTATTTTTTTTGCAAGACAAATTTTTTGCGAATTTAACAAATCAATGAAAATCATAAAATTTTGTAGTTGTGAACATTTTTCTAGGGTCATTTGACACAGTGTCAGTGACTTACGTAAAATTTTTTCTTTAGAAATGCAATAAAGTCATCAAAACATGCAAAAATTTCTAGAAGCAAAAATTAAACAGATTACAGTATTTTGATATTATGTAAAGATTGGTTCATCTGATAAATCAGAGCATGTAAACTGCAAAATTTGAAGTCTGATCAGATTTTTGAAAGATCTGTACTTTGATCAGATTAGATAAATATGACTGAGTAAACAATTATTAATTATTTTGCACATCATATGCAGTTTGGTTAGAAAACTGATTTTGTAAACCAGCCTCACAAACTCAACAACAAATCAAAAAGCACAGAGAAAGTTGGCCAGTTTATAGAGGTGTTCAGTATATAGAGGTGTTCAGTTTATAGAGGTGTTCAGTTTATAGAGGTGTTCAGTTTATATAAGTGTTCAGTATATAGAGGTGTTCAGTATATAGAGGTGTTCAGTATATAGAGGTGTTCAGTATATAGAGGTGTTCAGTATATAGAGGTGTTCAGTTTATAGAGGTGTTCAGTATATATAAGTGTTCAGTATATAGAGGTGTTCAGTATATAGAGGTGTTCAGTATATAGAAGTGTTCAGTATATAGAGGTGTTCAGTTTATAGAGGTGTTCAGTTTATAGAGGTGTTCAGTATATATAAGTGTTCAGTATATATAAGTGTTCAGTATTTAGAGGTGTTCAGTATTTAGAGGTGTTCAGTATATAGAGGTGTTCAGTATATAGAGGTGTTCGGTTTATAGAGGTGTTCGGTTTATAGAGGTGTTCGGTATATAGAGGTGTTCAGTATATAGAGGTGTTCAGTTTATAGAGGTGTTCAGTTTATAGAGGTGTTCAGTTTATAGAGGTGTTCAGTATATAGAGGTATTCAGTTGATAGAAGTATTCAGTTTATAGAGGTGTTCAGTTTATAGAGGTGTTCAGTTTATAGAGGACTTTTACATGTCTATGGAGTGAGAACTGAAAATGGTGTTTTGCTATTACTGTATGCTAGATCAATGACCAGAAATAAACCTTTGTTATTTACGTAATCACATGGGATATTACTAGAACAAATATTGGTTTGTTTTTACATCAATGGTACGACTACTAGTACACAATTCAATAAAGGTTGCACACATGACAGGTTCCACAATGGTAGAAATGTTCAGTGTTGTTGACCTCACCTAACATATTAGTTTTGACAGTTAGACATAGATGAGTAGTTCCTCGTAACACTTCTAGAGCTTTGCCATGACAAATTCTCTCAAAATTGTGACCATTGACTTCTAAAATCTGTGACGTTTGAAGAGAATAAATCATGATCAGTTGAAAAATGCACTCAGACTGTGGTGACATAGTTATGTTTTGTCTTTGTATGAGAATACAGTTTAAAGAATCAATTTTGAAATTGATACTTTCACTTTCAGGATTCTCTGTATTTCTTATAATTATGCGTTTATATCATATACTGCTATATCTTTGTAAGTTGTTTAAAAGTGAATTGGTGCTCATCAAGGGTGGTGGTAACTTAGTTGAGTGCATTTAAAACAACTCCACATAGCAATATGTACAAATAAGGATCAAATGCAACAGTTATTCATTCAAAATTGAATGCAATCAAACGTATGAAACCACAGTAACCATTGTTATATAAACAGTCACTGCGAACGTTACAATCGTGTAAATTCGATATCGGTCAATGGCAATATATATAAATGAGACTCAAACGCATTGGTTATTTAAAGCACATGAAATTCAAAAGTATGTGGTAGCCATGACGACCAGAATCAATGTGACATTCACAGTGATCATCATAATTGCATGTATTGGTTATTCATACAAAATTGGATACGTATGCGACCACAATAACTATTGTCATAGCAACCTTCACAAGTTACTAACAATATACTGCAGAGAACATGGAATGCTGCGTTTTTGTAATTGTTGCAAATAGTGACAGCTTCAGTCATGTCAAACCAAAAACAATAATGAATGAAGACAATTTTACCTGATCTCCTCTTCGGAGACCAACTTCTTGTGCCTTGGAGCCTTTTTCCACTTTTGAAATAAATATCCCACAGCCTCTGTCATATCCCCCTAATACTGAAAAACGAAGTACTGAATCTCTTGTAGACCGTGCCTGCAAATAAAAAACATAGCAAAACTATAACAACCTTGATTGTGGTATATGCAACAGAAGAATAATTAAAAATACATTTTTAACGAATATCAGTATAATTAAAATGCAAAATAATACAATTGTTTTAATTTTGCATGAACAATTTTCAAGAATTTCATTCATGGAAAGCAAATTTAGTTCTCCACAACACATGATCTCATGTCTTATAAGTCATGCGTAAATGTCATGCTATGTTGCTATGTGGTTCAATCAATACATTTCAGCATGGTCAATACTATTGTATAAGTCATATGCTCTAACTATGAACATAGTGAAAGCTGTTTAGAATATAGTAAATCACTCAAGAAACAAAATATGATATCGATGAATGATCACAGGTCGAACAATATCAGTGCCGTGAATGACTGTCTATTCACCCATACATATATGTAGCGGTAAGTACTTTTTTGCAAGTAAGTAAGTCAGCCTGAGATCACAGGTCGAACAATATCAGTGCCATGAATGACTGTCTATTCACCCATACATCTATGTAGCGGTAAGTACTTTTTTGCAAGTAAGTAAGTCAGCCTGAGATCACAGGTCGAACAATATCAGTGCCGTGAATGACTGTCTATTCACCCATACATATATGTAGCGGTAAGTACTTTTTTGCAAGTAAGTAAGTCAGCCTGAGATCACAGGTCAAACAATATCAGTGCCGTGAATGACTGTCTATTCACCCATACATATATGTAGCGGTAAGTACTTTTTTGCAAGTAAGTAAGTCAGCCTGAGATCACAGGTCGAACAATATCAGTGCCGTGAATGACTGTCTATTCACCCATACATATATGTAGCGGTAAGTACTTTTTTGCAAGTAAGTAAGTCAGCCTGAGATCACAGGTCGAACAATATCAGTGCCGTGAATGACTGTCTATTCACCCATACATATATGTAGCGGTAAGTATTTTTTTGCAAGTAAGTAAGTCAGCCTGAGATCACAGGTCAAACAATATCAGTGCCGTGAATGACTGTCTATTCACCCATACATATATGTAGCGGTAAGTACTTTTTTGCAAGTAAGTAAGTCAGCCTGAGATCACAGGTCGAACAATATCAGTGCCGTGAATGACTGTCTATTCACCCATACATATATGTAGCGGTAAGTACTTTTTTGCAAGTAAGTAAGTCAGCCTGAGATCACAGGTCGAACAATATCAGTGCCGTGAATGACTGTCTATTCACCCATACATATATGTAGCGGTAAGTACTTTTTTGCAAGTAAGTAAGTCAGCCTGAGATCACAGGTCGAACAATATCAGTGCCGTGAATGACTGTCTATTCACCCATACATATATGTAGCGGTAAGTACTTTTTTGCAAGTAAGTAAGTCAGCCTGAGATCACAGGTCGAACAATATCAGTGCCGTGAATGACTGTCTATTCACCCATACATCTATGTAGCGGTAAGTACTTTTTTGCAAGTAAGTAAGTCAGCCTGAGATCACAGGTCGAACAATATCAGTGCCGTGAATGACTGTCTATTCACCCATACATATATGTAGCGGTAAGTACTTTTTTGCAAGTAAGTAAGTCAGCCTGAGATCACAGGTCGAACAATATCAGTGCCGTGAATGACTGTCTATTCACCCATACATATATGTAGCGGTAAGTACATTTTTGCAAGTAAGTAAGTCAGCCTGAGATCACAGGTCGAACAATATCAGTGCCGTGAATGACTGTCTATTCACCCATACATATATGTAGCGGTAAGTACTTTTTTTGCAAGTAAGTAAGTCAGCCTGAGATCACAGGTCGAACAATATCAGTGCCGTGAATGACTGTCTATTCACCCATACATATATGTAGCGGTAAGTACTTTTTTGCAAGTAAGTAAGTCAGCCTGAGATCACAGGTCGAACAATATCAGTGCCGTGAATGACTGTCTATTCACCCATACATATATGTAGCGGTAAGTACTTTTTTGCAAGTAAGTAAGTCAGCCTGAGATCACAGGTCAAACAATATCAGTGCCGTGAATGACTGTCTATTCACCCATACATATATGTAGCGGTAAGTACTTTTTTGCAAGTAAGTAAGTCAGCCTGAGATCACAGGTCGAACAATATCAGTGCCGTGAATGACTGTCTATTCACCCATACATCTATGTAGCGGTAAGTACTTTTTTGCAAGTAAGTAAGTCAGCCTGAGATCACAGGTCGAACAATATCAGTGCCGTGAATGACTGTCTATTCACCCATACATATATGTAGCGGTAAGTATTTTTTTGCAAGTAAGTAAGTCAGCCTGAGATCACAGATCAAACAATATCAGTGCCGTGAATGACTGTCTATTCACCCATACATATATGTAGCGGTAAGTACTTTTTTGCAAGTAAGTAAGTCAGCCTGAGATCACAGGTCGAACAATATCAGTGCCGTGAATGACTGTCTATTCACCCATACATATATGTAGCGGTAAGTACTTTTTTGCAAGTAAGTAAGTCAGCCTGAGATCATTTCGCAATTCTTAATTACAGTGCATTGTCAGATAGTTTTGTCAGGTAGCATAAGCAGGTGTGTTTGTGATTGGCAGATTTGTTTTTGATTCTGTAAAAACTATGTTATATGATCTATTGTCATAAGCTAGCATGGAAAATAGCTTTGTCATTTAGCCATTACTTTGCAAACCATCTAAGCGAGATCCCAGATCTAGTCCAACAACTTGTACTTTTCCAAGTTAACCTTTTCCCCACCAGTTTCCTATTTTCATTCCAAATTCACAAAATAGTCCTGTATATAGTCGGCACTTTTTTTCAGACGATTGGAACAAAAATAGTGCAATTTTTTGAGTAAAAACTTAAAATTGACTAAAATTGTTGATTA
This sequence comes from Saccoglossus kowalevskii, assembly GCF_978046115.1. NCBI lineage: Eukaryota > Metazoa > Hemichordata > Enteropneusta > Harrimaniidae > Saccoglossus > Saccoglossus kowalevskii. Next base: position 27,974,810 of record NC_140659.1, on the reverse strand, counting down.
TTTAAAATTAGAGTTTATTTCCAGAAATATTGAAGATTGTAAAAAAAAACGTGCAGAAACATTTGGGAAAAGTCTGGTGGTGAAAAGTTTAAATCGACTCACCAATGTTATATTTCTCTGCTTTGCTTTTGCAGCACAAGCTATGTGTAGTAACCTGAGTTGTCCTGTCATATTCTGAAAAACACAATAGAAGCTCAATGTTTATTCCAACAGAAACATTGCATTACATAGTACCCATGATTTCTCAAGTTTGAATTGAATTTTCCACTGAATATATTTTCATATTGAGTAACACAATTATGCGTATAACATGTGATATAATTAACATAAAAATAATGTAATGTAACATAATGTCTATGTAAACAATTATGCGTATAACATGTGATATAATTAACATAAAAATAATGTAATGTAATATAATGTAACGTAACACAATTATGCGTATAACATGTGATATAATAAATACAAGCAGCCTGTCGGCTGAGATAGCTACGCTGTTAGCAATGCACATTTCAATTATAGAACAGAAGATATCATTAGAAAATGAACAATATGCATAGTATCAATGCTATGGGACTTGCTGTTTTCAACAAGAATTAAAAAATATCATTTTTCACCAAAAATATTCATCAAAATTAGAGAATTGAAGATATCATCATGAAATAAACAAATTTGATAGTGGTCCACATGTAGTACCTATATATGTAATATCAAAGCAATTGGACTTGTGGTTTTTAACAAGAAGTCAAAAATATCACTTTTTACTAAAAATGACAAAAATATTTACCAAAATCAGAGAATTACAGATATCATTACAAAATGAACAAATCTTAGAGAGGTCCACATGTAGTACCTATATATGTAATATCAGAGCAATTGGACTTGCGGTTTTTAACAAGAAGTTGAAAATATCACTTTTTACCAAAAAATGACAAAAATATTCATTACAAAATGAACAAATCTGAGAAAGGTCCACATGTAGTACCTATATATGTAATATCAAAGCAATTGGACTTGCGGTTTTTAACAAGAAGTCGAAAATATCACTTTTTACCAAAATTGACAAAAATATTCACCAAAATTAGAGAATTGAAGATATGATCATCAAATGAACAAATCTGAGAGAGGTCTACCCAAGGTACATATACACCAAGTATCAAAGCATTCAGGCTCGTAGTTTTCAAGAAGAAGTTGAAAAAGTAAAACATTGACACGGACGACGGTGGACAATCACTCATATGATAAGCTCCGCTCGACAAAGTCGACACCGGAGCTAATAAAAATAATGTAATATAATGTAACGTAACACAATTATGCATATAACATGTGATATAATTAACATAAAAATAATGTAACGTACATGTAACATAACACAATGTGTACAACATGTGATACAATTAACACAAAAATAATGTAATACAACATGATTTGATTTTTGGACAAAATTTACATACCTGTAATTCTAGCATATCTTCAAACTGTTCTAAAAACTCCACCATATCAGGATCACTTTCAAAGTCATTGTAATGATTATTTACCCATAGAAGAACTACCCTTGTTACCTGTTAATTATTGGATTTGCACAAACAAAATGAATGATCTTGATATATTCTTAGTTTGAGGTTTATGTTCTGTTCTTTACATTTAACAATTGAAGTAACATGGACTTGATTAAACCAGAACCTAGCACAGTTGATTGTTGATGCTCAACTATGTACATCAGAATTTAGAGCAGTTCCATATTCAATATTTGATAATTTGTAATTATTATTATTAAAACTGATGTAATCATAAACGTTCTGATGCATGAGTGTCATAGTATCATACAATATAGCAGAATACCACACAGGGTACTATATTATACATGGGTATATTAACACATGATGTAATACATTATCCCATGGCAGTACTATATTCTCACATGAATGTGATATAATTTCACATAAGGATGTGCTATATTATCACATAGGTGTGTTATATTATCACACAGGATTCTATATTATCACATAGATGTGTTATAATATCACATAGGTGTGTTATAATATCACATAGGTGTGTTATAATATCACACAGGGTTCTATATTATCACATAGATGTGTTATAATATCACACAGGGTTCTATATTATCACATAGGTGTGTTATAATATCACATAGGTGTGTTATAATATCACACAGGGTTCTATATTATCACATAGGAATGTTATATTATCACACAGGGTTCTATATTATCACACAGGGTGCAATATTATGACATGGGGTGTTATATTTTCACAGAAGGATGCCATAATGCCACATGGAGTGCTATATTATGACATAGGGGTTTTATATTATCACATAGGTGTGATGTATTATCACATAGGGGTGTCATATTATCACATAGGTATGCAACATTATATTATCACACGGGGTGCTGTATTATGACATAGGATTTTTATATTATCAAATAGGTGTGATGTATTATCTAGCAGGGTGCTGTATTGTAACATAGGGGTGTTATATTATCACATAGGTGTGGTGTATCAACACATAGATGGGCTGTATTATCTTATAGGGAGTTGTATTATCACATAGGTGTGTTATATTATCACATAGGTGTGCTGTGTTATCACATAGGTGTGTAACATATGGGTGTTATATTATCAAATAGGGTGTTATATTATCACATAGGTGTGGTGTATTATCACATAGGTGTGGTGTATTGTCACATAGGTGTGTAACATAGGGGTGTTATATTATCAAATATGGGTGTTATATTATCACATAGGTGTGCTATATTATCACATAGGTGTGCTATATTATTACATAGGTGTGGTGTATTGTCACATAGGTGTGTTATATTATCACATAGGTGTGCTGTATTATCACATAGGTGTGGTGTATTGTCACATAGGTGTGTAACATAGGGGTGTTATATTATCAAATAGGGGTGTTATATTATCACATAGGTGTGCTATATTATCACATAGGTGTGGTGTATTGTCACATAGGTGTGTAACATAGGGGTGTTATATTATCAAATAGGGGTGTTATATTATAACATAGGTGTGCTGTATTATCACATAGGTGTGGTGGTGTATTGTCACATAGGTGTGTTATATTATCACATAGGTGTGTTATATTATCATATAGGGTGCTTATGTGCTTCATGCGTAAAACACATTCCTTGACATATAAATGCCAATTGTAGTGACTGATTCAAGTCATGGGATCACGCATGGTGACACACATCTAATGTCAACACAATAGGTGTGGTGTATTGTCACATAGGTGTGTTATATTATCACATAGGAGTGCTGTATTATCACATAGGTGTGGTGTATTGTCACATAGGTGTGTAGCATAGGAGTGTTATATTATCAAATAGTGGTGTTATATTATCACATAGGTGTGTTATATTATCACATAGGTGTGTTATATTATCACATAGGTGTGGTGTATTGTCACATAGGTGTGTTATATTATCACAGGAGTGCTGTATTATCACATAGGTATGGTGTATTGTCACATAGGTGTGTAACATGGAGTGTTATATTATCAAATAGGGGTGTTATATTATCACATAGGTGTGCTATATTATCACATAGGTGTGCTAAATTATCACATAGGTGTGCTATATTATCACATAGGTGTGGTGTATTGTCACATAGGTGTGTAACATAGGGGTGTTATATTATCAAATAGGGGTGTTATATTATAACATAGGTGTGCTGTATTATCACATAGGTGTGGTGGTGTATTGTCACATAGGTGTGTTATATTGTCACATAGGTGTGTTATATTATCACATAGGTGTGTTATATTATCATATAGGGTGCTTATGTGCTTCATGCGTAAAACACATTCCTTGACATATAAATGCCAATTGTAGTGACTGATTCAAGTCATGGGATCACGCATGGTGACACACATCTAATTTCAACACCGAGGGAATACTTTCACTGAGATTGCCTATTCTGCGTCACTTCCAACTTATGAAATATGCATAGACTTATCAGATCGCCACCGATTAAAGGGATTTTACTGTTTCTCATACATCACACTGTGAACTCAACAAGTACACTAGTTATGGCCGTCATACATGATTACCAAGAGACTCGTACAGTAATATACATGATGGACATCTGAATAATTTATCATGTCACACACACACACAGGCCTCAAAGTTTGAATTTTGAAAAATGTGCAGCAAACAGTGTAGGACTATAGAGTAATAAACTGACACTTTTCACAGTTGGGCGAGACTTGATATTATTCTCACCACTTCATAAACTCTTACAAATTATATTTCAAATTCTCACCATTTTATTTAAAAATCCAAATTATTTCCATTTTATTCAAGGGACTTCACAATTTCACCATTTGTTTAACAAATTCTCAAAATTAGTGAGACATTTTTACCAATAGTGATATTTACCATTCACCAAAAACATAAAACAAAACCTCAGCATAGTGGAGTTGAGAGGGCATCTGTTTTTAAAGCAAGAATTGATAAAACTGTCTTGGCATATCGGAAAAGTAGAGAGAAAATCTATACGTTTTGAAGAGCACCCAGGCAAGCCCCTAGGCCATTGAAGTATCTGTAAAGTTCAAGGCCTGTGGTTGTTTTCTCCAAAACACCTGAACACAGTAGGAAATTATTTTATTCTCTCAAACCACAAAAATATGTATCAGCAAACTAAACCTGTTTTAATTTTGGAGAGACAAATTTACACAAGACAGAGATAACAATTTCTTTTTTAGCGTTTTCAACAACTTCACTAGGGGCCTCAACCTTTTCACCACCAGACTTTCTCGCACAAATTATTCTGCACTTTTTTCTTATATTCTTCAATATTTTTGAAAATGAAACCTAATTTTGGAGCCAACAGACAAAATTTGAGTTAATTTTCAGTTTTCACCTATTTTTTTTTTTATAATCTACTAAGAAAAGTGCAGACTATAAATGAGACAATTTTGTGAATTTGTGATGAAAAGAGGGAAATGGTGATGAAAAGGTTGAGATAAAGAAGTCATAGTTAAATTTTGTTCCTAAATTTGTTACTAATCATTATGTCATGTGTGTTGTTCAAAAAAATATACTAAAACTAAAAAGGCAATAGACTTATTTATGACAGTTATGGAATTGATAATATTTCTCAAGGGTTTTGTTCCGGCAATAAACTTCCTTGGGATTCACAACAAATCACGGAAAATCACAGCAAATTAGCACAGCTGGGATTGAAAATGTCTTTATCGTATGTGAATGTTTTCTTCATTTCTTCTCTTCCATACGCTGTACCACGTTCTATGATTTTGTCAGTTCTATTTTTTAGTAATATTTATAATTGTGATAAACATTTTACAGTTTATCAGTAGAACAACTAGAAGTTGTTTACAAGTGATTTTTATGCTGAGCAGTACTCCACAATTAGATTTACTTACCCGATCTCTAATGCTGGAATTTCTAAACCAATTAAGTAAATTTGTGGTGACCTCTAAGGCGCTTTTGAGGAATGTTCGGTAAGTCATCAAGAAGTCTTCAACGTAGCACGGATCCACGCTGGAATGGTCCTCTATTAAGTGTTGCATTAGCCGATCGCTTGTCGCCTACAGCAGGAAACAACATTATTACAAACATCATATGATAGGTGCAGGCATTGAAATGATATAGCGTACTCTGAACAGTAAATATGCTATTAAGCGCAAATACATTCAGTACTAAATTGAAACAAATGCGGACAGTCAAAGCTAAGTTACAAAAAAAAACATTTTTGATGGAAAATCATCGTATTTCATACAAGTTACTTCCTTCAAGTGCATAAATGCATTTAGTTTTTGTACCACATCAAACTCTCCTACACCTGAGAAGATTTGTGCCAAGCCATTTACAGAATTGTATATATCAGTCAACAGAAATGTGGTTTATTATTAAAACTAAATCAGTATCAAATCTTCAATTCATTTCAAATTTTGAAAAGGAAAATCAAAACTAATTTTTCAAGCGAACATTACACTTAAAATCCTTAAGATGTGAAGTGACAGAATTCTTGACCCCCTAAACGATTGGAAAAAGTCAACTTAAGTCCCTTTTCACAAAAATAAAACCAAGTAGTTTTGTACCCACAAGTTGTTGAAAAATTATGATGAAAATAAAATATAAAATAACAAAAACATTGTCAAAAAAAAAGCAGATATTTATGCCTAATGTTGGCAGAAAAAAAAATTATAACATCATGAAAGTTTAACAGTTTACCTTAATTACAACATGTCCCTTTCGATTGCCACCATCAAGAACCCGGTGCTCTGTTACCATGACAACCTCCCCTTCCTCCTCAACTTTCCGTGTGTTCTCCTCTCCCTGATGTAAAATTCTGTAATAGTCGGTCTGCGCTATGCACACAAACTGGCAGTCGTCTACTTTCGTCTTCATTAGGCCACGATGTGTTTGCCTCGTTAGGCTTGGTACGCAGCCAAAACTAGGATACAATGTGACAATAAATATGATTTATACTTATTCAGAGGAGTTGAAAGTTTATTTATTCTGTGTGTCTGTACAGCTATGAAAAATATAGAGCTGAGAGCTACGGAAGCTGCATGATACAAAAAAGTTTGTGTAGCTGGTAGGTTATCAAAATAAAAAAGAAAAAAAAAAAAAACTTTTAATACAATATATTTTCCGAACACAGAAGGTTGCCATTATAAACCATGTAAATAATACAAGCTGTTGTCATTGAAGTTTAATATGGCAAAATAATATTGCAAATTATTGTTATTAGAAACTGCCTTCCTTCCAAAGTGCCAGGATGTGTGAACTTTGTGAATGTTTGTTGGTTGAATTAAGATTTCTTTCCTACCTGTCTCCTAAATGTAAATGTTCCAGGGTTCCATCTGGTCTACTAATCTCAACATGGCCATTCAAAATAACAGACCACGAGTCAAGCTAGAAATATGAACGATATCGGTTAGTATGAAATAACAAGGAGACAAAAATCAGGAAATACAAGTTGAAAAGACTGGTATACGTTTTATAGATCAGAAAGCCACCATTAGTAGGTATATGACAACCATAATTGAAAGGACAGTGTTACTGTATTCTCAGCCTTATTACCCATTAGTTGTTATTTTTATTATCAGTAATCTGATCCCACAAGTAAGTAAATTTTTTCAAAAATACTATCAAATTTTGTACATGTTTAGATTTATTAGATACTGTATATCAAAATACTGTAATCTGATTTTTTTTACTGCTGCTAATTTTTGCAAATTTTGATGATTTTATTGCATTCCTAAAGACAAAAATTTTGCAAAAATCACTGACACTCATGTTTTTCACGGATTCATGAAAATTTATCTCACAAAATCAAAGCAGTTTACAGTAATTTCACTGACAGGAAGTACAATGTTGTCTTTTTCGTGAATCACCTCAACAGCAGTACATATAGATCTGTTCAGATGAACCTAAAATTATTAGACATTCATGCATTTTGACAAACTGAATTCACAACAAAACCTTGAAGAGACATTCCACTAAATACTGTAAACTAACTTATTTTTGTGAAAGAAAATTTTCGCAAATTTTGCGGTTCAGGATAATCGTCAACATTTTTAGTAATGAAAATTTCATTGAGACCCTTCAGAAATGTCATCGTCACTCAAATTATATCAAGAAAATTATGGAAATAGCGACTGAAATTAGACAATATGAAGTGTATTTTAAAACCTTATTTAATTGTTCTTTTTTTAGTACATCATACAATCTGTTTGAATAATCATTTATCTTTATTTTGGTCGTCTAAGTTTAATGAATTTTTATATCATGAAACATAATTCTTAGATTTTGATTTTGATTGTTACCATAGATACTATCATGTTTAACCCTTTAAATCAGAATGGAAATAACTTTACCCTTTCCTAATAGTGTCTGCTACCATCCTACGCTATTACCCACCCACTCACTCACCTCTTCACCATCTTTCATGACAACAGTGGCAGCTTTTTCAACAACTGCGAACACCATAACAGCACATAATGCCCGCCGCACTGCTAGCGTCATGTTCGAAAATGCTGGTAAATGGCGTATAAAATCAAGCAATATTTCTGAAAATTAAAAAAGAGTGACAATTAGGTCAGGCACATACATGTATCTACATCCAGCAGTAGATGAAGACATGCAAAGAGTTGAGCTCAGAAAACGTGACGAATGAGTGAGAAACATTTTCAATCCAGTTAATGTTAACCTTTTCACCACCAGACTTTCTCGCCCAAATTTGTCTGCACTTTTTTCTTATATTCTTCAATATTTCTGGAAATTAACCCTAATTTTGGAGCCAACAGTAAGATTTGAATAAATTTTCAGTTTTCACTTCAAAAATTTGGGTATTTTTGTCCCAATCATCTGAAAGAAAAGTGCAGACAAGTGAAATATATTCAAATGAGGAGGAAAGTTAATGACAAAAACCTTTTTGTCACCCTTCATGAAATATAACCACATCATTATGAGAAATTTCATCAACGTGATCAAAAAGAACATAAATATGTTAACAAGTTAGTTAATTTAATTTTGTGAAACCAAAATCATGAAAATTTGTAGCAGTAAGATTTCTCTGAAGTCCTGCTACACAGAGTGTCAGAAACAACATCCTGAAATCTCAAAAACTTTCAAGCAGTGAAATTTTAACAATTAAGCCAATTCTTGTCACATTCTAAGCTAAAACTGCTAAATTAGTATCTTTCAGATGCTTAAATTTAAAAAGATGAATTTGACCAACAAATTTGTATTCCAACAAGGTACGGTACGAACATCCGTGATCATTTTTAACACATGCATATAAATATAGTCACAATATACTGATTTTCCTGAAAATCTGACTAAACATATTTTTTTTTTATAAAATTATAAGTTGACATGCTATGACACACATCTGTAACCTACCAATGTCATCATCTGTGCGGTCTATAGGATCTTTTTCCAGACAGTCACGGACAATATCTCGTACAGAAAGAGACTGTGAAAAAAAAAGAACATTAAAACCAGATGATAAAAACATAAAATAAAATCATGATGCAACATGTACTTTTACTTTTTTGAATGTACTTTTCCAGAAAAACATGATGGTAACTGATTAGCAAGCTATGATTGTATCGCAAATCAAACCATCTATATGGCATATTTTGATCAAAACACATCAATGCTCAAATCAGATACAATCAGACAGCTATCTACCCTACACTTGTATTGTGACACTGAGAGACATACATATGTATGACTTGTCTAAGTGGCAAATTACAATTAAATCGAGAAACTCATGACTTATCAGACCCATATATTTAAAAAAAAAAAAAAAAAGCCTTATTGGATTGTAAGAACAAAATATTTTATGTCTCATCTTTGTGTCAAGGTTGAATCAGATCACCATTTAGGAAAAAAGTAAGTACACATATTAGTTACAGACAAACAACATAACTGTAATAGCTCTGTTGTCTTTGCAGTGTGTCTTCCTCAAAACATAGTTAATAATGTTCAGTACAATGAGATAATAACTATTTGCCATCTTAATTATTATTGTTCACACAATGATCTTGCCAAATGAAAACCATTTAGTTGGTTGTTGCCATGGCAATTACAATTGTTATCCGCTTGCTACAAATCTCATGGAGGTCTACCCAAGGTACCTACATACCAAGTATCAAAGTAATTGAGCTGGTAGTTTTCCAATAAGTTAAAAATAGAATTGCTGATGAACAATGACAGACAATCAAATATATGAACTCCACTCTATCCGCCCATTTGGTCAAAAAAAGGTGTGAATAAAAAATGTTCACAAAAATGTTATAAGGACAGGAGGTTGGTCATTCGAGGTACTGACCTCAGACGACTCCTGAAGGTCTTCTTCGTCTGAATCAACCGTACTTTCCACCAATCCAGTAAGATCGACATCGATGCTGTCAATTGGCTGGAATAAATCTGAGTAACTACTAGAATCACTACTTGGACGTGAGCTCTTATCGCTAATACTGGGGGTACTCGGTACCCGGATATGCATCCCTCCTCTTTGCTGCTCCACTCTGTTAATCAGGCTCTGTACGTGTTCAAGTTCGGTAGGAAGCTGTGAAGAACAAAAATATGAATGTGAAGTTAGAGTTAAAGCGGGGGAGTTGTCACCTACAAACAAACAAGTTTACTTGTTTGCAAACAAGTGTCTACCCATGAGCCTTTGCAATTTTAGAGTGTGTTGTTATCGTCGCTTGGGACTCAATTCCCGCAAGTGCGCAGGTGATGACCCTCCCGCTTTAATCATTTACATTTAAAAATATGACACACCTCTCTCTGAAATGGAGTGACACCACAACTTTGTTTTAAATGACATCCCAAAGGCTCAACTCCTGAAGTAGTCATACAGCACAGTAGGAGTAAACTTTCCATTCAGACAACTGAACTGTAACTCACTTGCCTTAGGAAACCTAAAGATATATACTGTAAAACATAGCTTTTTAGCAAGCACGTTGTTTTAGCAAATTTAGCTAATCCTCAATTTCGCTAAATTCGTCGTCGTCGAATATAGTATATTCTCACAGCAAGATTGTTGACACTTTAGTTAAATTAAGATTCAGTTAATTCATGTATGGAGTCTAATTCGCTAAAATAGCATGTAGCTATTTCAAAGTGTTTTACAGTATATGCAATATACATGTTAGACAAGCGGGTTTAAAATGTAAATTTCTGTATACATTACGTAATGCGATTAATTATGAAGACATTTAATTCTAAAAAACTAATAAGTTAACAAAAATTAGAATAACATGTACAGTCATATTTATAATTGCTGTGATGTTGAAATGATTCAGCAATGGTTTAATTCAAGTACATGTACTGTAAAACCTGTATTAGAAGCTGCGACTTCAATTAAAATGGTAAAATACAACAGAGGAGATGCAGCTTCTATGAGAGCATCTACACATACATGAATGAGAAACGGTGAATTTTTGGGTCTCAATTGTTCAAATAAGAATGGGTGCAGCTTGTATCAGGGATGTGGCTTCTAATACAGATTTCACGATAATAAACTTCCTTAGGATTAACAAACAAGCAGCCTATCGGCTGAGATAGCTCTGCTGTTAGCAATGCACATTTCAATTAAAGAACTGAAGACATTAGAAAATGAACAATATGTATAGTATCAAAGCAATCAGACTTGTGGTTTTTAACAAGAAGTCGAAAATATCTCTTTCTACCAAAAATGATAAAAATATTCACCAAAATTAGAGAATTGAAGATATCATCACGAAATGAACAAATCTGAGAAAGGGTACATGTAGTATCTATATATGTAATATCAAAGCAATTGAACTTTTGGTTTTTAACAAGAAGTCGAAAATATCACTTTTTACCAAAAATTACAAAAATATTCACCAAAATTAGAGAATTGAACATATCAACATGAAATGAACAAACCTAAGAGAGGTCCACATGTAGTACCTATATATGTAATATCAAAGCAATCGGACTTGCGGTTTTCAACAAGAAGTCGAAAATATCACTTTTTACCAAAAATGACAAAAATATTCACCAAAATTAGAGAATTAAAGATATCATTACAAAATGAACAAATCTAAGAGAGATCCACATGTAGTAACTATATATGTAATATCAAAGCAATTGCACTCGCGGTTTTTAACAAGAAGTCGAAAATATCACTTTTTACCAAAAATGACAGAAATATTCACCAAAATTAGAGAATTGAAGATATCAACATGAAATGAACATACCTAAGAGAGGTCTACCCAAGGTACATATACACCAAGTATCAAAGCATTCAGGCTTGTAGTTTTCAAGAAGAAGTCGAAAAAGTAAAACATTGACACGGACAACAGACGATGGACGACGACGGGCAATCACTCATATGATAAGCTCTGCTCGACAAAGTCGACAGTGGAGCTAAAAATCACTGAAAAGTTGTAGCGAAATAAGGCAATAGGGATTACAATTGTCTATCACGTTGCACACATTTGATCTAAATGACGTTTTAATGATTACGCTGTAATTAATATAAACACTATCAAAATTTATTAGAAATATTTTTTATGAAACAAAACAAAATGAGCATCCGATGATGAAATGAACGGTAGAAAGTAATGTGTCTGTATCAAAAGAAAAGTCAGTATGGAATCTAAACTCGGATGCATGAGATATGAACACACACATATTGATTCATCCCCTTAAGTGTATACATAATCTTAGGAACTTTATCCTTGCCTGTTAATTGAGAAAACACATTTTAATTTAATATCCAAACCTTAGGCATTTAACAAAAATTAATTACAGTCTATGCATCCAAAATTTATTCCCATTCATCATGAAAAGTGAAATCAATACCCAAGATGCAACATTTTATCCAAATCTGATGCCCATTCATCGTGAAAAGTGAAATCAACACCCAAGATACAACATTGATTTTCGCAACTATTTGTTAGAATAAATAGGAGTCAAAAAATGAATTATAAAGTAATTAAATTCTTGTACTCTTCCACCATTCATAAGGATTAAATATTTGTTCAATTTATAAAACCTGTTCAATTTACATTTACTATTATAGTATTACTCGATCATTGAAATGATGGCCAGACACACCTCTGTCATTTACGTAAGCACACAAAAATGGTATTAAAAGCATGTCTCCAATTGAAGTGCATGTACCATATTTCCTCTATTAGAAACACATCTCCAATAATGTCACAGATATAATAAAAATATTAATGTACAGAATTGGAAATTAAAAGGTGGTATGAAGTTACTCTACATAAAGTACTTACTCAGATTGATGGTGAATCCAACAGAAAAGAAAAGCAGATTAAAGGAAGGAGAGAAAAAGGAAGCTGGTTAATATGGTTACAACATTAATAATTGCCAACAGGGTTAATATGGTTACCGTACTACATTAATCGCCAGGGTGAACAGAAAGAGCTTAAAATAGTGCAATTGAAAAGTTATGTGAAATTTACAATCGGTAATTTTGGCAATGCTGGCTTGGGGAATTGAAAAAGGTGTTAATAAATTAATTGGCGTGGTTTATGACCAAAACGCAAAAGTTTACACTAATAATTTATTCCACATACGTATGAGACATATTTTTCAAACCATTTATAAAATACATCTGGTACTTCCTGACATACAAATAATACCATCAGACAAATACAAATATAAGTGTTTGACAAAGCTGATAATATTTTAGAGATGGTGCAAACCAGGTGTCCATTCACATAACACCTCGGCCAAAGACTTTCAAGGAGATCATCAATTTCAGTAAAAGTAAATTTTTTTTCAAAATTTCACGGATATAAGTTAACAACAACACTGATAACATAATACGGACGGCGAGACAGACAACTACATGTATAAATATAATTGTATGGTTAACTGCTGACTAGGTTCATATGATGTATGCAAAATACTGGTTATACATACGTTTATGTTTAAACAATATTGAACTGTATATAATTTACAAGGAATGTATTTTCAGTCAGAAACAAATCATTTATTTTGTCTGGCCTCTCATGAGCATACATTTGTATGATCTTTCTAATTAGAGCAAATACAGTAATAGACTTTCAGATTTTACTTTCAATCATTTATAATATTTACAACAAAAAATGGACATTTTGAAAATTATTCTATAATAAATAGAAGTGCAAACACAGGGATCCTACCAGCCCCAGAGCGCTGGTCGCTCATAAATATTAATGAGCTTCTTACTCACTTAATGAGAAGCAACAAATTGTAGACAGGAACACTGATATGTGATTATTAACCTATGTGTGAGTGCAAATGTCTGCACAGGTTTGTAACCATGAGAGAGGGCACTGATATAGCAATATTTGCCGCTGGGATGGGGATGTGGTAGCTACATGTACATTTCGGGGATGAGATGTAATGCATGTCATGTGATTATGTTATCGTCCAATCAATGGCTACTAATGACCACACCACATAGCAATCAAATACTTCTAAGTGTTGATATTTTTAAAAAGTGATAATGCTTTTTAAAAACAAAAAAATAACAGTTAAACATGGATATAGATACATGTCTAAGAATGGACGTGATATCACTACAAACAAATGATTTACATAAGGATCTCCAATGACTTTGACAATGACACCACTATAGGATGGAGGACACCAAAAACAAAGTCAAATCCACTCTACCTGTTCATCCCCGAGAGACTGGGTTCTCTCCAGTCGTATGACGGGGTGCCGTGGCTGCTGATAAATGAGACGTAGTAAAATAACAATGAGAACGACAGCCTTCGCCCAAAATATATGATTTTCAACAATAGTGAGAGCTACACTCAAATATAGGGGCATATGTCTGTGCATGAACCATAACTCCCGTAACAACCAGGTAACCAGGGTAACAGTAATTGTTAAACATCTACTGCAAGTCATACCCTTTAACTCATACAATACAATTTATTTAATAATGTTACAAAGTGACTATATGGTAGGTATGCCAAGGCAACCAATCAACAGATTATATTAGCTGGATATTCATCAGGGCAAATGGAAAAGAGATATATAGGCAAGTGACAGTGACGTACACTAGACGAAGTGTTGAGGCATTTACAAAGCACAGGTTGTTGGGGCATCGGCAAAGATATAGTATTTGAGAACACGGTGCTACATTGATGGAAGGGATTGTGTAGTGATGGGGACTAATGTTGGTATGCTGGAAACAAAGGCTGCCGTGCTGGGAATCAACGCTGGTGTGCTGTTTACATGTTGGTGCACTGGGAACCAGTGTTGGATTGATGTTTACATATGTTGGTGCAGTGGGAACAAACAAAAATTTGTGTGCTGAAAACTAAAGGTAAAGTTGTTGTTCTGGGAGAAAAGAGTGGTGTGCAATACCCAATACGTGAATACAGCCAAGAGATATACACTACAGTTGATGCACTGACTGCGGTGATGAGACGATGTGTCAGTGCACATCTTTTGAGGTATTATATTCTCAGTACAATGTGTTTATGCACCTGAACTTAATAAATAAAGTTGCATGCTTGGATGAACTGTAAAACAGAAAAAATCAAATATGCAATGGTCAAGTCAAGCCATTATTCACACCATAGACACGATAAGCCGCAGAAAATCTGAATATGCACACCATAGTCAAAATAAGCCGCAGCAATGCATCCAATGCATTGATCAGAAGCTTAATCTAGCATTATTAAAGACGCTAGATATTTGAAGTCGATGAGAGGGATTCCAACTATATAACTAAACTGTCAATTGTACATTTACCGGTAATACCCCTTACCTGATGGTCTTCACCCAAAGATTGTGTTCTTGCGATTTTGACCTCTTCTTGTTCTAAAGCAAGTAGTTTTTCTAAGTTCATAGTTGTACAGGATTGACGTTGCCCAGGCTTCATTAATTGAACATCAGGATAGTCAATCTATTAATTAAAAATATTACTTAGTAAATAAAGAAAAGAATAGAGGTCTTTCATGTTATCTATGGAGAATATCAAGCTTGATCTCCACAGTGGCATCAATGTGAATGGCATATGTGAAAATCTACCGAGAGATCACATATGGAATTTGGGCACAGTTGTGTATTTAATGTTTAAGACCATATACATATAGTATTCTGTTGCTTGTTGTAAAAAGAATATTCTACAAAACAATTATCAGTGTTTTTAGCAATATATCCCAAATTAAAAAGTTGCATTATATAAAACATGGTTACAAGGGATACATGTGTTATGCATGTGACAATGAATGATAACATGTCTATAGCAAGAAAACAAATGTCAACAGCATAGCTACTAAAGTATATTAGTGTTTTGTTTATGTTCCCATACCTTTTCGCTATTGTAACACCATGACTTACTTTTTTCAAACTATCTGTATTTAAGTTTGGTATACTTTTGTATGATGTTATATGCATACATGTATATCTTTGTTATATATACGGTATATAACGGGGGGGGGGGGGGGGGGGGGGGGGTCTTGTGTAAATCATCTCTAGTTGTTTCAAGGCTAGGTGGATTTTTCAATGAAAATAGAAGTCCCCAAAAAATATTTGATGATCATTTTTTTTGAATTTTTTGGGAAATAAGGGCCCACCAGCCGCGAAATCGCCCAGGGTAGAATCCGGTATATTAGCGCCTAATCTTGTTCATAGTGAATATTTTTTAATTGCTAGTGTATAGCTACATGTATACAAGATTTGTGCATACATGTAAGCAAAAATAATATGAAGTTGCAGTAATGGAGCCACCTCGTGACCTGATAGATACATGTAGATCCAGTCAGCCATCTTGAATAGACTACTAATTGATGTGACATGCATCAACCTCTAGTAATGGTTACACGTGCCCAAGATCTGGTTCAGGACATTTCAATATATCTGATTGTAGTGTATTTTTTCAACAAAATGGCCACCATTCGACCATCTTTGACTCAACCACAAATTCCTTGTATATGTAACCAGACTAGGTGTTAAGAATACTTTACAAGATTAGGAGAGGAATCATCAAGACAGACAGATGCACATACACTGTAATTAAACCATAAGTATATGTAATTACATATATAATTATTGTATAATATCAATTTGTAATTTTGTATTGATATTTTTTGTTGTAAAATACAATACAATCAGCAACTAATAAAAACAAAATGGTGGGATGTCAAACTGTCATAGAGGGCACACTTAAAAATGACCTCAGTGAACAGAACCTGCCAAGGTTTGTAGTGAGATGATGGCCAAATAAACAAACCTTGGTTGGCAAAGATTCTATGCATAGTACATATCCTAGACCTATGTAACCATGGTAGTATTTGGTCAACAGAACTGATGACGAGAGACAATGGAACACTATTGGGAGAGGGGGGGGGCAAAAACAAGTCCTGTGGTTTTCCTCGTTCTCATTTGATAATTTAAGGGTGGGACACCGCAAACACACTTTTTACATGCTGAACTATTCCTATTAAATTATGAATTTCATTATCACAGTAAGATGTTTTTTCAAGATCCACATATCAATCAAAGTGTAGCCACAATTAAATGCATCAAAGCAAATTATTTTTTTTATCTACGGCTTGTCATGTCGGCTTAGAGAGCACACTGGAGCTCCTTCAAATATCCAAATTTGGAATACTTTCAAAATTTTCAGCATTTTTAGAAGTTCCCCATAATTAGCTATAAGGGCCCTCAAGGACCCCAGTGAAAAGTTCACTTCCACAAAATTTTGTGATTTTTCCAGTGAAGTTCACAAAAAATCATCTCGCATGAAATGAAATCAGTTTGTAGTACATTAGCTACTCATTGTTTTTCAGTATTGGTAACCATGGCAACCAATCAGCTGATTATGTCAGAATCCCCCCCCCAAGATGCCAAAGAAAACCACATATGGAGATGTGTGTGAATCGTGAATCTAAAACAAGAAGTCTCTCGGCTGAGATAGCTCCGCTGTTAGCAATGCACATTTCAATTAAAGAACTGAAGACGACATTAGAAAATGAACAATATATATAGTATCAAAGCAATCGGACTTACAGTTTTTAACAAGAAGTCAAAAATATCACTTTCTACCAAAAATGACAAAAAATATTCACCAAAATTAGAGAATTGAAGATATCATCACAAAATGAACAAATCTGAGAGAGGTCCACATGTAGTACCTATATATGTGATATCAAAGCAATTGCACTTGCGGTTTTTAACAAGAAGTCGAAAATATCACTTTTTACCAAAAATGACAAAAATATTCACCAAAATTAGAGAATTGAAGATATCAACATGAAATGAACAAACCTAAGAGAGGTCTACCCAAGGTACATATACACCAAGTATCAAAGCATTCAGGCTTGTAGTTTTCAAGAAGAAGTCGAAAAAGTAAAACATTGACACGGACGACGACGACGCCGGACATTCACTCATATGATAAGCTCCGCTCGACAAAGTCGACAGCGGAGCTAAAAAGCAACCGGAGACACACCATACAGTTTACAGTGACCTAGCTATATTTTTGTTCATTCACGATAACGCCACATTCACTCACTTTATAATCCATTTACACATTCAGTTGCATGTCAAAAACAGTTGGACCAAAACGTGTTAAGAGTACAGACATGTATCTAAGCATGTACTGACTGTCTGTCTGCGTCAGATAAATTTTATGATTTTCAAAGATGTCTGCATGATGAGAATAAATAGACAGTACAACTTACAACAAGCATTTCAGAAGGCTCTAATATAAGACATTCACTTCCTCTGCGGCCACTTCCTGAGGTTCGTTTTCCAAAACTGCAAACAAACAAAAACATACAATATTAATGAGAATTGTTGCTCTCACTTTAGTAACTACATGTAGAATATTTATCCCTTCAAGTTTTGTTGATCAGATTCAGAAATCATGTTCACATTAAACAAAGAAAATATACATAAAAATGTTGCACCATCATTTTGAAATAACAAATTATTAGGTTCTTGGAAGCCATATTTTTCACTGTCAAAATATTGGTGCAACTTTTTTCACATTTTTTATAAACTTATCTATAATTTATGTAATTTTAAACCAAATCAACATAGTTTCTTATTGTAAGTCTTGATAAAAAAAAAAGGAATAGTAGAGAAAAAATTATTTTGTAAAAGGTGACAAAGTTGACTATGTGCCAAAAGATTTGAACAAAAGCATGTCTCCATGGTGATTATATCACCCTTCGCTGGTAACGATTCAGTGGTGATGCAGACAGATTTTGAAACATAACCAGCCATGAGCAATCATTTTAGCAAGCAAAAAGACAGTCATCATACATTTAATCATCATCTTTTGACATAAAAATCAAAAAGCTGTAAAAACCTAACACGACTATAAATGAACTTTAAAACCTCGCGCTAAATTAAGTTTTCCTGTTCAAAAAACAACACCTTCAATATGATACACATGTTTTGACCTTTGAAACTTGACGGGAACACCTACTCAATGGAATTGTGTTGTTATCAAATTTCTATGGATTGTCAATTTTTTGTGGCGACTGGGGTATCGCACCATAGATAGACTAAAATTGCATTTATTGGAAAGTGGGATCATTAAAATGCGACTTAATTTGACTTTGCACACCCTTGTCATTTATTTAAGCACATGCAACAAAAATATGGTAATTAGTCCTATCGGTAGAGGGAATTAAAATAGAAACAAGCAGACTTTTCGTAAAGTGATTCAGCAAGCAAAAAGGCAGCTACGAGTGCCAAGATTTTACATATACACATACTCTTATTTTCGCTGTAAAGCACGGTAAAAAAAATTCTTGAAGGTTGAAACGGAATTCATAATATACTGTCATGTAACAGTACTTTCAAATAAAATTAAATCAAATCAACATTCTATTAGCCTTTCTTTATACAAACAAAATAAATTAAAAAATATTATAAATTGCAGACGATAATACGTATTCACCTTGTAAGCAGGTAACCCAGGGTAATGCAAGTATTACACACTAAGGAATAACATCTGTCCATGGCAAGCAAACTAGAATGTTTATTTTTAGCCCTGATGGATGATAAGGATAGTAACTTTTGCGTTTTGATAATTTAAGGGCATTCGAGGAGACAACTTTGTGCGAAAATTGCTTTGATTTAAAGACTTGAAGATTTAATTTATATTATCTCTGACTTCATAATACGGGACAAAATGTAGAAAATCATCACTTAACCTTTTAAACCCGAATGCCAACTTTTGTCACTTTCTGCAAAATAATTCTGCATAATTTTTTCCATATTTTTTCAAAAAACTTAATCAATACCTGCAGCTAATTAGAAATCAAGTCCATTGGCTCAAAAATTAAGAAGAAATTGTAAAAAAAAAAATTAAACAAGCAGCCTCAATTAAAACATAGTTGAAATCTGGTGACCTAGCCCTTTGTTATATAATATAATTCCCTTTATCATAGTTTGTTTCAATATAAATATGCATTGTCTTTATTAATTTTGAATACAAACAAGTTTTGAGGTTGAACCAACAGTGGGGAATCAGTCTACCGAATGTCCTTTAAAGATGTAAAAATCTTACAAAAACATTGGTACCTTATTTGTTTAATTACCCGGTATTTTAAGGGACATAATTTCTAGCTTTATTCAAAGTAATTCAGATGCCTCATCGCAAAAAAAATAAGTGCTGCATTTAGACGTGAATAGATTCATAAAACATACAAGATAACAGAAAATCTTAGCTGGCTTTTGTCCAAGTATTTTGTACAGGTGTCTGTCAAAAATTAATGATTCACTGAGACAAATATGAACTGCCTCATTGTGTGACTACTGTATTATATGAAAAGTAAAAAAAAAAAACCTTTATGAATAGCTATCATGTTGCAAGCTCTGCTTTGTATGCAAATCAACTTAAATAGTTAGTTGGTGTCCAGTGGAGGGAGAAGTCAACAGTACTGTTGCCTCCTGAGAATCTACATCTTCAAACACTGCAGTCTTTGAAGTGCGTTTTTAAACTAGTATTATAAAAACTCATTCTGTTTTAATAGCTGAAACATATTCCTGTGATTTTTCATTTGTCGAATGAACTGTTTGTCAAATACAGAATACATATATTTTAGAACAATTTTCTTTTTAAAATGTGGATGAAATGTTTTGTTTTTTATGTATTATTTATGTATTGTTTTTGATTTGATAACTTCGAACTGAACAGATTTTCTATTAGCTTCAGATCTTGATCAAAGTTTGGCACCCAGTTCATAGGAGTGCTTATATTGATTTTCTTGTTTTCTGTAAAGATTTTATTGGAAGGTTTGCAAATGTGTATCAGACTGTGCAATCTCTCCATGAGTTGGTTTTGAAACCCAGTATGGGATTCTGAGATACATTACCAAGGATATTATTACAAGATAAATTATTTGCTTCATTGAACACATACAACAATGCATATTTCCACTGAGATCAGTGACCTTTGATGTGTATCACCAGTGATCAGTCAAGTAGAAACAATCAAAATATTTTATCAGATTTTCTCAATTTTTGCATGATATTTTCATACAGACATCTGTTGTACAAACTCAGGGAAGACTTTATACTGATGAATAAGGTGACCAAGTTTGATAAAGTTTGGAATAGAATTAGTAAAGTTATTATGCACACAATAACAATTATTAACGACGACAACGACAACGATGACGACGACAACAACAACAACAACAACGCCGGACAAAATTTGTCCCTTAATATACCTTTCCCTTTCATCTTTGATGGTACGGGCAAGGTAAAAATTGAAGATATCATCACAAAATGGAAGAAGTCCACCTGTAGTACCTATATATGTAATATCAAAGCAATTGAACTTGCGGTTTTTAACGAGAAGTCGAAAATATCACTTTTTATCAAAAATGACAAAAACATTCACCAAAATTAGAGAATTGAAGATATCATCACAAAATGAACAAATCTGGTAGAGGTACACTTGTAGTACCATTGTGCATAAATCAAATCAATCAGACTTGCGATGTTTAACAAGAAGTCAAAAATATCACTTTTTACTAAAAATGACAAAAATATTCATCAAAATTAAAGAATTAAAGATATCATCATGAAATGAACAAATTTAATATCACTTTTTACCAAACATGACAAAAATATTCACCAAAATTAGAGAATTGAAGATATCATCATGAAATGAACAAATCTGAGAGAGGTCTACCCAAGGTACATATACACCAAGTATCAAAGCATTCAGGCTTGTAGTTTTCAAGAAGATGTCGAAAAATTAAAACATTGACACGAACGACGACGGACGACGACAAACAATCACTCATATGATAAGCTCTGCTTGACAAAGTCGACAGCGGAGCTAAAAAGTTGACACGGACATTGATACAGACCACGACGACGACTATGACAACGGTCAAACATCCATAAGATAAGCTCCACACAACAAAGTCGACAGTGGAACTAAAAATATGAATTTTGACAGGAAAAACGATACACAACAGATTAATAGAGCAAATTTGGCAGGAAAAACAAGTCATTGTCAATGACACGTCCCCGTTCCGTTCATATTTGAGTGACATATACATTCAAAGCAGATCATGACCGAAATGCACCTGCATATGTACAACACATTGTGCTAAATCTGAACAAAATCCATCCATGCATGACTGAGATCTCGTTCTGGAATTGTGAAAATACGCGATTTTGATGCATTTTCGGCCTTAAAATGGCAATCATTTAGCTATTGTTAAGCAGATCATGAAACAAAGGCACATATCTATTTGTGACATGATGTACCATGTGTGTGTGAAGTTTGAACTTGATCAATCCAGACATGTCTTGGATACGGATCCAGAACTGAATTCTTTAACAAAATGGCTGCCAGTCGGCCATTTCGAACTTGATCCGAAAAAAAAAAAGACGTGCATCAAGGTCCTATTATGTTTAATGTATGTACCAAATTTGAACAAAATCCATCCATGCATAACTGAGATACGGGTCCGGAATGGTGAAAATGTGCGATTTCAATGCATTTTCGGCCTTAAAGCGGCCGCCATTTGGCTATCGTTAATGAGATCATGAAACAAATGCACATACATATTTGTGACATGATGTACCTTGAGTGTGTGAAGTTTGAACTCGATCAATCCAAGCATGTCTCGGATACGGATCCAGAACTGAATTCTTTAAAACAAAATGGCCGCCAGTCGGCTATTTTGAACTTGATCCGAAAAAAAAAATGACGTGCATCAAGGTCCTATTATGTTTAATGTATGTACCAAATTTGAATGAAATCCGTCCATGCATAACTGAGATCCGGGTCCGGAATGGTGAAAATGTGCGATTTCAATGCATTTTCGGCTTTAAAGCGGCCACCATTTGGCTATCGTTAATGAGATCATGAAACAAATGCACATACATATTTGTGACATGATGTACCTTGTGTGTGTGAAGTTTGAACTTGATCAATCCAGACATGTCTCGGATACGGATCCAGAACTGAATTCTTTAAAACAAAATGGCCGCCAGTCGGCTATTTCGAACTTGATCTGAAAAAAAAAATGACGTGCATCAAGGTCCTATTATGTTTAATGTATGTACCAAATTTGAATGAAATCCGTCCATGCATAACTGAGATCCGGGTCCGGAATGGTGAAAATGTGCGATTTCAATGCATTTTCGGCCTTAAAGCGGCCGCCATTTGGCTATCGTTAATGAGATCATGAAACAAATGCACATACATATTTGTGACATGATGTACCTTGTGTGTGTGAAGTTTGAACTCGATCAATCCAAGCATGTCTCAGATACGGATCCAGAACTGAATTCTTTAAAACAAAATGGCCGCCAGTCGGCCATTTCGAACCCGATCCAAAAAAAAAAAATGACGTGCATCAAGGTCCTATTATGTTTAATGTATGTACCAAATTTGAACAAAATCCGTCCATGCATAACTGAGATCCGGGTCCGGAATGGTGAAAATGTGCGATTTTGATGCATTTTCGGCCTTAAAATGGCCGCTATTCGGCTATCGTTAATTGGATCATGAAAAAAATGCATGTGCATATGTCCCATATAATGTGTGATGTATGAGTGAAGTTTGAACTTAATCGGTCCATGCATGTTCGAGATACAGGTGATCACGGACGCACGGACGCACGGACGGACGCACACAGGGCAAAACATAAGTCCCCGTTTTCGGACTGCGTCCGAACGGGGACTAACAAACATATACTGTAAAATCTGTATTAGAAGTCGTAGCTTCTATTAAAATGATACAATGAAATGGAAGGGATGTGGCTTCTATTAGAGCACCTACACATATGAGAGATGGTGAATTTTTGGTTCTCAGTTGTTCAAAAAGAAGGGGTGCAACTTCTAGAAATGTGAATTTTAATACAGATTTTGCGGTACACAGGAACAAGTTGAGGAACTTTTTTTGCACATAAAATGCATGCATGTTAAAAAAAAATTTGTACTAAAAAAAAATAATGATACCGTACTACTATGTGAAAAAATCACTTGGCCCACATACAAGTCGGGGATTAACATAATAAAAATAACTGTCTTGGAACAAGCTATAAATAACTGAAGTCTTTGTCCTCACCTGCTACTGGCAGCAAGCTCAAGGTCACACGAATGACAAAATCAAAGTCACTGTAAAAAAACTTGATCACTACCGCTAACAGGATTACAAGTGCTTTATTTTCAGTCAGGAGTAGGGAAATTGAGTATAAGCTGACAAAGCAAGTGTTTTTTTGTGTGTGTGTGTTTTCAAGGTCACACGAATGACAAAATCAAAGTCACTGTAAAAAACTTGATCATTACCCATAACAGGATTACAAGTGTCAGCTGGTAAAGAAAGTGTTGTTTTTTGTGTGTGTTTTCTTTTTACAAGCAGTTGGAGCGAACTTGTCTTGCCAATTTACATACTGGAGCAAGGGTTTTCTTTTTATAAACTGAGATATTGAACTTGACGTTTAGTCAAAAAGTTTTCCCATTTGAACTAGGGGATGTGGCACAATTTTAAAAGCAACTTAAACATGCTAGTTTACAGAATTTAACATGTACATGTAGCAGAGTGTATTAAGATCAATGATTGTCAGCTCTGACTTGAACATCATCGAGCTGTGTGTAGATTCAGTTGTGATCAAGTTTTCAGCATCTTAGGGTGTGAGTTGCATAATTTGGATATTGAAATGCAAAAAGTTTAAAGTCCAAGTTTGGCAAACTTGAAAACTTCGACAATCGCAACAATATTATCATATTGCTGAAAATCACAACAATATTTCACCTGTGCAGTGAGCAGCTTACAAGACTGTATCCACTCAAATCGCTGGTAGCACAACACAAATGAAGTGCACAATTTGAATATGTAAACAAATGTAACCAGGCCGTCGACAGGGTTGCCAGATGACTATATGACATCAAAATATTCGTGTAAATAAACATATTGAAAATATGATAAATATCTCCTTGTTGTCCAGAGACTGCCAGTGTGAGGATGTTGGACGTTACACTGCAGTGTTCGCCGCAGAGACCATGGACATTCAAATCAACACATGATTAGTCAAATCCCAAATACGTAATGACAAAACAAATATTAAAACTCTTGGGTATATGAAAATTTGTCTCCCAGGTGTTTTAATTATTCGCGGAGGCGCAGTTAATACTTGTTAACTATTCAAAATTATCCATACTACATTCTTAAGAACATTAGATGACAGAGAAACACAACTCTTTGAAAGCAGTAATACAATGGTACTGATAAACCTTTCCTGTGTTTTTTTCAAAATCCAGAAAAATTACATCGTGATGAATTCACTGATGATGTAATAGATACATTTATTCAGCATCAAAGTTACTCGCAGAATAGTTCTAACATTACCAGCAAAGATGAGAAATTACATCGTGATATAGCTATTCACGACTAATATAATACAATAATGACTGACGAACAGGAAACCTTTCGATATTTTAAATATAAAAAGAGTACTAGGTATAGGAATATTCTATTTATAAAGAGGGTGGGGAAAGTGATGCTTTACAAGGGGCAGCACAAAATATTCTTTTTATTATCAAAATGTATTTTCATTATTAAAAGTATGTTTTTACTATCTCTTATATTTTTATTATCAATAATATGTTTTTATTATCAAATTCTGTGATATTATTATGCAATAATAAGTTTACATTTTCATATGCATAGTGGAAGCACTAGAATACGCAACTAGTAGGGGTGAATTTTCAAGTCTCTCCTGAGAATTGAAAGCATTTTGGGAAGATAATTGCTTTTATCAACCTCAAAAAGACTTTATGCAAAAAAAAAAAAATCAATAGCAATGGTGCGACAATTCAGTATTTCTGTGCAGAAATCAATAAATTATACTAAAGTATCATTATATTAGTTAGGTGCACCTGTTTGTTGACTTGTAATGTATTGAGAAAACACTTTCACAATAAAAATTTTCGCTGGTGGAGCAAAGATTTTGTATCAGTAAAAATTTGACTATGGTCCATTAGCCAGGAATCAGATTTACATGAAATTTAAGTGTTCACTAATGCACTCAGATTGTGAAATGCCTGACAGTGTTTATTTTTATGTTTCTCAGTTGTAGTAACAGACAATTCCATGCATGTTAGACATTAAAATAATAACTATTCCTAATTGTCACTTCTAGGAATTTTCACTTTTCTGATGATTTAACAATTTATTTCTGAGGTCAAAAGTCGCTTTACTCTGCATCTTTAGTACCTCAGTGAAATTTTCACTGCTACGAAATTTTGCGATTTCCAATAACTCCAAAAATTGTTCGCTCGCAAAATTAAAGTGGTATACAAAATTCTGCGAAAATCATCTTCACTCTGTATCTTTACAAAAATGTATTACCCCAGTGAAGTTTTCACTGCCACAAAATTTTGTGATTTTAAATGACTTCAAAAATTTTTCGTTCGCAAAATTGAAGTGGTATACAAAAGTCTGCAAAAATCGTCTTCACTCTGTATCTTCACAAAATTGTATTACCCCTATTAAATTTTTACTGCCAACAAATTTCACGATTTCCAATGACTTTGAAAATGTGTTCCTCATGAAATTAAAACAGTATACATTTCAAAAAATAATGTCAAAGGCCACCAGCATAATGTGGAAAATTTCACACAGAAAAAAATGTTACATCAAAGAAAAGAAAAATCAAAGCAAAGAAAATAGTATGTCTTCACCTGCACTGGAAATTAGCCAACCTGAAAATGTGTCCAATACAACAACATAAAACTTGAATATTCAAAACCTTGTCAATCATTTGCAAATGATAGATCATCAACATAATAACTAAAAACAGGGTATTTATTAACTTAATTGAAACAAGAGGGAGCAGTTATCTCCAATAGTCATCAACTGGAGCAGCAATCAGCCAGGCCTCAATGGCAACATCAGTGTGAAACATAACAGCATTGCTGTAACTAGTACCTGCCACAGTATCTTAGTAAAACATATAGAAACACAATATTCAGTTTTCTAAATATATATCGCAACACAATTGAATAATACATGCGTACAATGGAAGATTTCCCTCATGCGGACATTGCGCCATCATAGTTTTCCCAGCAATTCCCTGATTAAGACCTTATTAACTTGAACCACCCACTGTGACTGTATTGGATTGAAATGTACACTGTAGTTGTGAATTTTGTGTTATATTTTTTTGGTCAGTTTTTGACATTGTATGTAAATGCCTTCAAGCAAAGAAAATTGAAACATTTTGTAGCATTGTATATTTCACAGGGTCTTTAAAACACATACTGTAAAAGGATTAATTATTCACTGGGTTTTAATTTAGCTTACCGGTAATTCGCTGGCTAGAAAATGCACTAAATTAACCCCAAGGGAATATGTAAAATTGATCATATAACACATTATCTAAATGATAAAACCGTGAATTTAAAACCCAATGAATATGTCTGAAATGGTAAATCAGCGAAATTTAAACCCAGTGAAAATTAGTCATTTTACAGTAACCTGCTGTAAGCCTTCGTGTATAGCCGAAATGAACAAGAAAAACCCACATAAGCAGGTGATATGCTAAACACAGAATGTCTCGTGTCATAATGTAGACTTCATGAACGAAGGTCTCAACATCAAAATGTTTTAGTGATTACTTTTAAAGCGAGAGGGTCGTCACCTGCGCACGCGGGGGAATTAAGTCCCAATCTTGCTTGTTTGTAAACAATGACACGCTATGGCCATCTGATGCATGTACAGGTGACGACTCCCCCCCCCCTTTAAGATATGTATGTACAGTGTATTTGTTCTATAAGTAGAAAATTGCAGAAGTCATATTTTAATAATCCTGTTCATTATATGTAACTCTTGGTTTATGTGCACTTCAATTGAACATGCACTTCTAAAAGAACAAATTTAGTTTAGACTCTTTTTTATTTCGGTCTACATCTCAACGTAAATTAGTTTGTTAAACATCAATACAGCGTACTTCATAATAACGTTACACGGTGTACTTCATAATAACGTTATTACTGACCCATTAGCAATTGTGAAATCACTATTAGGTCATTACGCTTTGTGAAATGACAAGTGTTTTGGCTACGACTGGCTTTCTATTGTACGCTACACATGTGTGCATTTCCTGACATCAGAGACTTTTATGCACGTTCACTTCCTCCACGGCCACTCCCTCCTGTCATGACTGTTTGTATACAAGAACACCTTGCATTGTAGAAAGGGCAATGACATGTCCTTGCCGTGTTTCGAGTAATATTGTGATAGATCAAATTAATTAAATAAATGCAAGGAGTCTTTTCGAAAATCTTCGGATTGTGGTGTTTTGAATAGACATGCTAAACAAAATCTCAGACAGCTCCTGTCAGGCACTGCAGTTGATTATTGTATATTGAGCGATAATCTGGGCAGGGAATTATGGAATTATTGTCATGTCTTTTACAAGGACTACAACAATTAATATGAGAAATATACAATATAATTAGTTCATTTATGTAAGTCAAAATATTTTGTGATAAATTTTAGAAAATTTAACAGATATTCAGCAAGTCATGGTTTTGTGAACAATACATAAATAACTGTCACCATGTTTGAAATTCAGGTTATTTTTCTATCAGCGAAAATAAAATCTAGCGATTAATGAAGTCTTTCTCAGTATATAATTACTTTGGTACGTAACTGTAATCGCCAGAGGATACAGTACTGTAAGATAATAATTGAATTCTCAAAAATGAGAAATGCTGAAATGTAAATCCTTCCAATCTAGAAGAAGTTAAAAAACCTTGAAATGCCGAATAATGTTACTATGAAATCTATTTAATTTTTTCTGTATTTTGTCAAAAAAACAGATCAAGGGCTGACGAAAAATCTTGTCAAAAATTAAGAAGGAGATTACAGAAAAATACATAAAGAAGCCGCACTGAATATTGGAAGAAAAGTGACACCCTTCAAAGAAAAATTTAAAAATAGTTTCTCTATAACAGACATTTGAAAAAGGTTAGTCTATTTTTAAATTCACTTTTGAATGCCAAAATCTATAGATGTACTTAGTTCTCCATTCAACACATGTGACATGAATCAATATGCATTTCTTTGATTTTAAAATACAATAATTCAAGGTTTGTAGCCTAAATAATCTGAGTATATTTTTGTTGATTTCCTTACTTTCTTGTATTTTGTAATTATAATTCTTATATTCCTATGATATGTTATAAAAAAATATCCTAAACAAAAAAAATGATGGGGAAAGCAAAAAATGACAACAACATAATCCTGTGGAGGAGAAGCACTATAAGTGATGAAAAAAATAATTTGACAAGTTTTCCACCATTTCTGTTTTGTTCATGTTTTTTTATATTGAGAAATATTTTATTTTCTTAATATAATGTGGAGGGTTTACAAAACAAGGTACACTGAAAGAAAAAGACTGAAAAGATAAATACAAAAAACGGATGTAACAGAATGAAAATACATTCGATAATAAATATATATTACTGGTATTTATATTAAATTTAACCATTTATCATTATGTTTGTCAAGTTCATTTTGCCTGTTTGTGATGTATTCTTCCATACGTGGTGTTTGCTGGATTAATAATTTGAAATAATTGAAAAAAAGGTTTTCTATATTGCATTTTACACTGCTATAGATTTTGTTTTTTTTAAATTGTACTTGTCATATTTTCAAGCAATTTCAAAAAATCAGTCAAGCTGTATTAATAATAATTTGGCTTTGTGTAACAAAAAATTATTTATTTAAGTTTATCTAAACACATTTATATGCAACTAAAAATAAGACATTTCACATACAGGTCTCAATTCTCAGCGTGAAAGCAGTAACAAACAGTCAAGAGATTAGACATTAACAACTTGTGATCACCTAACAAATGTGTTGTCAAATGTTGGCATAGAACAATTCACATACTTCTAGTGTTTATTAGTTAATTTTAAAAGTCAAACTTGTTGTAAAACACAAACCATAACTGTCTAATTTGCATTTTCACGCGTACTTATAAAGGGGGTCAACAATCAATTAGTACAATAGGCCATTAATGTCTTTGGACTCTCACCCCAGGGTGTTAAGACCAGTATAATGTCTGACATGGCGGGTCACACCTGCTTGATAGTGAAACTGTGAATATTTGAAAAACATACCTCCTGTCATTTCTACTAAGAGTAGAGTACTTCTATTGTCAGTGTTCAACTAATGTCTTAGCAGGCATGGACGGAGCATCACGATCACATCAGTACATAACGCCATTGTATGGTAGGTTTGCTGGGGACACACAAATGTCTTAAAGCAGGGAAGTCAACTGCTTTGAAACCCACCAATGAGAAAGAATATCTCAGATTCGGAGTATATCTTACAACTGATATAGTGAAGTCAGCGTCTAATAATGCTTTCAAGAGCAGCTCAGGCAGCTGAACTGAAATACAATCACTGATGTGACACTTTTCCCGATAGAGAATAACGTCAGACGTAAAAACACTAAAGCACCGAGAATAAATAACTTCCATTCGCGACCACAACACCTGTCAGAATTACCCATGTGAGGAATCCTTGCTATTATTATGCAGATTTCACGAGTATTGTCATGGAAATTCCAATCACATTCCAATGACCAGTGACTGTCACCGACTTAATGCCTGTGGTGTTCCAGGCCACATAAACATACGCACGCTGTGATCCCTGTTTTGACAAAGCCGTATCCCCTAAACTTGCAAATGGTTCGCTCCATCAAAAAGCAATAGGAATACAAGTCTATTCTAAATTAAAATGTAGTGACTGAACAATGTATGCAAAATGCCATTACTAAGTTCAATTGTGCTCTCTAATTGAACACAACTATTGTTGTTTATGGCATGCTTTTGTTCACAAGTGAGGTATATTCATTCAGAACATAGCTAATTTGCATATAAGTCTATTTCAGGAATTCACGGACAGTTAATTTTGAATTTTATTATCTTCAAGCTAAGGATCATCAACTTTGTTACTTAGGACATCATCACATATTTAAAGTGATACAGGGGGTAGGGGGGTCAGTCAATGAATTCAGGTTTGCCTCATATGACCAACTATTAATTAAGTCACAAAACAAGTTCTTGTAACCATCACGAAACCTAGTGCACACATTTAACTCTTTGAGCTCTCTTTTTTTTTAATTTTTTTTATGAGATATTATGTCCATCTGATCTGATCTAAAATTAACAAAGAAATTAAAGAAAAATACAGAAAATTTTAGAAAGTGTTGGCAGGAAAAATTATGACCTATGACCTGGTCTTAATATTTTAATTTTACTCCTATGAATTTTCACAAAATATTAATTTTCTAAAACTGGCATTTACTTTGACTTGGACACCATTAGTTGAGATTTAGCAGTAATATTTTCTGGGAGTGTATGCTCGGTTGCGGGGGAAGACGTGTGATCTGACATCCTGGATGTTTTAATAGGCAAGAAAGGTAATCCAAGAGATCCCTGAACAACAATGTGACAATAAAACTAGATAACTACAGATTTACCTGTAAACTACATGATAGTTTCCCTATAACTCTGGCACTGAAAAAGGGAGATGCCATCATTCATTTTAAATGACCAGACTAATCGATAATGGGATTATAAATTCAAACGTGTTCTTGTTTTATTAACTGCTCAACTTGGTATTTATGCATGTTGTGACTAAAGTTGATAGAATTAGTGAGGAACAACATTTATAGTCTTTGCGACTCGATTGCTGTCTCAAAGACAAATTGTGCCCTGCTACAAAATTCACGTCAATTTGTTTTACAAATATAAAGCAGCTTACAGTAGTTATGTTCAAAGTGCAAGTGCAAGTTCTGATAGATGCATTTTTGCCACAGAAACCATATTCATGTTTAGGACTACATGACAGGACTGTGCGACCATCTCCCAATCAAATGGCAATTTTAATGCGCTATTCTGGCGTCAACCAGGCCCAGTCGAACACAAGCATTTTCAGACCTTAACCAGGGTTACCCAAAAGTTGCATTTGTTAGTGAATGAATCTCAGTCAGTAGAACTGCCCTTCCCATTGTGTCTGTAGCACACTCACTCAGGATAGGGGTTTTTGGAGTTGGTGCAGGATTTGAGCTCAGGTCTACTGATCATGTGTCTGATGCAACAACTGCTAAGCAACCCGCGAGTTATTTACAGTAGTTTCTATACTCAAGAGTGGTTCACATGTGTGGTGAAACAGTGAGCTAAACTGCTTTTCCTTCATACAATGGAGCCATAACACAGTGCTCACAGCTTCCCATGCCCTATTCACCTACAATTGGCTCGTGGTTTTAACCCTATTTTTTTACCTAAAATAATACACTTTGATTGTGAATATCAACTTATGTAATTGTATTGTGTATTATCTATACATACTGAGTATATGTAATTTGAATGAAATACAGTAGATCGAGGCAAATCCGAGAACAGACAAAAACATCATTTCACCCTAATTTTTCAACCAAAAATGAACAGAAAAATGAAATAGTCAAATGTTTTCTTAGAGTGCACGTTCTCATAAAGCAATATTTTATTCTACAGAGAAATTAAAGATGTACTGATGGAGATACACCTTGCACAAAAGGAAGTTGGAAATATGATAACTACAATTATCATAGCAGAACTATAGTAGTTTCTATGGTAACATAATCGAATTATTCATTTTTATCATCTGCTTTATTATCCACCTCTTCTTATGTTCTTTGATAGGTATTGAGAAGTGCGGAAATGATAATTCCTGGAGGTTATTTCTCAGAATACCGGGATGAATAAGATGAAATGAATCAACGAAAACAAGGAAATACATTTCTGATACTTTACAATATCTCCTTGCTAACCTTTGCTTTACCACAGTAACACTGCTTACTGCCAAGGTCAACTTTTGCTAATTTAATGTAATTTAGTTAAGTATGCTGATAAGATCTCATCAACAGAAGAAATCAGCGTGAATCAGCGAGATCGAGTAGAAGCATTCAAGTATAAAATGAAGAAAAAAATAAAACAAAATCTTCAAAATGGAGGTTAATAGGTTTTTTTTTCTTCCCCAAAAAAATAGTTTTTATACTACACACATGTAGAAACAGACCGTTTTCCAATCACCGTGAATTCTAGCGTTATTATGCGTGCAATCAAACGAAAAACAAGACAGGACAAACAAAGGTTAAAGCATCATAATAATGTCAAATATTGCTAGGGATTCAACAATCACAAATGTATTATTAATGTGCTATATATATTTGATGACGGTCAATTTGATGAAATACGGATATATAACGCAATATTCCTCTATCAAAGATAAGCCTTTCGATGTGAGCTATGAAATAAAGAAATTCAAATTTTTTGCGACATAAGATCTTGCAGTGAACAGATTCAATTTCTGTTTCAATTTAATAATGAAATGAAGTTGAAGCTAACTATCACAAGATTATTAGATAAGGATGTCGTTGATATTATAGTATTACTTCATACCATCTCCATAGTAGTCGTAGTAATCCCCAAGCATTATATAATGTAATGACTATTCGTAAAAACATTTGATTTAGACAAAAAAATAAATAAATATATTCATAACTGCTATGGTGTTGAAATAATTTAGCAAAGGATCTTTGTTCAGGCAATGAACTTCCCTTGTGATTTACAACAAACCATTCAAAAGCTGTAGTGAAGTAAGTTGGGGATGAAATCATCGTCATCCGCTGCACATGTCAACGTTTCATATCCTGAATGACGTTCTATAGTGAAGTCAGTTCTATTTTTAGTAAGATCTTGACAATCGCAATGAAAAAAAAAGCGGTATCGCAACGTATCACTTGGTAATGCGAAAAAACGATATCATGAGAATGGGCTTTATTTTTCTCTTTTTCAGGTCAGACAAAGATTTGACTTAAAGAAATACAACACTAACTGGCCTATCATGTACAGCAAATTATGTTACTTATATTTAGAAATGTTCTGACAAGAAGGTTGGCATTTGCTAAAGAAAGGCTAACTTAATAAACGAAGACCTGAAAGGACATAACTAGAGGCTATTACTACAAACCCCAACTCCCTAGTGAGCTGAAAAATTGACAATAGCACGATAAGAATAATCTAATTAGAAGACACACACAAGACACGCTGCTACCATGGTAACATCACAAATTGTCAGGGCAACCAGGATGCAAATTAGGAAGAGAATACTCACCTGCTTCTCGGCAAATACATAGATCCGTCAATAAAGACAGAGCCACATAAGAGAATGAACCAGGAAATGCTTAGTTCATCACGACTGTAAAGTACAAACAAGAGATAACAAACAGTTATATAGCGCACTCTAGTGGTCAAATACTACTACTGTATTTGCTCTATTAGAAGCACAATTCTGATAAAAGCGTACATAAGCCAAAATTTGCATTTATTGTACTATATTCAGAAATACAGTATTCACTTTCATGTTTTCATTCATTTTCTTACCGCATAACTACTAGAAACACATATAAACCGATAAATTTATTGCATACAAGATCCATAAAATAAGACTTGACTACACAATTGTCATTTACGTAAACACACACCACTATTAATAGAGTATGGCAGTTTACCAGTAAAGTATATCGTTGGCGTCATGGAACTCGTATCTCAGAGATTTGCATATCGCCCTCAACGCTGGTTCTCTCAGCGTATTTAGCGCTTCCATCCCATGTAACTGGGAATAAATATACTGCAAATCCTGACAAAAAAAGCACACAATAAATATGTGTTAGTAAAACAACATAGATGAATCGATGATCTGGATACAAGTACCTAAAGCATATAAGCCCACTCCCCCTTGGGCATCAGAAAGACCTTTCTGTTTTTTCTTTTAAACCACTTTCATTACAGATAATCTCTCTAAGGATGGTAGAGATTACAGTTTAGTTTTAGTTCAGGCAAGCTTTTCCTATAATTATTGAGAAAAGCTGGCCAAAGCTGACAGATATGAACAGAGTTGAAGTTAATACTGCAGACTGTATAAGAATTTATCACTTGATCTCGTGCTCGCACAAATCATTCTAACATCTTGCCTAAAGAACCACATTCCCTGTTTGTGAAGATTTTTCTCTCACGAAATGAAAGGTTTGTACAAAGACAAGACTGTTTACAGTCACTGCAATAAACTAATTTGAAATGCCTAAAACTAGCCAATGAATCATGTTTTTTTCGAAAAAAAGGAATTTTGTTTTTTTCACTTTACAGTATAGCAGTACACAGTGAATACTGTGTTACAAATACAAAGTTTTTTAACAATTATACCAAAAAAGTTTTGGTCTATATAAACATGCAGTACCTCATAGACATAATTGTATAAAACTTTAAACCTGCAATGTGAATGCCATTTAGTAGATGGCAGAGGGCTTGTTTCCATAGAGACACATGCTTTAATTCAGCAGCCATTTTGAATTTAAAATAGATTTATTATGGCAACAAATGAGGTTTACAGAAACCTCAATATTGCTGTTTTGGATTTTTTTAAAAAGTTATCGATGATTAGAAGAGTCAACAAAACATTTCAATAAAATGAGATAGAGGTAGGAACAGCAATTCGGCAAAAAAATCCAATAAGCAATTACGTTTTACAAAAAGCAGTGCAACAATGAAAAAACAGCAGAATTGGTCGATGGAAAAATCCATCAGGTTTCTCATTCACAGCAACGTGCTTTCACTTTCAGGCATTTAGCTTCTTTTCTTTTCGAAAAAATTATCATAGCTGGTATACAAGTATGTATGACAAAGAGATGAATGCTACAGTACGATAAGACTAAAATTATTATACATATAATCAGTAACTTAACTGAAACAGCTTGGCGTAACATCAATACCAAATAAATTACCCAAACTGTCAATTTTTTTTTTATATAAATATCTTTAATGTTTTCAGATCTCTCATGAAGTAGTAATTCCCAGCGTGTGAAATATTATTAGAATTACCCTTTACAACCGAAAGATATCACGCAATTAACAGTTAAAAAGATTCTAATATGCATGAAAACAGCATAGCAAAAGTTTTCAGAAAGGTGAAAGTTATAATCACTCACTTTATATGCAAAATCTTCAAAATTTAATTACAATTAGCTTTCAGTATAAATTAAATCAGGGTAAAATAAAAAGTTCTACAAATTGTCATAAACATGTATTCTACATATGTATCTGAGTATGATGTACAAACTATACCAAATTTGAATGAAAACTGACAAAGCATGTCCACGATACCACATTTTGAAAAAACAAGATGTTGCCAGTCAACCATCTTTGATCTGATCACAAACACAAATCGCCATAGACTTGTATCCTAACTATGTATATCGTATGTACTGAATTTGAACAAAAACTGACAAAGCATGTCCACAATACCACATTTTGAAAAAACAAAATGGTTGCCAGTCGGCCTTTACTGAACCACTGCATTTGCATATGTCCTACATAAAGTGCGAGGTACATGCAATGAATCAATGGAATTGGTCCAGAGGGTTCTGAAATACGACTCTGGATGGACGGACTGTCATACGAACAATCAAATTACTTCGTTTGAATGGGGATTAATAAAAAGTTCTACATTGGGAGGCTTTGATTGAATCTGAATTTCCACAAAAAAAAGCATATTATAAATTGCTTTAATTTTGAAAGAGACAAATTTTCAATGACTCGCAAAATTTTGTAGCAGCGAAAATTTCTCTGAGATCCTATACACAGTGTCAAATCACGAAAATGTGTGGCAGTGATACATTTTGCATTGTTGTTCAAATAATTTTAACAGAAAACCATCGCAAAAAAACAAGATCATATATTATAATAATTAAAATAACAAAATCTACATTTCGTTTATATTCCCTTTAACCAGAATTATCAATCACCAAATAAACCATGTACAAAATTGAAATCTAATACAATTGCGCCCTCTGGTGCCAATACTGAGACATGATAACACAGACAGATATCAGAGCCATGATTGACAGTTTCTTATGAACATAAACAATTCTATAATATTTCATCAAATTTGTCCACAGATGTATGACCTAGATTTAACACTGAAAGTTAGTCGATATATATTTACGCAGATGTGAACTGTGGAAGGACTGTAAATGAAGCAGTCTACTTAAACAAATATACATTGTAGCTTGCGGCATATTACAAGCTCAGTGCATCACAGTATGCATTTCAAAATCAAAATTACAATGTCCAAATACGCTGGAAGGTAACGAATTGCGACAAATAAAACCACACACATAAAATGAGGTCATACGACACAAGTAGTTTAGAATTGTTAAATTGTCTCAATGTTGGGACGTATTATGAATAGAAGTGTCGATATTAATAATTTTTTTTTAAATGTTGGAGATCATTTATTGATCAGTTTTCAAGCCAAGATAAATGTAGACTATACACACGGCATTATCAGCTCAGAAGTCATTAACGTAGAAGCCAACTAAAAAATAAAAATACAAAACTCAGTAAAAAGTTCATTAGGATTTAATGTAAAATATTTTTTTTTCTGTAATTAATTTTTTTGCTGAAAAGACATTTTGGCTGATTGGTAAAATGTAAAATATAAAAAAAAAAGATTATTTTTATTGGATTTCATTTTTATTTATTCACACCTTTAGCAAAAATAAATTCGAAATGAAAATAAAAAAATTGACAGTACTCTGCCCCAGAATACAAGGATATTTCTGTTTATAAGGTACACACATGTACCAGTTTTGTCAGTGAACCTTCTAAACATGAGTACTTCATATCTAAAAGTTTTACATGTGAAAAGAGGGTGATTAATTACATACATTTCCTAAAATTAGTTTTATTGTCTCAAACTTTTCTCAGAATCAAAAACAGGTTAAAATGAAATAATGCTTTAATTATACTACCATATTTGCTCTATTAAAGGGCATATAGACAAATAATGTATAGTGGTCATAGACACTCTCCATCATTTATGCAAGTACTTCTAATAGAGCAAATATGGTATTGTGTTTAATGAAAATGTCTTGAAAATAACATTTTTTTTGCATATTGGCCTATTTTTTCAAAATGACAGTTCTGTTGCCTAGTTACTGCCAAACTGATATATACATTAAATATCGGCATGAGATTTTACCAATCTAAAGTACGAACAGGATTACTAACTGAAATATCTCCCATTAATCAAGATAAAACACTAAGTACACATTGCTAATTGAAATGCTAATCAGATCATTCCATCTCCCCTGTTAATTGGTAAATAAAGGTATACAATAGTAATTTATGACATAATTAAAACGTTCACATTATCTGAAGATAGACCCCATATGTCCCAAAAAAGGAAAAAGAAGATTACGTGTTCACCAAAAATTGGATGGAAACCAACACAACCCAAATCTATCATTTTTAACTGACAACAACAACAAAAACCACAACATTTTGCGAGTCTATTCACAGACACAAGTTCATTTCAAATCCAAACCAAATAATGTAAACCGTTTCAATTTTTATTCGACACATCTATGGAAGTCGGAGAAATCAGCCAATTTGTAGCAAAGAAGATTTCATGTATTTTCTAACACAAGCGTAAGCATTAGAGTAACTTTATTAAAATGTCATCCACGTGGACGCCCTTAAGTCATTTCAGGCCGTGAAACACATTATAATAGGCATCGCATTTTATCATTGCTGAATGTTGGCGTTTATAAAATCTTAATCAGAGATTATAAACAATAAAATAAATATTAAACACAAAAAATCAAGAGTATCAAAACAATGAATGCAAGTTAGTGAGCCTAAAACATAACGTTGTGATTTCTAATGTATCACGACTCCCATTTCTTCTAATAAAACATTTATGCGATTGAGAAGTATGATCAAAAATGAGTCAACGTATTTATGACCCATAGCATGTAAATATTGAAGTAAGTATATTGCATTGTAACATTATATCATATTCTAATCTGTGTACATAAATATTTGAATCAATAATCCCTTAACTCCTTAACCTGAGATTCACAGCCATTTTCTTTTACTGATTTGTAGGATATTTTTATAGATAAAATAAAAGAAATCAGTCAATCTTATTTCAAAGAGCAAAATTGACACGAGCTTAACAAGGTTACAGATAAAAAGATATAAGACATAGCAGATATATTCAGGCATGGCTAAGTCAGTATCTGTGTGCTCCATAAAATACAGTGGTCTGTGGTTTTTTGCAAGTCCAAAATAAAATAGAATTTGAGTGTGAGTCTATTTGCACCTCTACGATGCATAACAGCATTACACATCATGTAGCCGCATTCCTCGTTGGATCAAGCATAGAAGAGAGTGCAACATTTGTCCCCCCCCCCTAAGTAGCATGTGGTTACATTTATGTTTAATCTAATCAATAAATTATACCTTATTTTCACAATTATATGTTTTTTGTTTTTACAAATGTATATTTTTTTTCTATGAATTGCATCTTTTATTGCATCACAATGATCAGTCTAACAATTTGGTTGCGCCCTCTTGTGGTGAAAAATTAAATTCCCAAAATTTATTTTGAAATGTTTTCAAAATGCACTTATCAGATTAATTTTATTATAATGTACAAAAAAAATATGAAATTAGTAACAACTAAATTTCACAATTATGGAAAATCTGATTATATATAAGTTAGTAAAATGTATAAATGTACCTATTTCTTCCTTCATTTTAACCTCCTGGGGGGAAACGGTGAATTAATAGCGTCCCTAAATTGAACATAATCTATTCTATTTAATTAATTACATATGCAAAGCACGTCCATTTCATCTGATCACGTAGGCATGAACCATTAGAACATAAAAGAAACAGTTAATTCAATATTGAACCTTATTTAATTATGCATACAAGATCAGTCCACTTTAAACTTGGCCACGATTTTATGGTTAAATGTATGTTTGACGAGAAAGTCAATGTAACCGCAAGAAAACAGAAGAGAACACAAAAGTCAATGTCTGGCATCTTTTGTACAATAAAAGATCGAAACGTGTAGGCAATGCAAATACTGTCCATTTGGAGAAAAACTAAAATAAAAATTATAAAAATATTATAAATATATTGCATATTGCAAGTGAGAAGGAGTGGGGTTATAGCATTCAATATATCCAAATGCAATAAAGTGAAAAAAAAAAAAAATATTGTAGGTAGAGGTAGGTGTTTTAATTAATCTTGCTATTTGCTAGGAATAGTTCATCATGTTATATGAAGAAATATTTTGCAAATGAAGTTTTCCAACATATATGATGCACATGTACAAGCCCATATTTTCATTTGAAGAATTAATCCACCATGCATTTACAAACAGGGAGTAAACAGTCTCCAGTAGCCACTTTTCAGTCGTCCATAAAAAAATATAGTAAGGATGCTAAATCTATGCATGGTCAATATACCAGATTTACACTGATTTTAGTATTCGGTCTAAGTTTTTATACCCTATACATCGTTTGCATGCGATAAAGTCAATCATAAAAAACTGACCGATGCGTAACATAGGTCATTCATATAATTCACAAATGGTACTGACCATCGCTATCATATCGCCTATGCTTTCAGAGCTAGTTTGTCACCAGGCACCGTCAGAAATGTATTGGAAATTTGCATGAACCACTTGCATGAAATCCACTGATGCAAGGTCTGAGTATTCGTTTCATACTCAGTCGGACCATAGGAACGGCTGCAACCGCTCTCACGCTTTCATAAAAGGTATTAAAACTGTCTTGTGAATGTATTTGTGCAGTCACATTGAATATCTTCAGACGATGTTATCAACTTTAAAAATGCAGGCTGTGTGGGTAACAGTGAAGTGGCTTTCAATGTTAAACAACTTTACAAACGCAAGTTCAAACTGCTCTGTTTCATTTTTTTTTTTCATTTTAGTCCAGAATAGGCATATAAATAATGTTAACCACAAAATACCAGAATTTACCATCTTGGACATTGTATGCAACAGTATTGTCCTTGACATTGCATGTCTGGGACAATACCTTCGCTATACGATGCACTCACAACCCTCAGAAGTAAATTCCAGTATTTTGTGAATTATTTCATATTACATTCACTAATGTTTGTCTATTTCCATGTTTCTTATTTCCATTTTGATATACACAGTACAATACAAATATTTACTTCTACGCTGAAATGAACAATGACAATGTTCAACCAAGCAATTACGTCAGTCCTCAGTCTTGGGAATAAAAGCAAGGTGTATCTTTACTCATTTACATTTAATTATATGTTTACTATCTGCATGAAACCAATCACATCTGAGCAGATAATGATGAGTCATCCCAATTAGGAAAGTAGAAATCAATTAAGGCCAAAGTAACCAAATTTTCAGTTTTTTATGACAGCAAAAAATCCTAAAAGCAGATCAGAAAAGTGGTAAAAGATTATACCCATTGATATCTTGGGAGTCTGGAGAAGGTTGCTTGCACACAAATATTTTATTCACGTACTCCCACAACAATTTGTCTTTTCACAAAATAACTACCCCACAGAATTTCAAACACAACAAACAAATTCAGTTTGATTTGAGGTTTCCTTGCTTGAAATAGCTTGACACCAGTCAACATTTGCGGCAAGACCAATTGACAATCTTGGGTATTCACAATTCTGCATTCGAACATTTCTTTTGTGAATTAAATTTATATTTTATATATTCGCCAATTTAATTCATCAGGCTTGAATATTCCTCCCACATATACCGTTAGTCAGTGTGTTTTTCGTCTTCCAAACCACATGCATGCTAAGACATAAAAAATAAAGTTCATTACTCAGGCCGCATTCTGACCACCAGGTGAGTGCCACACTTACTAAAGCAGTAACATCAGTGAAGTTAAAGGGTGGTTGTCCTCGCGCCACACATGTGTGGGATATATGGGTCTCATTAACGAGTACAAACTGAGACGTTACCAAGCTCTAATTAGGTATTATTTAGGTAATTGGAAGGTATCGAAGGTGTCACTGGCGGTAATTAGTGCAAGTCGCGCCCAGATCAAACCTCATACTTGTGATTTGCATTAGAAGAGCGCATTGGATTGTGGGAAAATCAATGTTTATCAACACAAATGTCGAACATGCGCAGCGCGACATCTGTCACCCTTTAATCTTGTAAATATGATTTGGTGGCTTAATCTACAATGTATATTTAGCATAAATTAGTTGGGATGAAAAACTTACATATCAATGTTATTGGTAGATCATAACAACTGTACTTCATTAACAGGTGTCTGAACAATGGCCTCAATGCTTGCACTTAACATCCAAATAAAAAAAAACTCTAACGATGAAATTTTCCTTTTGAGGGAAATTGGCACAACATACTGTGAAACGCATTATGAATTATTTATGTTATTTATACTCAAGAGGGCCCTGAGGTGAGAAACAGTTTCAGATATCTACAAGAATTGACTACTCATCACGACAAGAACAATGTGATTTTTTTACCCAGGACAGGCACAGAACATGGAACTGCATCACAGTTTTACGTTCCCTCTGACAGATTCATAATCCTAAATGCTGCAAACCTAGCATGCAGGCCAAGTGGCAGCTGACCATAGAAGTCAAACCTACAATCTCCCTAATGCTGGGGGGATACACTAAACACCACAGGTTGTGAAAGATGAATTTTACACAATCATGACATTTCGCAAGAAATCTAGCGGTTACAATCAACAGTCAAATAAATGAGTGATCACTTTAAAAAAAAACTCACATTAATAACGAAAAAATAATCAAATATAAATATTTAAAACTAATATTCATCCATGCAGTGCATTTCTGTGTACACAGAGCCATGTAAGTTCTGAATTCATATCCTTCATCATGTTTTTGTATCTCATCAATATGATTGATGGGACATGTCAGGATATGATTCCTTCATGTAATAACACTCCAACAGAGAAGACAGCCCACACTGTTTGCTCTTGTGTGCTTGCTGCAGGTTGGATGGATGGCAGTACTGTATTGCCTCTATTGGAAGTGCATCTCCAATAGATGTGCACAAAAAACATTATTGTATGCTGGATCATTAAGATATACCACATTCCGACAATAGAAACATCTCTGCTATTTAGGAGTCAAAAGTTTCATTGTCTCAAAACAAAAATTCTGTTTATATTTGTTCAATTATGTCTGGTCACTGAACAAAACCAATCAAAGCACGTCAAAGAAATGATGCTAGCTAGATGCATATGCAAATGAGACCCAATTCTCAAGTTCCTTTTCCCAATTCATCCATCAAGATGAACTGCTTGGTGATAAGACCTGAAAACTCGTATCTCAGTGATAAATGTGGTGCAATCAAAAATCCATTTAATTACTTCACTGCTCTATTAAAGACCTCCATTAAAGTACAACCTCAGCTTTCCCCCATGGGGTTCACACTATTGCTTAGGAAGTGAGTACAGTGCAGTACCAACACGAGTACAGTGCAATACGATATTCAAACAATGACCTGTATTTGGTTTAATATTGCTTTTTAAAACTTGATTATTAAGATTACCGGTATTACCACAGAAGTAGCTTGAATCTGGGTCTACTGCATGGTTTGACACAAAAATCTTAAGGTAATCACTCATGTCTGCTCATGTCATATTACGTGTATGAGAATTAAAAACTTTGAATTACAGTATTTGTTCTAATAGAAGAGCACTAATAAATGTTTTGTCCAATATTTTGTTTATAGCAAATGGTCAATATATTGCAAATTTTTAAAATGTCAATTCCTGTTTTGGCTTCTAAAAAACGTTTATGGTACATTTCGAGTATCGATATAATCTGGGGTGGTTATTTCTTAAATACCATAATCATCCAACTTGGAGCCCACTCAGTTCCAGAAATCATGGGTGGATGTGCACTTAGCCAAGCATTCTCGTCGAAAAATGATGCAAATTTAATTTTATTAATTATTTTATCATTTTAATTCACCATGTTTCAGATTAGGAGGAATATTATGCCCTAGGGAAAAATAAAATTGTGAATTTAGTTGTGTCGACACTGATTTTCACAACAGTTTTACAATGAATTGATCACAAAAAA
Organism: Saccoglossus kowalevskii; assembly: GCF_978046115.1. Classification (NCBI taxonomy): domain Eukaryota; kingdom Metazoa; phylum Hemichordata; class Enteropneusta; family Harrimaniidae; genus Saccoglossus; species Saccoglossus kowalevskii. Next base: position 27,930,771 of record NC_140659.1, on the reverse strand, counting down.
TACACACATATTTCATGTATCGTATTTGCTGTATTAAAGTGCATCTCAAAAATAAGAACGCACAAGTCAAAATTACATATACTCTTGTAATCGATTTAAAGGGTGGCAGTCGTCGCGCCATGCATGTGCGAGATATACGATTCTCATATAAACAAAAATGGTGACTTTGACTGTTGCCCAGATCAACGAGTACAAACTGAGAAGTTACCAAGTGGCGATAATTAGCACAAGTTGCGCCCAGATCAAACCTCATTCTTGTGACTTCCATTTGAAGAGCGCATTGGATTGTGGAAAAATCAATGTTTATCAATGTAACAAATGTCACACATGCGCAGCACAATGACTGCTGCCCTTTAAATGAAAAACATGTTGTACACATTATACGAGTAAAGAAAGTAGCACGTAACTCGAAAACTCAAATCTGCTGACACATGTATTGTATATACACTATATCATGTTTCTGCACAACATCTTTATTGGGCGGATGATGGTTTATAACTTACCCCGGCACATATATATTACATGTAGTATACATAACGAAGATTTAAAAGCACAAAGAAAAAATGTGCTGTGGCACTTTAAATCATAAAATAGTAGTTAATTTAACATACACAAAATGAAATAAATATCAAAACAGTGAAATTAAATAGATTTACATTATGTAAACTGAATAAAACATACAAGACACGTACCGTAAAATCTGTATTAGAAGCCGCATCTCTAATAGAAGTCGCACCCATTTTTTTTGAACAAATGTTAAGCAAACATTCACCATTTCTCATATGTGTACATGCTCGAATAGAAGCCACATCCCTTCTGTTGCAGTGTATCATTTTAATAGAAGCTGCATCTTCTAATACAGATTTTACAGTATATATTGATTCAAATAGATGGTAAATCTTGGTTGAAACTGACAAAACAATTTGATATCACGAAATTAACTTGACACCCATTGAATAATATATAGAGTATGAGTATAAATCAAAATGATAAGCATTTTTACAATAGTTGCGTTCACGCACAGCTCCTTAGCACGGGCTATGAGGTCAAATTCCTTAGCCTGTGCTAAGCAAACGTGCGTGAACGCTTAAGCACGGGCTAAGGAATGCTAAGTACGGGTTAAATCTGATCCGAATTTAAGACGCGGTCTAGACCCTTAGCACGGGCTAACGAAGTATGCGCGAACGCTTAGCCCAGGGCTAAGCGCCCTCTGCATCAACCTTTGGGTGTGAACAATATGCACGTGATCAAATATATCCAAGTTTCTCATTCCCAAAATGGCAATCGAGCTCAGTGTACACGCTTCCACACTGATCGGGTCGCTGTAGTCATGGATGTACTAGTACATCCATGCTGTAGTAGAGCGTACAGTAGCTTCAATCGTAGACAAAATAAATTTGGTTCGCTGTCTACGACATGCATTAATAAAACTCTGTAATCTGTTACGCCGTTGTATACTGTTTCTGTGCACCCAAATAAGATGGGTCCGTTTTCTCTCGCGTTCCAGTGCATGCCGCTTCAAAATTAGAACGAAACATGTCAGCAACAGAAATAGAAATTCGCGCGTGTCATCCATTTTTCGTTCGTAAATAGCGGCTTGCCAAAGGTCACCAACTGATGGGGCCCCTTAGCCCGTGCGAACGAATGGCCCTCCCTGTGCGTGGACGCAATTGGATTTAGCTGAAATGCAAATATGCTAGATAAGCCTAAATCAGGTTAAATCTTAGCCCGTACTTCGTGTAACGTGAACACAACTAATTGTAAATTACGCTGACAACAAATCAGTATAAACTGATGTCATGCTGATTATTATTATGTACATGTATATAGGTACATATAAATCCACTTTTAGTTTCTTCAGCGATAACCTCTAACGACCTTTGAACAACGATAGTGATTGATTTCGAGTAAAGCCTACAATGGATCCCAATTCATTTACATTTAAGCTTCGGCCCAGTCCAGGATAATCAAATATACAGACTAATGGACAATTACTGTTCCAGTTACAAAGTGTTTATGACTAAGCTGTATATCCTGATTGATTCTGTAATGGACGTATTGAATTGCGATAACCACAGAATGCTTTTTTTGAATGTGAGATGAGTTTAGATTTATTACGTCTTCGAGAAATCCCAAAAAAGTGAGAATCGGTAATTATTAACCGTCACAGGAGGTACTGAAAACTTACATACTGAGATGAGTTCTTGATGTCCTCCAATCCTCCAAAAGATACCGAATTTACTCTATCGGAAGTGCATGCAAGGCCAAAATAAGTTTTTTTGTTTTTTTGTTTTTTTATATTTTGAAGACAAAACTCAAGAAATGCAGGCGTATTTAACATGATATTTACCGTACATAAGAGTATGTGCTTCTAAGAGAGTAAATACAATAGTAACAGCGATAGAACAACATGTAGGCATGGATTCTATAGTAGTACATGGTGTAGACAATAACATCCTGCTTTTTTGCGAAGAATACACTAAGAATGATGGCGATATAATTCCTTTCGAGTGCCGTAAGGTTTCACGCCAAAATTTGAATGCAACATTTTGCACATTCTTTGTATTTTCGTAAAATTTCCATGTCAACTTCGGATCAAATGGACATAATTTCCTATCAGTTACAAGTCTTGATCAAAGTTTTCAACAAAAAATTAGGTTAATTTTTGTGAAAAGTGACAGAAGGATTGGCATTAAAAAGTTTGAACACTTTAAATTAGAAATAAGTTTGTGTTCAATGTAGATTGCATTACAAAGAAAACAGATTGTACCAGTACAGTATATCAATGCATCTTAAAGAAGTTTAATAGCATGGTAACATTCAGGGCAAACATGTACAGACAAATTACTAGCCCCAGAACATAGACATGAGTAGAATAGTGATGTATTCATAGAATTTAAACATAATAAAATGGGAGGTCAATTCAATTTTATGGGGGTGGGTAGGATTTATCACCACAATACAGCTAATAGCAACTTGTGAACCCCCCCCCCTTCAATACTCGAAACGAGGTTATGTCCGATTACAATGTCAATTTCAGAGAAAATATCAATCAACTAAACCAAGACTTTCTTGCCTTTTCCAGGATTGACTTTACACAAGGTCAGGCAGCTAAAGTGAAAGGTGACACCCCACTAAGTGAAACAAGGTATTTCCTATCATCACCTACATTGTACATGTACTAGTATTACTTGTAATATTGCATTGTTTGTGTGCAGTCACTACATCAATGCTGTGTTGGTCTGACTTCTCAGTGGGACATGAACTCAATATTAAAGTGATTGTCGTTTACTGCAAGGTCTTGCGTATTGCATTAAAGACGCGAACCGAATGATTTAATTTTGAATTTAAATATCCTTTTTTTAACCTCAATGTCAAAATGCCAATCTTTGAGAGACTTAAAATATTACCTATACTTCATCAAAATTGACCATCATCAAATGTATATAGCAAATTAATAAGCATGGAAATGATCGCAAAATACTTTTGCATTTGTCAAATCTCATGCAATGTTTTGATGTCGCTCTGACCTTTGTTAATCCTGTTTTTACATCTGATTTCACACATAACACTGTATCTCACAGAGAACGGAAATTGGTCTATTACAACAGTATGCTAAGTAGTGTGGTTTTTGCACCAAACTTATGATTGGTCGGTTGGACTTGAGTTCAAACCATACCTTGATTAAACACCACAAAGGATCGACTCCCAACTCTGGGTGAATGTACAACATACTGAACAGAAAGTTGCATAAATTTATTTTCCAATCTTATCCAGAGTGACATTATAATTAAAGAGGGCATTATTATCCCGCTGGGGCATTATACTATCCGTAGTATTCCCAAGAAGGCAAACAAAATATATTGCCACATATTTTTTCTTTAACAGGAAAGTACAACATTTCCTGTTCCCTAAAGCAATTAGGATTCGACCTATATTTAATATTACTGAATTGAATCAATTTTTTAGACCTATATTTAATATTCCTGAATTGAATCAACTTTTCAGACCTATATTTAATATTACTGAATTGAATCAACGTATTGAAAATTTCACTCGAAATGTACACACATTCGGTTAACATAATTTTAGAAACTTTTCATTGATAGAATTTAATACAAATAAATTATCATTATTTTTTTTTAAAGTGGCACTATGAATTGTTTTTAAATGAAAACATCAATCATAGTTCAGATTGCCAAACAATCTTGCTATCAATCAACAAAGCACCCCCAAGGTAGGATATTTCAGGATTTGTTTTTCCAAACTACTTCAAGTAGGAGTAACTCGGAAAAGAGGCAAACATTTGTAAACTTGCACTAGAAAAAACTATTCAACACATTAAGCAAATAAAACAAAATAATCAAAAAACATCCGAATGAGCTGTAAGTCATTGAAATTGGAACAATTAATTAATACTTCTTAGAATTCATGTAAAATCAAATCATCTAATACATCACTTAGCCTTAATATTGCAACTTAAATGTTTTTGTTTTTTTTATTCGTATTTGTTCTTATTGTATTGTAGTGTATTTAGAATTGTCCTAGTCTTGTAATACTTTTTATTTACCATACTGAACCCGCTGATGGTTTGGTAGTGTAATAAAGTTATTATTGAAGTACTGTCAACAAGATGAAATAAAGAAACCTTCAATAATGTTTGCGACATTATTAGGTGAATAGTAGAAGATTCTAGCTGCTTTATCTGTCCCGTTTCGTTGTCAGTGTACGTTGTCATAGGTCTTGAGATTATTGCGTTCCACACCAACATGCTGCAGGGCATTTGTATTCATTCCCGGCCGGAAATTGCTACTACAAGCCCTAATCCATTTCATGAGACATGTGGACAATAATTAAAAACGTTGTACAAGTCACACTAGTCAGGGCAGAGGGTAAACCACGGAGACAGCTTGGCTACTAAATTTGCATTACGTAATATGTACAAATGCTGGTGCCACTAAAGAGTAAAAAAAACTTCAACTGAATCATGAGAATTTATTTACTGTCAGTGGTTTTTCAAAACAACCAAAATTTTCATAATACCATAAACTTTAAATTGTTATGCTAAAAATGTTCTCTGTCAAGTTTTAGGTTTGATTAAGAAATCAAGTTTCACTCCAATGTAGAAATCTATTTGTAATTTTTGAGAAAGCTGACTATAGATATGACAGTATCATATTTTGAGCAAATGGGCCAAATAATTACATGCAACACAATGATAAAGTTAAATGGCCTATTTTTTTAAAACACAAATTTTTTAAAAAATTTTGAATAACAAAAAGTACCCTACCAATCACAATATACGGTACAATATTATAGTGTGTTTTCCATTCATAATTAGGCTTCTACCTGAACGAGAATGAGACCCATTTGTAATCTATTTACATAATACTTAAAATAGTTGCACAAATCAACCATTACAATACAAAACTGAATACCAAATTGTGGCATCATCAGATGATTTTTCCAGAAACCAGAGAATAAAATTTCTTGGAAATGGTCAATTGACATTTTATCTTATATTTTGTTACCCGGTACTATGGTAACAGTATTCTGCTCAGTAATATCAACATAATTATTATACATTGCTGCATAGAATCATACATAATATTAAAAATAAAAAAATTGCAAAATTTCTCCTCCATGCAAAAATGTATGCAATATGGCAGAATTCAAGGAGTGCAAACGCATTATATTAATTTCACTGATGAAATGTATTCCATTTAAGTGATATTAAATCATTGTAAGATATATATAATTATAATATAACATCTATACTGAAGGAATATTAATACCCAACTACATAAACAAATCTAAAATGAAATCGCATTTTTGCTTTATTTTTAATAATAATTAATTGCTGACTGATTTATTACATTATTAAATTGACATGTCATTGTATCGTGTTTTTTTTAATACAATCATAAATTAAAAGAACAAAATTGATGTCACTCACAAGCAATTACCAACATCCTCAATTAATTCTGTTTGAGAAGAATTTGTGTTAACTCTAAATTCAGCATTCTAGAACCCTTCAAATTTGAGAGAAACCCTTATCACAACATTAAGGAAATCCATTTGAAATAAACATACAGAAGGTTGACTCATCTGCACTATCCAGACTCGCTACATAAAAATTCTTACTCCTAGTACCACATAATTACCACTAACTCATTGGAGAAATCCATGCTATTAAACCATTGTATTTTCCCAAATCTCAACTAATCAGGCAAGACCTATCAATATTTTCACAGAATAAAAGCATCATCTTTGGGTAACCAAGCTTATATCTAATCCACTTCACAATCAGAAAAAACATAATTATATATGCAGAAAAAGAGTAGGTCAAATTTATTTTTATAAAAGATCCCATGCCGTTACTTAGTATGGGGTAAGCTATGTCTGTGCTGAGAAGAGCAGCAATGCAAGATTGAAAAAGACACAACAGGAATACACAAGTCTCTCTTCAGTCAACACAACATGATGGATTGTATTATAAACATTCAAGACATGAATCCAAGAAACATTACAGCATACAAATAGCTACTTACTTGACTACAGTTTTTTCATTGTAAAACATGTACTCAATGAAAAAAGTACAAGGCATCTGAAATTAACAATCTAACAAGGTTCTTCACATCCCAAGAGTCTAAAGACTGGAAATGTTTTAGTGAAGATGTACTTAAGGGAGGTAGCCAGATAAATCAACATCAATCATCATACCAGCAATTGGCAACACTTGACAAGGTAGTAATTAAGGGAGAAGCACAGCTGCAGACTCCAAGGACTTACGAAAAAACGAAACGCAGCATGCACATGGTATTGGTAGCTACTGTGCAGAAATACAAAACATTTCAAGGTGCCCGTCTTTCAGCACCAGACCAGAAATGGAAATTAATCACATTGACAAGACTTACCTCATCATTTCAATTGAGAGGTGCAGACGTATGATATCCAAATTACTAGATGATCTATCAGACAGTAGATCCTAGAGAATCCAAAACACAAGGCATACAGGCAGTATACTCCTTCCACTTACTCCACAGTAAAGCAGTAAGTTGACTTAGCATTTAAACACTGTTTGCATAGTGCTTTATGCTAGCACTGGCACAAGTCATCAACATAAACAAATTGTCACTCAAAAAACAACCAGATCCAATCAGATAACAATCAAAACTGTTAACAATCAGCAAACAAGCATTAAAGTCAAAGCTATCTATCTGATTAATAAACCACACAGCAACAACTGTACTGCCTGGCTTTTCCAAAATCATATACACTGCAGTGAACCACCCATCTTAACCAGTACTTGTCCCCCTACTTGTATAATGGTTCATCCTAAACAAGGCTCCATGCAATTGGTATGTGGGACTAATTTAATTCAGGTTCAGTTATTTTGAGAACTTAAAATTCCAGCAGGGGAGCTCACCTTTACGGAAATAAAATGCTAACTATGTGATGACTGGGAGTCATTTTAAATTAGATCCATGAGGAATTGTGTTTCACATGAGTATAGAAAATAAAATGTTCTTTTCATCTCTCCAAATAATATGCGCTTTTTAATTAGTTATCAATTATATAGTTGGCACACCAAATACATTGAATACATGCAACATATGTAGAATTCTCAAATGTCGTCAATAGTAAAACTGTCTTTAATTTGAAACTATTTGAAAAGTACAGATTAAAAAATCTGAAAAGGTAGAGAGAGATTTTTTTTCTGTGAAATGAATCGATTCATAATGACAAGCAAATTGAAGAAATAAAAAATAAATATTTGCTTCCATATTAAATTCCTGCGTAATTTAATCCTAACTACTGGATTAGCATTTTGTAGTTTGGGATACAGGCATACACTATGACAGATGTGTTAATTAACTGTGGGTCTCAGAGAATTATTAATTCCATACAGCCAGTTCAAAACTCTTTGACAAACACACAATAGCAGGAAAAAATTCTATACAAAAAAATCCTGACCTTTTTCAAGAGACATATTATTTGTGGTGAGGATAAAAATATGTACTTACACATTCATTATCAGTTTCAGTTCAGAGTCACTGTGCACGTTAATATCCAAGAGGTGAAATGTGAAACGAGTGAACACACGTGATGCCCAGCAGTGAAATTACAATACACAAGTCCAGGTGGCAGATGAAGACATTAAATACATGTGCAGTGCTCATTATGAATGGACAAATTGTATGAGAGATCGTGGATGAGTAAACCCATGAAGTATGCTAGTGTCGTGCTTTATGCCTGCTAGGCAACAGTGATCACTCTACATATCAACTATGTCTGCACATACACATCCTGACAGTGTAAATTTACAACTACATTTGCAGTTTAAACTAACCACTAAAAAAAAGATCATAATTATCATAAATCTCTTGAAAGATCACTTTACAGATTTAATTAAAATATTTTCTTAACATAACACCACAGACCAATCATAGCTAGTTTTATACAATCAATCTTTACCAATCAGAATGGGTGTTATAAATTTAAATACCTAACTCAATCAGCTTGCTTGTAACATAACTTTATCAACTCCTGGCAAATATAATTCAAGTTAACAAAATGACATGCAGTGTGCCTAGTTACCACTCTAAATGTACTTTATCATTCAGGTAACAACTGACAGTGCCTGTACTAATCTTGTGTGTTCCTCCTTTGTTCATTGCTCTGTCGCAGCTATTAAAACAGTCAACATTCATGACATGATGTTTCTCTCATTCTTACAACCTGCTCACTTATATATATGTAGGTCACGGATAGAATAATTATGGCTTGTTCTACCAAACCACATTCAACTGTAAATTGTGTAATTTTCACTACTGATACTAGAAATTTGCGTGATTTCAGGATTTTATGGGATTTGTAAAGACAAAATTTGGTGAAAGTCATTGACACGTCGTTTTGTGAAATTTTAACTGCTACAATTTTTTTTTTTTATTTTCGCCGACTTGCTAAATTCATGAACAGCAGTAGTAGTACAGCTTTTTGCCTATTTTTATATATTTTTGGATAATTGTTGAATAAAAGGACTATAGATCTTGATCAAATTTTGCAAAACAAAATTAAGTGGGTTTTAATTTTGTGAATGGTAAAAAAAGTTGATCTTGGTGCTCAAAATGTTAAATTGAAGGGGTCGTCACCTGCGCACATGCAGGAATTGAGTCCCAAGCGACAATAACAACACACGCTAAAAGCGCAAAGGCTCATGGGTAGACGCTTGTTTGTAAACAATGACACGCTATGGCCATCTGACGCATGCACAGGTGACAACTCCTCCGTTTTAATTGACAAATACAGCAAATTATATAAAAATACAAACAAATTTACACAAAATTTTGCAGGACAAATTATGGTGCTGAAAAAGTTCAGTCAGTGACATACCAACTACTCACAAAAGATTAAAGTTGTAAAAATAATGGAGTATAAAAAATGTCTTTTCTTTCATGTATTCATATCGATGATCATAAATGTTCAACTTAGTGTAAAACATAAATTGTTGCCATTAAAAATGTTTGCTATTTCATGATAGCACAAAATTTCATAAAGTCGCTGCGACTCCCTAAGAGCCCTATGAAACTCACTTGACTCCCTAGGATCCCAGTGAAAGTCACTGTGACCCCCCCCCCCCCCCCCCGCTCCCTAAGGATACCTGTGAAAATCACTGCGACTCCCTAGTACCCCTGACTGTGTCTTTCTCGTGATAACTTCACTGCCAATTTTCCCTGAATAGCTAAATTACCATACACTATACCGTGGTATCATTGGAACATGACTAACCCTTTGACCGGCAAAGTCATCTTTTGTCACCTTCCACAAAATAATTTCTTTCAGAAATCATTATTGATCAATAACCTGTGGAGAAAGTTATATCAATTAGGACTAAAATTGACTAACAAGCAGCCTGTCGGCTGAGATAGCTCCGCTGTTAGCAATGCACATGGCAATTAAAGAACAGAAGATATCATTAGAAAATGAACAAATCTGAGAGAGGTTCACATGTAGTACCTATATATGTAATATCAAAGCAATTGGACTTGCGGTTTTCAACAAGAAGTCGAAAATATCACTTTTTACCAAAAATGACAAAAATATTCACCAAAATTAGAGAATTAAAGATTTCATTACAAAATGAACAAATCTGAGAGAGATCCACATGTAGTACCTATATATGTAATATCAACGCAATTGGACTTGCGGTTTTTAACAAGAAGTTGAAAATATCACTTTTTACCAAAAATGACAAAAATATTCACCAAAATTAGAGAATTGAAGATATCATCATGAAATGAACAAATCTGAGAGAGGTCTACCCAAGGTACGTATACACCAAGTATCAAAGGGTTCAGGCTTGTAGTTTTCAAGAAGAAGTCGAAAAAGTAAAACATTGACACGGACGACGACGGACGACAGGCGACCACGAACAATCACTCATATGATAAGCTCCGCTCGACAAAGTCGACAGCGGAGCTAAAAAAGGTATAGAAATATGTATAAAATTGTCCAAACTATTAATTTAGGTGGGCACAGTTACATTTAAGGAGTGAATTCTAGTTAGACACACTGATAACCCACTGAACACCACACATTTTCCCGCCTAATGTGGAAGAAGATTTTAAAAAGCACACAAATGAATGGCACAAGAGACAATTTTTTGTACATGAACAACTTTCACAAAATTTTGTCCTCAAGAGTTTCACAAAATTATCACATCAAAGATTTTTTAGAAAATTAAATGGTTTACAGATGTCAAAACAATTTTGGTTTCAATTTTTATTTCAATTGAAACGACTAATCATATAATTTTACTGTCTGGTGATCCTGACTTACACTTCCCACTGATTTGACAAATCAAGATAAATTTGTGATAACCACTTTGTTATTGAATATTGACATACATGTATATTATATCAAATTGGTGCACTAAGTGAAAGGAATGCTCTTAGCTTTAAGTGTATTTACTTTAATAATGTAGAATTGTATGCAAAAAAGAAAGAAGTGGGTCATTTTCTGTAAAAATCAAATTTCCTGAAATACATTATATTTTCATTTAAGCTGGACTTGTTTGTGTGGTTTGGGGATGCTGTATTTTTGTTCAACACTTTCACATAATATAATTTCATCATAATATTATTTCACCCTTTGAACAATTTCATTGTTGCTGCCAAAATTAAGAAACATTTGCCACAATTTTAAGATTTTTTTAAAGAAAATTGTTTATTTCCTGTAGGTCTTGTTCAAAATATGACATTCAAAAGGTTTATATATGAAATTCAGTAACTATTAAAACAACACAATTTACAATTATGCAAATCACCTAATTAATATGCATAAAATGCATCACAAATTTTAAAACACGAGCATGTTTTATAGTACATACAGCTATCTGTCTCAGAAGACACTGCTCATGATAAAGGAATATTATTTTTAGATTTTACTGAGCATATGAGCCTTTTTCAATCAGTGAAGTTTATACAACATAACCTGCCTGTTATTATCTGGGGATATAATTATTACCAGATGTTGTAGTTTGCTGTAAGCAGGAAAGACCACTGATCCATGTACTTTTACACAGGCGTGGAAGGTTACTGCACTTGGTAGACTCAACATTGTACTGACCATGAAATCCCAGTAAATGAGGATTGCAAGTTTATTTATCTTATTACTTTGGTTCACTGATTTCTCATTCCAGTCTCCATGCCAAGGTTCTTTAACCACTTCACCACCAGACAATTTCGTAACCTTGGACAAAGTAGTGCCCATTTACTATAAAATTTATGAAGTTTTTGGAATTTATTTTCACTGTATTCGGGGATGGTTCATAAAGTATAAATATAATAATCTTTTATGTTCAACTCATCAAAAATCAGTACAAATAAACTCCGTATAAAACACCAACAAATCGAAAATTACAGTAATATGTGTTTTCCATCAAAAATATTAGACATCATAAGTTGATCATAATCTATAAAACAGCGTCAGGTTATGTCTGTCCAAAACCAAAATTAATACATGTACTAAAATCTACAATCTACGAAAATAGAACGAAAAGAACTAATGAAATAGTGACATCAGACTATGAAATGATGTTTCCTATATATTTTGTATTTGTTCAAATAGAAATTTGCACTATAAAAAGGACAGGTCATATAGAAAAACAGATTTGCTCTATTAAAAGCTGAAAAAGTGATTTTGGTTCAAAAAGAAGCACAATCATGTAAAACGATGTCTTTTTAGTAACTTGCTACTGTCTGAAACTTTAAAATAAACAATTTCTCATCAAAAATATTTTATTATTATTGACTCTCAAGTAATTGTACACTACCAAGTCGAAAAGAAAATGGCATAAAAGATTATCTTCAAACCGATGACAGACAGTGATATGTATAGAGTTATGTAGATTAATTCCAGCACTGGTGGAGGAAGACAGGTTAGATTGATTAATGTTCTATGGAAGTTTACATTTTTATTTTCACATCCTAAAATTGAAGAGTGAGTTATGAGATGACATGTAGCGTGACATGCAATAAAATCTCATAGAAATGACAAACACAAGTTGGTTTAGAATTCATTCTAGCGTTTAGGATTCGGTTGGATGCCCTGCTCAAATAAACACATTTGAAGGCTGCTCTTTCACTCATTTCACTCCAGCAAGGAGTCAAGAATTGTTCTGTCATTTGAAGAAAGCAGAAAAATATGAATCTTGCCTGTCAATTCATGGTGTACAATGACCCATTATCATTTTGCCTGTTGCAGTGAACAAGGATTTCCTCACTAAAGACAAAGAGTTACATGTATCTTCCCCAAAAACATCTGTTCTTGTCAATAACAGAATTATTTGGAAAAAATAATGACAACTAGATGCACAAAAGATAGCGTTGAAACATCATGCTTAAACAACTCTCACGAAAATAAAACATACTGTAAATATTTTACGATTAGGGTATAAAATAAGAAAATCACGACAGACTGAAGACGTTAAAAGGAAGTAAATATTTTACCACAAAGAAACGGCTGAGCAATAAAGCGACAAATGAGATTTGAATAATTCAAGACGTTTCAAGTCTCAACGGTCAGAATTAAAATACGCCTGGAGTCTTCCCTGTGTAGCAAGAATATGTTCGGTGGGTCAAAGGTCAGCGATGACACAGCCGAGCGAACAAAGTGCTAATGCCAATGTTTTTAAGGGATTTGTTTTTATAATTGATGAGATGCACGTTTCATCAGAATTGCAGACATACAGCTCAGAGCTCTTCAACACTATATCGGCAAGTGGTATTAACAGGTTTCATATCTCTGCTTGCAAGTATGACATCATCATGTTAATAAATAATAATTGCCTGTTACTTTGTGTAATGAAGTGTAATAATAGTTTTATATGTTTGACTAGGACAACATACTTTTAAAGTTTTAAGTTTATTATGCACATGCTGCTGGGAAAGTGGCGACACATTCAGGTCGGGAACTTAGAGAAACTTTCACTAAGAGGCATGCATCTTTATGTTTTTTTAGTTCTACAAAATTTGCAAAATTTAGATGCACTAAACTACAGTATATTGAAAAGCAGTTCATAGGAGAATATTCATATCTCAAAAGCTCAGCAAAGGAATTCTAGCAGTACTGTATTCTCTCTATTAAAAGCACATACAATTATGTAAATGAGATGTGCAATGCTTATAATAAATACAACTATTGCATTCTGTTGGCTACTACAATAATAATTTGTAATATTTACAAAATTTGGCTAAATATTTCACAAAAAATGTTGCATGGCTCAAATATTGACTTATGTAAACTTCAGAAACACCAGATGGCATTTGACACAACATTATTACATCTGATATTTTGTTCTATTTTATTGTCTACTAACAATCCCTCATATCTTCGACATAAAAAACACCTGCTACAGTACTGTTGCATGAAATATGGGACTCTACACAAATGATATCATTGTAATTTATTAGGCTGCATGTCAAGTTTTTTGGGGGTGACAGGGACGGACGAAACGAGGGGATGTGACATCCACTTTATTTTTTTTTTAGGATGTAGAAAGTAGAGTATTTTATGAGGGAGCTGTAGGGAGGATGGCACCGATAATCTAGTTCATCCCTGTCACCTCCATATAAATTTACTACTGTGCTAGCCTACACTGATGTAAACAAAAAATACAGATGAGAAAGATGATGATTTCCCCAGCTATTTAATATAGAACGAGCCAGTAATTCTGTAATATTGTTCATTATTAATTTGTTTGAACAATTATATTTTCCAGTTTTTCAGAATTGTTTGCTTGGACAACCAAGTATTATTTTTAATATAATAATTTTAATTATGGTTGTTGTAAATTTTTTAATGATGTTACTTTTCTTGTTTACAAGTCAAAACAACGTAAAATAGATAAATAAATGCTAACATGAAACGGAAATGCAAGAAAGCAGAATTTTCTTTATTAGATTAGCATCACATTTGCATAGGTAATTGCCATGACACTCAATGAGGTTCCATTGGTGACCTTTAAAAAATATAGAAATCCTCTATATGATTTCTATATAATTGACCTTGAAATTAGGTGTTCTCTCAACTTTCAAGTTCAAGTCCTTCAATATGCTGAAAATGTTTAATTTAGTTGGTTTTTTTAGACCGGTCTACCAAATAGTCTCAAACACTGACAGTTGATGTATTAAAGATGTTAACAGTTATGACAGGATATTTAGTTCAAGTTCATGTTGTTCCAACAGTGGGAATATTAATCTGCATATTGTCATTCAACCGTAGAGAGATTCTAATCTGCATGAGTCTACATTTGTTCTAACTGAACCACTGAAATCTATGCACTTTCCATTTTTCAACACTGGAGGCGCATTAGTAGTCTAACTATGGATAGTAGTACATTGTATACACGTGCATAAATTAAACCTCCCACCTTATTTATTCGCGCAATTTTTTTTCTTAATCATTAATAATTTTGCACCAAATAAAGTAAAATTTTTTAAGAAAATAAACAAAATAATCTCCATAATGTGATCACAGTTGACCATAGCAGTGTGACTTCATTTGTCCCTGGCAGTATTACCTTAGTTCACCAGGGTAGTGTGCCCTCAGTTGACCTTGGCTGTGTGACTTCAGATGACCTCGAATGAAGAATGCCTTCACATGGCACAGCATGAAAATATAACTGGATGTTTAATCAGCAAATTCCATTTTCAACAAAAAATAAATAAACTTTTATTGCTAATGTTTAATAGCTGTTTTATTAAAAATCCCCGACAGAGGTAATTTCAATTTTCTATTTTTAGAAACACTTAATAAGTTAATTCTGAAGCGATTCCTGCTTTTTACATCTCTGCGGGGTTATCTTATGAAATTTCAAAATCTTCAACCCCCTGTGGAGCACTACAACAAGTGAATTTAAGACTTCCTAGCTACAATTACAAATAATGGGCAGTCAATGAAACTCTTTTGTATATAAAATAAAGATAACAGTTCTTATGGCTTGCCGCATTGAAACGCTAGCATCAATCAGACTGTTCACAAACTTTTATATTTTCATATTTAAAGCGAGGGAGTCGTCACCTGCGCATGCGTCAGATGGCCATGGCATGTCATTGTTTACCAACAAGCATATACCCATGAGCCTTTGCATTTTTAGCGTGTGTTGTTATCGTCGCTTGGGACTAATTTCTGCAGGTGCGCAGGTGACGACCCTCCCGCTTTAATATTTTTGTGACAGGCGACAGTTCCAGACGTTATGTGTCACTGTTGTCACTCATGATTTTTTTTATGTTCAAATTGCGGGGGAAGAAATGATGTCACTCAAAGAGATAAAGGTTAGCCTTGATTTGAGAAATATACACTAATTAGTGAGAAATATACACTAATTAGGGAGGCATGAATAATGTCAAAGATTCATATATGATAAGGGTATGCAAATGTGTGATATGTGACAATGACCTCACACATGAATTGAAAAGTCACATGAAATGTGAGATGGTCTGATCTTAAAGAAAAATCAAAAGACAAATCTACATTAATGCAATTAATGGAAAATTAGTAAGCCTGTGAAAGAACTGGTTCATGTTAATCTTACATATTTTGTATTTTAGAATTGGCAACTGTTTACGCAAGTGAACCTTTCCAAGAAATATGATCGATAGAGGTGCACATAATTTAATTCCTTTCCCTTGAGTTCTTCATATCACATAGTACATAGTTATAAAACTTGCATATTTTCTAAATCCTTGATAAGATCTAACCATTAATAATTATTGACAAGTTTCAATAATTTTTTGCAAAAAGAAATTTGCTCTAAACAAACTCGTCCTGTTAGACCTCTATGCTAAGTGAGAAGCTGACTGATTTATTTTGACATTCACCCAATAAATTAGGACTTGCAAGCTCTGTGCATCACAAAATGATTGACCTTGGATCCAAGTTCAATGCCCAGAAGACAAAAAAATGCGTTTCCATTAGAGGAATTTGAGTATTACATGTATTATGCAAGCATGACTGACCGTAGCCAGGTTTTGCAGATTGACATTCAAGACAGATAATAGAGATACTTCAACCTATGTACATACATGGCAACAAATTGTAATGTACTGTACATACGTTTGCTTTCAATGTCAAAGTCAACTTTTGTTAACTTTTGCAAAATAATCCATTTGCATAATAATTTTTCTGGAATATTTTAAACAAAATTACTCAAGACCTATAAGCTATGTAAAATCATAGTACATTGTATTTGCTTTATTATTGGTATGTGTAGTAGAGAATACACTTATGTAAATAGAGGCGTGTCTATGATAAAAATAAGGCATTGGTATACAAAAACATTGCTTTCAACAATCAAGCATAAAATATATACAAATGTTAGCTGATGCGTGTTTCTATTGAAGATACGCTTTGAATAAACCAAATACAGATATCAACTTTATCCAAAATAACAAAAGATAAATACATATTAATGTGAAAAATGTTTAAAAAAAATTGTGTATAAAAATTTGAACCAAAGAGTTAGATAAAAGTGGTAAAGGTTGGTTTGTTTGATGACATTAAGGTGAGGGTTGAGTGCGTAGGCTTGGAATATATCAGCTTTAATCATTCACAGCTGGTGGAGATATCTATTAAAAGGATCTGGTTTTAAAATCTCAATGTAGTACCAAGTAGCTGTGTTTTTGTTTTTATTCTCACTACAAATTGTATGAATAAATTTGCTTAAAAATGCTTTTCAGTAATAATAGCAATAAAATAGCATTTTTAGTATACCGGTAATTAAATGTACTCATATTTACTACCTGTAGTGCATATGCTTAATATGTAAATATAGTAACAGTATGTTAATATAGCAATACAATAAACGCAAATGGGGTTTTGGTGAAATTCAAAATTAAAAAATATTCAATTTTATTGAATAACAATTGTCACATCTTTGAATTTTCTGTAAACAAACTACCGGTATATAATTATCACATGCTGTATAGTCACATGAACCCATATCTTAAAGCGGGAAGGTCGTTACCTACGCACGCATGGGAATTCAGTCTCAAGTGATGATAACGCACGCGAAAAACACAAAGGCTCATGGGTAGACACTTGTTTGTAAACAATGACACGCTATGGCCACCTGAAGCATGCACAAGTGACGACTCCCCCACTTTAACACAATATGTTATGACGACTGTATCACTTGTACATGTATGTGTGAGAGCTCTGAATTACTGCTTTAGGGAGAGAACACTAGATATGCAACAAATTGAACTTAAAGATCAGTATTTTTTTTAATTTGAAGGATAGGGTGTATTTAAGTCTAATTGTGCAAGGAATATATTTTTTGAATTGCACCAAGGCATTCAGCTGGGATAAAAAAAACTTCAATGGAGATGTGTAACAATACAATTAGGGAGTGATGACATTTCACACATTGCCTTCTCAAATATAAATAGATTTATACTGGAAATTAGCTCCAGACCAACGGTCAATCATTTGATTGATATCAATTGCTCACATTTATTGTATTGTTGTTGTAAAAGTTAAGGTACTGATACTAAGTTTAGACGGCAGCACTTTAATGGGGTTGAACTATTGCTACTTCCGAAAATTAACAGGAGAGTATTGTGTGTGTTTATACGATTGGGTCGAAATTGGTCTGACATTTAGTCCAGTAAGTCTAAAGCCGAATGAAACAGTGACCTTGACATGCTTTTCTTGTTGAAGATGGTCCGGCCACGTCAAGGCTCAGACGCAGCCGAACTTGGCCCCAAGTGAATGTGCTTGAAGTCCAATAAAATACTGTATTGTACATGTAAACAATTCTCTTTAAAAAAATAAATATTGTTTCTGCCTCACCACTTGGGGGAGCACTTTTCAATAGTGAATACTCAAATACACCCTCATTCGTGATATGTTATTTGACCTAAACATGGAAAACTATTTGCAGACGAGAATAATAATTGCTATAATGAAATTATATCCATTTGTTGTTATGGTATTTATTACGAGTCATCGTGCACATGAACGGCAAAGAAGACTACAAAAACAATTATTTTTTCACGTCAATGTAGCATTGTAAGAAAATAGTGGTTGCAGCAGCACATAAATATGCATCGCTGGACGACGATTTGCATTCATTTTATTCATTACTACAGCATCCGACCATATATACATTGTATCTGCATTTCCCTTTATCGTCATTTCATAAGTATGAATCAGCGTATGTTCTCTTAAATTTACCACCGAGGGCATGATTTTGGCTTGTGTCGAGCGTTCAGGCAGCAAATCTCGGCACGTGCTGAGTTTCGGCCCGATCATCTATCGGGACCAAGATCTTTTTTTTTTTTTGGCACGTAGCCGACTCAGTCACGACCATTCACACACAAGTTTCAGCATGTGCCGACTCGGTCCCGGGTCTAGACAACGTGCCGAGATCTCTAACGTGAATGCCACTACAGTGTACATGTGAACGTAATATACACCAGTGGTTTACAAACTTTGTCAGCCACAAAAATAGGTATATGGAATGTGACAGTGATATTTTGTTCACAGCACAGAAAGGATTAAATAATCAATGTAATGCCAATTTTTTAATAACTATCAATCATGTCTATAATGATTCCATTGTATACATTAATCTCACTGTCAAGTTGACTTCAAAAGAGTCTTTTCAATATGTAATTTAATTTTACAATCCTTTGAAAAATTTAATAAACAGCTTTATAGAATCGTGACGAACATATTCATTGTACATGTAATTATAAGTAGACTGTCAGATATCTAATTAAAAATGCAATCTACTGTAAAATACTTTAATTTAGCTACAATTAATTTTCGCTGAATAGACTTTTGGATGTTTTGTATGGAATTTATTTTCACTGATTTTTGACAAGTTGAATGTAAAATATAGAAACAATGGTATATTCGTTGGATCTAATTTTCACTGAATCATTCCGAAAATAGCAAAAATTAGTTCCAAGCGAAAATAAAGTATTCTAAAGTAGTTACCTGTCTATGTGAACTTGGGTTGCATTCGAGAAATAAAATGATTTTTCCTGATCCGATATGTCTACTTGTTTTAAAACTACCAAAGAACTAACCAAGAAATACCTACAAATTTGCAAAATATTACATCAAAATTATGACGGAAAAAATAAGAAAATAGGCTTTTCAAAAGATTGAGGAAACAGAAAACTTTTGTGGATTAAAGGTGTTAAATTGTTAAATTCCCATCACTTAAAGTGATATATGTATTATTATCTAATTTTTGTAGATTATATTTTGACCAAATGAATGAAAATTGCCAATAGCTTAGGACTTGGAAAAAACTTGTAAAAATGAATTAAAGCAAGAAAGTCACCACCTTAAGCATGTAGCAGACGAGCATAGCATGTAGTTTTTTACAAATAACCCATGAGCCTTTGCGTTTTTAATGTGTGTTGTTATCATTAGGACTCAAATTCTATAAGCATTAACTAATGTAAACACATCGCCTGGTGAAAGCGTTTACTGATAACCAAAATGAAAGGAAAAATTGGCGTCATCAACTGATGTGTTAATGCGAAAACGACATAGACATTCAATATACTACAATTATATTTTGGTCTTTTGAGAAATTCATGATTTACGAGGGTCATTAAGATTTATATGAAAAACCGCAGTGAAATTTGAAATGATACAAAATTTGGTAATATTTCCTCACTTGATAAACAATTGTCTCGCAAAATGAAAGTGAAGCATTCTAACAAAGAATTATAGTATAGAAATTAACGACCTGATGGAACATATGATAGGATTAAATTAAAGAGGCATTTAATCACCATCATGAATGCCTAGATAAATTATCTTTAAATTTATGCAAATTATTAAAACTTCTACAGAAAGAACTTTTATTACACAGTTGGTCTAAAGGTTACGGAAGGGCATGGAAGGTACCGTCAGTACCTTCCATGCCCAGGGTAACATGCATCTGTAGAGTTGTCCCTTGGCATATGAATTTGACAGTATCAAAGTCACCATCTTAAAAGTTAATTGATTTGTCATCCATTTAATTTACCACTGAATGCCACCTGGGTCATGATAAAGATTTATAGATAGATAGTTTTCAAGTAGAAGCACAGCTTCACTGACATTCGTTTTCAAGAAAGCAAGAATATTTCTTATGAAAATGTATTTACCATTGTGTTATACATTTAAATGCTAAGATGTCGCCATTGGATACAGACAAAAATACGAACAAAACTACCGGTATGCAAGAATATTTTGGAAATGTGACAAAAGTTTGAAAAAGAAACAACAATTTTTGGGTCATATTAACTTATACTAGAGATGCACTTTTAAAAGACCAAGCAAATACAGTTCAGGGATTCTGCTTTTTAAGTTTTAGTATTATCTAATTGTGGTGTGAGACCTTGAACAGTTGTACTTATAAATAGTCAGTCTCGGTATTCAATGTCTATTCAATAAGTAGGTCAAACTTTTTGTATAAAGGTGCAGCACTGACTGAATCTTACCACTGGAAAGGAAATTTTCAACCGAATATCAAAATACGATTGAGTAATTTTGAACTTCTGGAGAGGCTATAAATAACCGATGAATAGTTGGGAAAGGTTAGATTTTATTTCTTTGAAAAATCATCATTAAATGTAATCTTAAGAAACTGTACACAAATATAGTACTGGTTTCTATTTATGTTATCTCTTTGACAAAATGTAAAATCTTCTAAGAGTTTATTCCGAACAAGTCATCATGTGTGTACATTGTAGCAATTTAAATTGAAATACTGTAAAATATTAATTTTGGCTGAAAAGACTTTTTGGGCATTTTATATGGAGTTTATTTTCTCTGATTTTTGACAAGTTCAATGCAAAATATATGCAAAAGGGTATATTCACTGGATTTTATTTTCACTGAATCATTCCTTCAGCAAAAATAGCGAAAATGAATTCCAAATGTATCTACATTTTCTTCCCTGATTGCACATATTTATCATACATATTTGCATTATTCATGAGATACAGGTATTTAGTATTTTATATGCAGTATACCATGCTATAGTTGATGTACATTTTTGTACTCTGACCCAAAACATATCAAGTACTGAATATATCAATAAAATGAGGAAGAGCTCAGGTAATAAAACACGAGACATTAAGTTTAAAGATAAACACAGACCATTCTAAATCTGTGTTAAGGGACACTTTATTTGAACTCTTTGTTTTGCTGCAACGTGAAATTATTTTATTTTATGATGGTTATGTTTTTGCAATTTTTCATTAATTGAACTAATTAATTATACATTGTAGCTACTCAGAAATGTGATAATTGTTTTTTTTAGACATTTAGGACATAGCTTCACTTGCTCTGTATCTGCCCTGTAACATGTATAAAATATACAGATTTCTTAACAGAGCTTTTCTGCCCTGTAACATGCATTTATACAGTTCCTTTCAAACTTCAGTTTTATGGTGAAATGCATTAGGTATTAAACTCTCCAGTCACAAAAATACAAAGAGCGCCATCTAGTGGCGAGAAAATAAAATAGGAAAATTTATAATGTTGCCTTTATTGGGAATTATTTACACGTAATTGCTTTTTGCTCAGTGACCACAAGTACAAGGATAATCCCATTTCTAATTTAGAAATCGATGAAATTCATTAGATATCTCTGTGTTTTTACCTTTTAGCAATGAGATTCACTTATTACTGATCAGATAATGAACACCAGATATGGATTGGAATATTTAGTAGCTCATTCTGATCCTTATTTTTTTCTATTCTTTCTTTTTAGAGGGTTCATTCATTTTAATGACATCTGAAGGAAGATTAAACTAGCTTCATCATCATCTTTTCCATCCTCGTTGAAAGTTAAAGTCAACTTTTGCATAATACATGTACACCTTACCTGAATTTTTTTTTCAAAATGTTGATTAAGATCTCAGTATAGACAATGGTCAATTATGAATATTAAGTTTTAAGCCTCCATAAACATTTACGTTTCTCGTGGCTACGTTAAAACATGCAGTTTATATTTTTTTATTGTCAGAATATTAGAACAAGCAGCCTCTTTGCTGAGATACATTAGCAATGTAGCTCCACTGTTAGCAATGAAGCTCCACTGTTAGCAATGCAGCTCCACTGTTAGCAATGCAGCTCCACTGTTAGCAATGCAGCTCCACTGTTAGCAATGCAGCTCCACTGTTAGCAATGAAGCTCCACTGTTAGCAATGAAGCTCCACTGTTAGCAATGCAGCTCCACTGTTAGCAATGCAGCTCCACTGTTAGCAATGCAGCTCCACTGTTAGCAATGCAGCTCCACTGTTAGCAATGCAGCTCCACTGTTAGCAATGTAGCTCCACTGTTAGCAATGTAGCTCCACTGTTAGCAATGTAGCTCCACTGTTAGCAATGCAGCTCCACTGTTAGCAATGCAGCTCCACTGTTAGCAATGCAGCCCCACTGTTAGCAATGTAGCCCCACTGTTAGCAATGTAGCTCCACTGTTAGCAATGTAGCTCCACTGTTAGCAATGTAGCTCCACTGTTAGCAATGCAGCTCCACTGTTAGCAATGCAGCTCCACTGTTAGCAATGCAGCTCCACTGTTAGCAATGTAGCTCCACTGTTAGCAATGCAGATCCACTGTTAGCAATGCAGCTCCACTGTTAGCAATGCAGCTCCACTGTTAGCAATGTAGCTCCACTGTTAGCAATGTAGCTCCACTGTTAGCAATGTAGCTCCACTGTTAGCAATGTAGCTCCACTGTTAGCAATGCAACTCCACTGTTAGCAATGTAGCTCCACTGTTAGCAATGCAGCTCCACTGTTAGCAATGCAGCTCCACTGTTAGCAATGCAGCTCCACTGTTAGCAATGCAGCTCCACTGTTAGCAATGTAGCTCCACTGTTAGCAATGCAGCTCCACTGTTAGCAATGCAGCTCCACTGTTAGCAATGCAGCTCCACTGTTAGCAATGCAGCTCCACTGTTAGCAATGTAGCTCCACTGTTAGCAATGTAGCTCCACTGTTAGCAATGTAGCTCCACTGTTAGCAATGCAGCTCCACTGTTAGCAATGCAGCTCCACTGTTAGCAATGCAGCTCCACTGTTAGCAATGTAGCTCCACTGTTAGCAATGCAGCTCCACTGTTAGCAATGCAGCTCAATGTAGCTCCACTGTTAGCAGTGCAGCTCCACTGTTAGCAATGCAGCTCCACTGTTAGCAATGTAGCTCCACTGTTAGCAATGTAGCTCCACTGTTAGCAATGTAGCTCCACTGTTAGCAATGTAGCTCCACTGTTAGCAATGTAGCTCCACTGTTAGCAATGTAGCTCCACTGTTAGCAATGTAGCTCCACTGTTAGCAATGTAGCTCCACTGTTAGCAATGTAGCTCCACTGTTAGCAATGCAGCTCCACTGTTAGCAATGCAGCTCCACTGTTAGCAATGCAGATCCACTGTTAGCAATGTAGATCCACTGTTAGCAATGTAGCTACACTGTTAGCAATGTAGCTCCACTGTTAGCAATGCAGCTACACTGTTAGCAATGTAGCTCCACTGTTAGCAATGCAGCTCCACTGTTAGCAATGCAGCTCCACTGTTAGCAATGCAGCTCCACTGTTAGCAATGTAGCTCCACTGTTAGCAATGCAGCTCCACTGTTAGCAATGCAGATCCACTGTTAGCAATGTAGATCCACTGTTAGCAATGTAGCTACACTGTTAGTAATGCAGCTCCACTGTTAGCAATGCACATTTCAATTTCAATTAGAGAATTGAAGATACATGTATCATCACAAAATGAACAAATCTGAGCTACCTACCTATATGTATAATATCAAAATGATCAAACATGAGCATGAGGTTCACATGTAGTACCTATATATGTAATATCAAAGCAATTGGACTTGCGGTTTTCAACAAGAAGTCGAAAATATCACTTTTTACCAAAAATGACAAAAATATTCACCAAAATTAGAGAATTAAAGATATCTTTACAAAATGAACAAATCTGAGAGAGATCCACATGTAGTACCTATATATGTAATATCAACGAAATTGGACTTGCGGTTTTTAACAAGAAGTCGAAAATATCACATTTTAACAAAAAAGACAAAAATATTCATCAAAACTAGACATTTGAAGATATCATCACAAAATGAACAAATGTAAGAGGAGTATACCCAAGGTAAATACCGGTATACACCAAGTATCAAAGCAATCAGACTTATAGTTTTATAGAAGAAGTTGAAAAAGTAAAAAGGTGATGTGGAGGACACCAATGACAGACAATCACTCATATGATAAGCTCCACTCATCAACAGCAGGACTAAAAAAAGAATTTCATTTTTTATTAAAAATTTAATGACAATTTCAGAAGGAAAATAAAAAAAAAACAGTAGGCATCAATTTAAAAAAAAAACTTGACAAGAAACATTAAATTTTTCGGCCTTACTCAATTAGTTGAAATAACATGTTGGCAAAAAAGAGGTTTTCACATGCATGTACAACCCCATACATTATTCAATGCTGTAGCTTTCGTCAATTAGATATATATCGGGTAAGTAGTTATTGTAAAAACTGAACCCAAGTTATGAAATTGCAGTTATGTTAGTGGGAGGTACTGTAAAATACCTACTAAAACATTTTCAGCTGGAATTAATTTTCACTGAAAAGACTTTGGATAGAATTTTATTTTCACTGATTTTTGACGAGTTCAATGTAAAATATAGAAAAAAAGGTATATTCGGTAGATTTTATTTTCATTGAATCATCCCTTCAGCAAAAATTAATTCCAAGCGAAAATAAAGTGTTTTACAGTATGTCACTCCCACCTTGTAATTTAAAACCGATATATAAAAAGCAATTATTATTACTTCCAAACCTTCAGTAAATTTACATTACTATTGTTGACATGATAAAACAAACACATCTAAGATGAAAGGCTGGATTTTAAATTAAATAAAAAAAAAGTTGCTTTTATTAAGTCAATTATTATACATGTATCCACGATAATAATTCTCCACATCATTTTAAGTTCAGCTGTTCTGATACTGATTTTATTTACTAAAGAAAAACAAATCTATTTACATTTTTCGCATTCCATTGCTGGTCACAATAACATACTGAACCATACAGATAACATCTGTTTCCTAATATCAAAATATTTAGTTCATACTATTTCAATGCAAAGCAACAGAATAACATTAAATCAAAATGGAATTGACTGTTTTATGCACAACATTTTCGTTGAACTCTTCAGAACTCTATAGATATATCTCTGCCATTATAAAAAACATAAAATTGTACTGATAACTAAGTCTGAAATGTGTTTTGTATTAATGTACAAAGGAAACAGTAAATACAGCAGGGACATTTTATGCAGTCAATGAGTCCTGTATTCACAATAGAAAACATGTATGACCTCCACCGGGAAGGTCAAACATGCTGCTACTTTCTGGAGATTCACTCATTATCCGTTTCACACATTTTTTTATGGTCTATGGTCGTCTCTACAAACCTGTGCAAGATTGTGTGAGGAAAAGTTGAAATAACATGTACATGTAAGGCAGAAAAGAGAATTTCTTATAATTCATGTAATTGACAATAGAGAGCCCTCTGGTGGCAACAATAAGTCTAATCGATATAATACTGCTAATATCATCCAAATGGTATGTTGTCCAGCAACATGCTACTCAGTGTACACAGTAGTGACATCATCAATGGCGTCACCAACTACGTCAGCAGCAGAGATCCGATTGTAACTGCATACGACACAGATGGCAACAATACATGTGTTTATCCTGTGTCTACGATAAAGGTCATATTTACAATCTGGGGTCCAGGGAATATTATTAATGTTTTAAACAAACACAATTAGGACAATGAGTTGTTTATTTTTATTGTTAAAATTTATTGCTATAGTGTTTTTTGGTACTCTTTGACAGATAGCACAGTAGCATACCATGTGTTACAATCGTTTTGGTATTGAGGATATTATAGAAATGTAACTATGCAATTGATTTCTAGGACGCTATCTGTCTGTATCAGATACCCATATTGGAATGTAAAACAGTCATAGTCATACAATATAAAACGTTGTTACACTATGATAGAATACTTTTATTTTCACTTTAACAATTTATCTTCACTGAAGAGGAAAATCAGTGAAAATACTGATAAAAATACTTTTTTTTTCCACTGGGTTGTATCAGAGGTACATTACTTGGGGTTTGCTACACTTATAGTACTGTATTGGTGACATCATGCCAAGATCCCATTCAAGTCTCTTCTCGTAGATAGCGAGACTGATGCTACTACCTTCTGACATGACATAGGCGGTTTGTAATAAATTAATAAAACATGTATTACCACATTCATAGTGAAAAAATGTAATACATCGAAAATGTACAGAAAATATAGTTATCGTAATCCATCATATCGTGAGCAGCTATTTTTATCCACCTGGACATCCCAGTATCCTAGTTACTTCGGGCATGCGCATTCGCCGTTTTCTGAGTTGGAACGCTTATGCGAGCGCGAGATTGTAACGGGATCTTGGTATCATGTCACCGTAGTTGCAAAAGTAATGTACCTCTGGTTATATGTAATTTTATGACAAATCACTGAAAATTAAATAAATGTTGAATCTAGTTATACACAGTATTATGATACAAATACTGTGACATGCATTGATTACATTAACCCTGAATTTTGCTTTGACCACTCTGATATTGAGGAATCTCATTACAAAAGCTGTACGACAGACAGAATCAATTTCCCCTGTACATGTATGTTTCATTACAACATGTTCTAGTTTGCAAATAATCATAGTTTCTGTAACCAGTGTGTGTGTCAATAAACATAATACTCTGGGCTTCTGATAAATTTTCGCCTGTTGCCAATGATGAACTGTAATTAGATATGTTTACAATAAATTGCGTCACTTTCACCACCATTGGTTAAGAGTACGTAATTTCAAACCATGAATTATTCTGTCAATACCCTGAGAAATCCGTACAACAAATTCATAACCAACTTGAAATTGGCAAAGAAAAACAGTGTAGTATTCGCGAATGTAGAATCAAAGATACCATGTACTGCCAGTTATTTGAACAAAGTGTTTCATTTGTAGATCGGTACCGCTCTAGTACTTGAGATCAATGCATAAGCAGATCAATAAAACTGTGGGTGAATCAATAACATCCTATGTACACGTATGAATCGTTTAAACAAACCCATCATCACTCAAATTGGTTCGATGCCAAAAAAGTGGTTTCACTTGTCTCCATAATTGGAAGCAGTCATTTATACATGTGTAACATCTTTTGTGGCTTCTAGCTGATGTTGTTCTTATTCCTTAGTAAATTGTAAGATGAATATAAAATAGAGGAAATATGTAAGTGCATCAAAGAGAGAGACGTGAGGGGATATGCTTCACAAAACAGAGTACCGGTAGATACAGAACTGTTATGTGTACCCATGTCTGTATGGGCACACAAAACTACAATAAATCAGATAACTATGGTCAGAATTCATGTTTATGCTAAAATAACTCTCTCATATCATGAAAAGTAGATAGAAGGCCGTTAGGTCGTTTAAGTTTGGCATCCAACGATTCATGACAGAAAAGTTCAGAGGTTATTCCACAATTGCATCTGAAATTACCATAACAATATAAAGAGTCCAAAACAAATTAATGCGACACTGATCAATTTGAAAACTACCCATCATTACTGGACATGAGATCAAAATATGATATTTTAAGTCAACGTTATCTTCCTTTTGGTCCTTTTATTGATATTAGACAAGTACTTTAAAGTCGCATGAGATTTGACCTTACATGACCTGAATTCATGTCTTACATATTGCAGGTACAGGTTTTCTCTAAGTCTTTATTCAAACTGTAAATTGAGAACTAACCAATAGAGAATTAGATTACATAATAAATCAATTTACAATTATTTGGGGGTTTTGTACACTCACACAATCACATGCACTACTCAGTGTGCCTAGAGATTTAAAAAGAGATGGATTTAAGCTCTTAAAGAAAATTGAAACGATGGATTTTGCAATTTGTGATTTGAAATAATTGACTAAAGATAGTAGATTTTTCTGATTTGATGGAGTGATTTTTTTATATTTCTTTTTATAAACTGTTTCAAGATTCACTTCTATTTCTCAACGATTCCTGTAGAATAAAAGTTTATGATTTTATAAATATTTTATTATCGTTTGTATAAACATGCATTTCCCTTGAGTCGGTTACCTCGTCTCAGTGTGTATACGATGTACCTACCCATAATGCACTAGTAAGCTAGTATTAGAATAAATCAACATTAACTGCTTCCTAAGTTGACAATATTGAAATAAAATAAAGCAATTCAGATATTCACAGCAAATATATGTGAGTGAATGGAATGCCAATTAGAATACACAAGGTGGTTCTGTCAGTCTCACGTAACAGTTGTTCGCATACAGAAATCTTCATTCAATTATCTCCTAATATAACCACAAAAAATATAGATAGAAAATTATATATGAATGGTAGGTAAAATATAGCCTCCGCAAAGCAATGGAATACTGAAGTGTATGCAACCATCACAAGTGAATATCGCATAATGTTCACAAACGACAAATAATGTAAATTTAGCCACATTTTATAAATCATTGAAAGTAATTCAAACATTTTAAAAATAATGTCCCTTAAATTTATATTTTATTATGTACAGTAAAAGTAGTATTATCACATTGTTTGCAGACTGAACGGGAAAAAAACAGCGTTAGCAGAATATACATGTATAATATCATCAGCCAACTATAAATAGGGTACATGGGAATCTAGTCAGGCCTACAAATGTGGTAATATCACACCAAATGTCATTCAAACAATGCTTTATGCTGGATTTACATTGCATTGTGGGTAGTATTCATCATATGAGGCACACATGCTAAATAAAAAAAAAAAATAGATTGAGAACGTTTATAAGTGTATGATAATAAAAGAACTGTGATGCGTAACAGTGAATGCAATATCATCTATATTTTATACTACATATGGGAGGAGGATTCTGTTCAAAGCGCCAACACCTAATATATTACAGATTTTATGAATGTGAAGGGCGAGTGTGTCATAACGGTTTCTCATCTATATACAAATGTAGTGCAAGATATTCCCCAAAGCATAAAGTAATATTAGCCTTGTAAACCCTGTTGGGAGCTTTCACACCCAGACAATAATAGGCAAGTCTTGATTAGCCAATAACGGCCGCATTTCCTCAGCAATCTAAGACTTGACAAAGATTGAATACATACTATAGAGCCATCAAGTAATGCAGCGAGAAGACAAGATAAATAGCCATCGGGGTTAATCACGAAAATGGAGCCAAGCTGAGAAAAGCAGTCGGTAATACTGCGTTATTACACAACATGCACACATAGCAACCAATACATTATTGATGAGAGTATGAATTAGAATGGATGGCAATGCAAACAGAAGCAGAATTGGAAATTCATCATGGGTAATCCGAAGACAGAACATCTACAATGCAATAGTCAGCAATCCAGTAACATTAGCCGTACAAGCAACAAAGTCTATATTACCTTGGCCAGTGCTAAATTAGTAAATCATTGAATACTGAGCTTGGAGAAAGTGCTATTCTAAACAACATGAGTTTGTGCTTCACTATGTAGATTTCACATGATGTTTTAATAATTTCATATGATACTGAAAAGATCATAGACATCATAGACAATTTTTTCAAAATGTGGTTCACTACAACCCTAATCATCGACATATGACCACCAAAGATCCCGTCCACTACAACCCCAATCATCAACATGTGACCACCTACAGATCCCGTCCACTACAACCCCAATCATCAACATATGACCACCTACAGATCCAGTCCACTACAACCCTAATCATCTACATATGACCACCTACAGATCCAGTTCCCTACAACCCCAATCATCTACATATGGAAACCTACAGATCCAGTTCCCTACAACCCCAATCATCTACATATGACCACCTACAGATCCAGTCCACTACAACCCTAATCATCTACATATGACCACCTGCAGATCCAGTTCACTACAACCCCAATCATCTACATATTACCACCTACAGATCCAGTTCACTACAACCCTAATCATCTACATATGACCACCTACAGATCCAGTTCACTACAACCCCAATCATCTACATATGATCACCTACAGATCCAGTTCACTACAACCCTAATCATCTACATATGACCACCTACAGATCCAGTCCACTACAACCCCAATCATCTACATATGACCACCTACAGATCCAGTCCACTACAACCCTAATCATCTACATATGACCACCTGCAGATCCAGTCCACTACAACCCCAATCATCTACATATGACCACCTACAGATCCAGTTCACTACAACCCCAATCATCTACATATGATCACCTACAGATCCAGTTCACTACAACCCTAATCATCTACATATGATCACCTACAGATCCAGTTCACTGCAACCCTAATCATCTACATATGACCACCTACAGATCCAGTCCACTACAACCCTAATCATCTACATATGACCACCTACAACTCCAGTCCACTACAACCCTAATCATCTACATATGATCACCTACAGATCCAGTCCACAACAACCCCAATCATCTACATATGATCACCTACAGATCCAGTTCACTACAACCCTAATCATCTACATATGATCACCTACAGATCCAGTTCACTACAACCCTAATCATCTACATATGACCACCTACAGATCCAGTTCACTACAACCCCAATCATCTACATATGATCACCTACAGATCCAGTCCACTACAACCCTAATCATCCACATATGACCACCCACAGATCCACTCCACTACAACCCTAATCATCTACATATGACCACCTACAGATCCAGTCCACTACAACCCTAATCATCCACATATGATCACCTACAGATCCAGTCCACTACAACCCCAATCATCTACATATGACCACCTACAGATCCAGTTCACTACAACCCCAATCATCTACATATGACCACCTACAGATCCAGTTCACTACAACCCTAATCATCTACATATGACCACCTACAGATCCAGTTCACTACAACCCTAATCATCTACATATGACCACCTACAGATCCAGTCCACTACAACCCCAATCATCTACATATGACCACCTACAGATCCAGTCCACTACAACCCTAATCATCTACATATGACCACCTACAGATCCAGTTCACTACAACCCCAATCATCTACATATGACCACCTACAGATCCAGTTCACTACAACCCCAATCATCTACATATGACCACCTACAGATCCAGTTCACTACAACCCCAATCATCTACATATGACCACCTACAGATCCAGTTCACTACAACCCCAATCATCTACATATGACCACCTACAGATCCAGTTCACTACAACCCCAATCATCTACATATGACCACCTACAGATCCAGTCCACTACAACCCTAATCATCTACATATGACCACCTACAGATCCAGTCCACTACAACCCCAATCATCTACATATGACCACCTAAAGATCCAGTTCACTACAACCCCAATCATCTACATATGACCACCTACAGATCCAGTTGACTACAACCCCAATCATCTACATATAATCACCTACAGATCCAGTCCACTACAACCCCAATCATCTACATATGACCACTTACAGATCCAGTTCACTACAACCCCAATCATCTACATATGACCACCTACAGATCCAGTTCACTACAACCCTAATCATCTACATATGACCACCTACAGCTCCAGTCCACTACAACCCCAATCATCTACATATGATCACCTACAGATCCAGTTCACTACAACCCCAATCATCTACATATGATCACATACAGATCCAGTCCACTACAACCCTAATCATCTACATATGACCACCTGCAGATCCAGTCCACTACAACCCCTATCATCTACATATGACCACCTGCAGATCCAGTTCACTACATCACCAATCATCTACATATGACCACCTACAGATCCAGTTCACTACAACCCCAATCATCTACATATGACCACCTACAGCTCCAGTCCACTACAACCCTAATCATCTACACATGACCACCTGCAGATCCAGTTCACTACAACCCCAATAATCTACATATAACCACCTACAGATCCAGTCCACTACAACCCCAATCATCTACATATGACCACCTACAACTCCAGTCCACTACAACCCTAATCATCTACATATGACCACCTACAGATCCAGTTCACTACAACCCCAATCATCTACATATGACCACCTACAGATCCAGTTCACTACAACCCCAATCATCTACATATGACCACCTACAGATCCAGTTCACTACAACCCCAATCATCTACATATGACCACCTACAGATCCAGTTCAATACAACCCCAATCATCTACATATGACCACCTACAGATCCAGTTCACTACAACCCCAATCATCTACATATGACCACCTACAGATCCAGTTCACTACAACCCCAATCATCTACATATGACCACCTACAGATCCAGTCCACTACAACCCCAATCATCTACATATGATCACCTACAGATCCAGTCCACTACAACCCCAATCATCTACATATGACCACCTACAGATCCAGTTCACTACAACCCCAATCATCTACATATAACCACCTACAGATCCAGTCCACTACAAC
Source organism: Saccoglossus kowalevskii (assembly GCF_978046115.1). NCBI lineage: Eukaryota > Metazoa > Hemichordata > Enteropneusta > Harrimaniidae > Saccoglossus > Saccoglossus kowalevskii. The sequence goes on along the minus strand of NC_140659.1, from coordinate 27,897,604 downwards.
CCCAATCATCAACATATGATCACCTGCAGATCCAGTTCACTACAACCCCAATCATCTACATATGACCACCTACAGATCCAGTCCACTACAACCCTAATCATCTACATATGACCACCTACAGATCCAGTACACTACAACCCCAATCAGGGTTCTCCCCAGGGCTTTTTAGCGCCGGGGTCCGCGGCGCTATACCTGTGAATCTCGGCGCTTCACTTGGGACCTCGGCGCTTGATTTCATATTTGACATGCCAATATCAGATGTGAAAAAGCTTTGTTCGCCACGCCGGTCGGCCCCGACCGTCACTCAAAATTAGTGACCACCACGGAAATGCTTCCGACGAGGAATATTGTTTGATTGTTGGTATAATTACGTACCGACCGACACGCATCCTGCCAGTCGTGGATTATAATTTATAAACAATAGACCTAGTCGCACGATACGTAGCGGCTAGTCAAATTTGTGGATTAGCACCTCTTTGTTTGTAAGTAAATAATTTCTGCGATAGACACAGTCTTTAGATTGAAAGCTAAAATTATTTCAAAATCAATTCCACCTCGATATAACATGGTCAAATCGGAGTTCACGATCAGTTCACGCTACTCAAGAAAAAAACAACGTGTTTATTGCGTGATTTGGTAAAATCCATTTGAACTGTTATCATTGCGAATCATGTAAAAACTCTTCTTTCAAGACCTAATTTACCTTTTAAAAATTGCAAATCACCTTTTTCGAAAGCTGTCATGCAGTTTTCAATTGAAATCGATGCCAACACATCGTGCTACGACATCGCTTTACTTCCGCAATGTAATTTTTATGATCACTACCATTCGGAAAACTTCGGGTTCTACCGGCATTACCATGCGGCATTTTGATTGGTTAATGGAATTCTTGACCCATCGGGTCAAAGGACACATGCTAATGTTTCACAAACATCATGGCGGGTCTGTTTTTTTTTACCGAAGCGATCAAGTGATCAAAAATAATCGCTCCCGATAAAAATAAGTCGGATTTTACTTACATTTCATATCAAAAAAAAAAGAAGTAAAATTTGTTGAGGAATTATTGCTATAACTGGTGTATAACATGGCCAAGTAAGTTATGTCACGTCGTAACTTTGATGATCGTTTTGAAGCTTTATTTGTTCGCTCATTACTGTAATTGTAAACGTTTTAGAAGTTGATGGTAGGAATAATAAATTACAACAATACGTCAATTAATTACGTGATCGATTTTTTGAAGGAGAATGTTTTTTGAGTGAATAAAATTATGAGATTCGTGAACATAAATCTGGCTTAACGTTTTGAATGCGTTTCCTTCAACGTTTTACAAAACAATTAAATTGCATTTGTATTTCGAGAATGTTTCAAACTCTTCTAAATTGTGAAACATAATGTGTTGATTCCATTAAAAAAAATATTTGTCCTGTGACTGAGCTCACTAATATTCATAATTGTAAATAAGTTCTGTTAATCAATGAAGGAAAGATATGTAAATGATATGCAAATTATTATGCAAATTAGCCCCGGCGCTATGCATTTTTTCTGGGGAGAACCCTGACCCCAATCATCTACATATGACCACCTACAGCTCCAGTCCACTACAACCCCAATCATCTACATATGAACATCTACAGATCCAGTCCACTACAACCCCAATCATCTACATATAACCACCTACAGATCCAGTCCACTACAACCCTAATCATCTACATATGACCACCTGCAGATCCAGTCCACTACAACCCCAATCATCTACATATGACCACCTACAGATCCAGTCCACTACAACCCCAATCATCTACATATGACCACCTACAGATCCAGTCCACTACAACCCCAATCATCTACATATGATCACCTACAGATCCAGTCCACTACAACCCTAATCATCTACATATGACCACCTACAGATCCAGTCCACTACAACCCCAATCATCTACATATGACCACCTACAGATCCAGTCCACTACAACCCTAATCATCTACATATGACCACCTGCAGATCCAGTCCACTACAACCCCAGTCATCTACATATGACCACCTACAGATCCAGTTCACTACAACCCCAATCATCTACATATGATCACCTGCAGATCCAGTCCACTACAACCCTAATCATCCACATATGACCACCTACAGATCCAGTCCACTACAACCCTAATCATCTACATATGACCACCTGCAGATCCAGTCCACTACAACCCCAATCATCTACATATGACCACCTACAGATCCAGTCCACTACAACCCTAATCATCTACATATGACCACCTACAGATCCAGTCCACTACAACCCCAATCATCTACATATGACCACCTACAGATCCAGTCCACTACAACCCTAATCATCCACATATGACCACCTGCAGATCCAGTCCACAACAACCCCAATCATCTACATATGACCACCTACAGATCCAGTTCACTACAACCCCAATCATCTACATATGATCACCTACAGATCCAGTCCACTACAACCCCAATCATCTACATATGATCACCTACAGATCCAGTTCACTACAACCCCAATCATCTACATATGAACATCTACAGATCCAGTCCACTACAACCCTAATCATCTACATATGACCACCTACAGATCCAGTTCACTACATCCCCGATCATCTACATATGACCACCTACAGATCCAGTCCACTACAACCCCAATCATCTACATATGACCACCTACAGATCCAGTCCACTACAACCCCAATCATCTACATATGACCACCTGCAGATCCAGTTCACTACATCACCAATCATCTACATATGACCACCTACAGATCCAGTTCACTACAACCCCAATCATCTACATATGACCACCTACAGCTCCAGTCCACTACAACCCTAATCATCTACACATGACCACCTGCAGATCCAGTTCACTACAACCCCAATAATCTACATATAACCACCTACAGATCCAGTCCACTACAACCCCATTCATCAACTCACTCAAATGGTGTGAATATTACAATGCAAATCACCTGCATAAACATAGTTTTGTCTTGATGACAAAGATAGACTATGGAAGTATAGAGCTCTTAAACTGACAATCTTGATACAATTTAATAAATGATTTTCCATACAGATGCGAGTTCTTGCGAACTGCGTGAAAGACACACACCGAACGCCTGCCGCAAAAATCAAACGATTTGATTTTGATCTTGAATTTCTTCATTTCGTAGGTCACATCGAAAGGCCGATCTTTGACAGGGAAATATTCGGTTTGAATACCCTTACTTAATCGAAATTTGCCTATCATCAAATGTGTACAGCACATTATTAAGCATGGAAATATCCCCCAAAATACTTTTGCTTTTGAAGAATCCCACGCAATGCTAGTCGCCATTACGACTGTTTGTTTATGACCTTTGTTTGTCCTGTTTTTATGTCTGATTTCACGCATAACACAGGATCTCGCAGTGGACGAAAAATGGTCTATTCTTGAATGAACAAGTTTTTTCAGCTGCAAATCCTATATTTACAGACAAGATGAATGTACACATAATTGGGATACCCAATACACCATAGGCGGTATATAGATTTATTTAATACAATTAACACACTCCAGTTTTAGGCAATTAATGTGCAGAAGAGAATACTGTAATAGTTTTATCAACTTCACTATGAAAAAATACTTCAAGAGGGAAAATTATTCACAGAAAACTGTCAAATTATATTTTTCAAGTGGTTGAAGAGCTTGTTTTAAACTTTTTGGTTTTAACATGATTGTACTTTTTTTTTGGCCAGATGTCAAATTGCAAGACTAAACAATGAATTATTAAATTAATCAAGAGGTTGACAGAAGGATGACGATAACCCACAGATCCTGCGCCTGCATGCACAAGCAAATGCCAAGAGGATTATCATGGGGTTTCTGATATATTAAATTTGGCAATACACTATGGCAACAGGAAAAGAATTATCAGTCCAATTAAATTGACTTTGCAGCGCGGTCTAAAGTAAACATTATATTAATGCTACTAAGTTCAGATAGTAAAATGTTGCTGCTATCGGCACATCATCACCATTTAATTATCATCATGATTGAAATTCTAGTTAAAAGCTTCAACATGAATTTTTTAAAGAAAAATCATAAATTATTAAATTGAATATTACAGGGAGTAAACAGTCGACAGAAAACGTGCAATCAACTGAAAAGCATTACAATAATGAAAAGACGCAACATTAAAAGCCAATAGAGTCAGTATTGTATCCAGAATTTGTATACATGTTAAAATATAGATTGAGAAAGCCATTAGTTCTCGATGTGAAGATTTATTTGGAAGCTAAAGAAATCAAGATAACCTATTCTGAATGTAACACTATCTCAAGACTTTAATTTGACCTAGAACTCTGACCTATTTTCTTAAAATTCAATCAATGATATTGATTGGCACTGCTTTTCTCATTGCATGTTTGATCCAATTTAGTGAACTGATTTCCCCATTATTCTGCCAATATACACACACACAGACGTTAGCGAAAACAATACCTTTTCCCTGCCTCAAATAATCTATGCATACCATCCAGTTAGGCATACATGGTGTCATGTGTGGCTTTTAAAAATTACTGGCAAAGCAGTCTGCCACCCCTGCTATAGAATGGAATCCGCCAGTCAGAGAGAGTAGTGGCATGCCTATGGTCAATATCCCCATTAAACAATTAGAACATTCCCCTTGAATTGAAAATTCCAGAAATATTTCCACTTCATTAAATATTGGCTTTGAGTCAATTCTTTGTCAGCCTATATAAAAAAAAAATGCCTGACATTTTTCGCGTTTCTTTCTAGAATAGATATTTTACTAAAAAACATGATTTAGTTAAAAATTTACCCAGACTATGTAGTAAGGGAATTCCAGTTTGTATTTCTGACCGAATATGACCTATCTCTAAAATTAACATATGACGAAATATCTCTAAGCGGGTAGTTTGTAACAGATGTGACCTACTGTAAAAGACTTAATTATTCACTGGGTTTTATTTCTGCATATTTTGGTGATAGTTGAAAGCACTAAATTACTAAAACTCAGTGAATATGCAAAGTTAGTTACTGAATTGATTACTTCTTTTACAAACCAGTGAATTTGAAATCAAGTGATATGCGCGCAATATCAAACCTGATTAAATTAAACCCTGTGAATAGTCTTATTTTTTATAGCAAATTTTACACCAGACAGCTGTTAGTGATTAAAAGAAACATTTTGAATTATAAAATTTGTTTGTTACAAATCTAATAGTATTTGTATGCTATACACAACACCCCCACCACCCCCACCTAAGGGTACACACAAACAAATTCTCTTTCATGACATAGCCCCTGTCAGATTATATCATGAGGTTGGAACCTTAAGTTTAATTATGCATTCCCATTAAATGAATTGACCATTCATTTATATATTTTTTTAAATATTTTAAAAAATTGTTTATGCTTGTTGACTCAAAAATTTGTTGTTAAAATTACCAGTAGGTACATGTGCATTTTGCCACGGAAACCATACATGTATTCCATGTTTGGGACAATTTGACAGGGCAATATAGTCATATCCTGGTCAAAAACATACTCTACCATCACCCTCCTCCTCCAGTCACATTCTGTCACATTCTATCACATTCACTATGCTATGTGATATTTTTTTTACAATCTCTCACTTACCCATGCCTTCCTGAATTTACACCAAGCACCTTATACATGTATCCCATTTCAAGGATGCAAAATTATTTCAAATGAATAATTACCAGCAAAGATAATTTGTGATACTAATTATACAAGGTACTAGGACAAACTCACCTATAGTTGTATCACTCACATGGTACAATAAAAGTTTTGTAAGTGTATAATTGTGAGCATTCTGTAAGTGAGTGTTTTAATTAAATAATCATCAACATTTTTTTTTTAAATAATTATGCAAATGTTATGCGAATTATAGTAGTATGTAAATTTACTACCACAGTGGTTTACATTTTTGGGGAGGACACTGGATGTTGTACAGGCTGAGATTTTCTGATATCATGTGTGCAGCTAGAAACGAAAAGTCGTAGCGCAGCACGTTTGAATTTCATGTACATGTACGAGTCCGATATCAAACAAGACATGACGCAATAACTCCTGCCCTTCAAGCTATTAAAGATATATGGTCACTGATAATGATAGAACGTATACTTTCTCTGATAACACAGAAGTGCAGACTGTTCCTTCACCTTCATGATGAATCAATTCCCATTAATGTACTGACCTTCAATACTAAATGATTTTTTGTTAAACAATACTGCTACAAACACCAACTTATATATCACATACCCATTAAAATAACCAATCAAATTACTTACATGGAAAAACAAGTTCACAAATGAAAAACTATAGCATAGTGTTTTTACTTGCAAACATATACACATATATACACACGAGTAATGCATACCTTTTCTGGAATTTTGTCACAGTTGTTGATTGCATACATATACACGTCCATGCATTAAAAGCTATCCTGTTATAAGCTAACCAAAATATGAATAGTCGCTGGCGCAGCTAATTTAAATTTAAACATTGTTTTTGTGGCTGCAAAGAAGGGAAATAATTTGATCCACTCTGCAACAATCGACCACTCTAAGAATTTTTAGATTTGATTATTGAATATAACAAGAGACGAGAAAAAACTACAAAACATTTTCATTAAATTTCAGCATTCATTTTTTTATAATCCTGTGAGAGAGAAAAAACGAAATAAAGACATTCAATATATAATATAATATAAATGTGTACATCTAGGTAACACCCTGAAGGAATCTTACACATTACACAGACAGAAGGGCGTGCAGTAATATTAAAAATGTACAGGCAGAGGTAGCTTTGGGGGGAAAAAAATGTTGCCATGGTAATGCTATACAATCAAATTGATCATTAAAATGTCGACACTTATCGCTCCTTGAGAAAATACTCATTTTCATATTTTTCAATGTCTACCTTGTCAATTGCAAAGTAGATGGCACACGATACTAATCAGTTATTGAGAAGATCTATCAGTTTGTCACCACCTTGGTTTATGTATATCTTGCATCTAACTTTAATAGATACAGTATATTCCCATGGAAACGGAAATATATTAAAACTGTAAATTGTTTTCAAACAATCAATTTTTTTTTAAGATCTGTCAATTTGGGGATATTTGTAAGGATTACCCAAATATAACTTCCTAGAAGCACAGTAAATGTCACTGTGACGATAGTCACTGTAACTCCCAAGGTACATAGTGAAAGTCACAATGACAGTTGCTGTAACTTCTTGGACCCCAGTGACAACTGCTGTGACAGACTAGGACTCCAGTGAAAGTCGCTGTGACACCCTAAGACCCCAGTGAAAGTTGATGTGACACGCTAAGACCCCAGTAAAAGTTGCTGTGACACCCTAAGACCCCAGTAAAAGTTGCTTGTGACACCCTAAGACCCCAGTGAAAGTTGCTGTGACACCCTAAGACCCCAGTAAAAGTTGCTGTGACACCCTAAGACCCCAGTAAAAGTTGCTTGTGACACCCGAGGACCCCAGTGAAAGTTGCTTGTGACACCCTAGGACCCCAGTGAAAGTCGCTGTGACACCCTAAGACCTCAGTGAAAGTCGCTGTGACACCCTAAGACCTCAGTGAAAGTCGCAGTGACACCCTAAGGCCACCAATGAAAGTTACTGTGACACCCTAGGACCCCAGTGAAAGTTGATGTGACACCCTAGGACCCCACAATGAAAATTGCTGTGACACCCTAGGACCCAAGTGAAAGTCGTTGTGACACCCTAAGACCTCAGTGAAAGTTGCTGTGACACCCTAAGACCCCAATGAAAGTTGTTGTGACACCCTAAGACCTCAGTGAAAGTTGCTGTGACACCCTAAGACCCCAATGAAAGTTGCTGTGACACCCTAAGACCTCAGTGAAAGTTGCTGTGACACCCTAGGGCCCCAGTGAAAGTTGTTGTGACACCCTAAGACCTCAGTGAAAGTTGCTGTGACACCCTAGGGCCCCAGTGAAAGTTGTTGTGACACCCTAAGACCTCAGTGAAAGTCGCAGTGACACCCTAAGGCCACCAATGAAAGTTACTGTGACACCCTAGGACCCCAGTGAAAGTTGATGTGACACCCTAAGACCCCAATGAAAGTTGCTGTGACACTCTAAGACCCCAGCGAAAGTTGCTGTGACACCCTAGGACCCCAGTGAAAGTTGCTGTGACACCCTAAGACCTCAGTGAAAGTTGCTGTGACACCCTAAGACCCCAATGAAAGTTGCTGTAACACCCTAGGATCCCCGTGAAAGTTGCTGTAACACCCTAGGAACACAGTGAAAGTTGCTGTGACACCCTAAGACCCCAGTGAAAGTTGCTGTGACACCCTAGGGCCCCAGTGAAAGTTGTTGTGACACCCTAGAAACACAGTGAAAGTCAGTCATTCAGTCTTAAATATTTAAAAAAAACAATGACATTCTTCAATGCACTATTTCTTTTTTTTAAAGATAATATTTGGTCTTGGCATTTGTTTTGTTAAAATCAAAACTAATTGCCAATTTCGTTAACATATATATTAATTACTAAATAAAGTGAAAACATTTTCATTAACAAAAATTGTAAGTAGGAGTAAAAAGGACATCATTCTGCTATACATTATTACATGTCGGACAATGTTCATAGGAGAGAAAACTGAGTGTTTATACATGTGCATTTATGTGGTAAACAAAGATTACAATACAGCTTTACATGTACATGTGTATTTCATAGTAATGGATATTGTGCATAAGTACAGACTAAAGAGAGTAACCATGGAAACAACAGCACTGTCATGTTATAATTGTCATGAAAACAAAGCATAATTTATAATGCCTCGAATTGAAAATGATGATATATTACCATGTAAATCATTATTCACCATGTTTTGACTTTAAAATAGGAAGAATCCTATCACATAGATGTATCCTACCATCCTGGGATTTTTTAGATGAATGTTTGATGATTTAATGATTTGATGTCAATCTGAAGCCAAAATTTCACGATTGTCACCAGAATGTGATGTACGACTTCCCAGATAAATTTCATTGCTACAAAAATTTCACTGACTCACGAAAATAACAAAACTTTGTCTTTCTTGAAATTAAAGTCCTAATTTGGAAGACCAACATGCATTATTATAAATACGAATGCGTGAATGTTTCTGAAATAGGTATAGAGTGTTTGTCTTGTTTTACTTAATACTAGTGTCCTTGCTTATTTGCAATCTGTGTACTGTAAAATGACTAATTTTCACTGGGTTTAAATTTCACTGACTTAGCATTTCAGGCATATTCAGTGGGTTTTAAATTCACGGTTTTATCATTTAGATTATGTGTTCTATGCTCAATTTTACATACAAATGTACTCACTGGGTTTTAATTTAGCGCATTTTCCAGTCAGCGAAATAAGCAAAATTAAAACCCAGTGAATAATTAACCCTTTTACAGTATTACCAAGAGGTATTTTTCATTTTTGAATACAACGAAAGTCTTGTTCATTTCGTTTTACGCATTTGAATTTTTTCATCTCCTACTACTATAGATTGTGATGTCAAAGCTCATCTTTTTTATTTCTTAGATGAATTGTTTCACGAAAAAAAGACAATTACAAGACAAGAAAAGAAAAACATGTACAATTAAATTATATATACAATCTAAGAGAAAAAATTGTCAAATTACTTATACTTTTACTTTACTGGTAGTACAAAATATATTCAATAACAAAACAGTGAATATCTTATGATCATAAAAACTCACTGCAATTGTAAACAGAATGTAAGCTTGTGTTAAATTGGAACTGATGGACAAGAGACATATAAATCCAAGCTAATGTAAAACACTCTCCTAGAAGCATGTGATTTTGATAAGACTGCATGTTCTTACAATCAGCAGGCCATCTCCTAACCATCCCAATGTCACATAAGTCCATAAAAACATCAGTAGTAATCACAAAACGTGTTGTTTTTTACACCATGCTGATGCAAGGATACAAGAAGTTAAAATGTAATTACTTTTCATGATCTCTGTGCAGTAACTATTCCACTCAGATTAATCAGGTCTTATTCAGTTTTTCTTCAGTTTTTTATTATTTTTTTGTGCATGATTTTATTATTATTTTTTTTCAATTTTTCAATTTTTTGGGAATTGTTGGATCGTAAAGAACTTTCTTTTGTGGTCAGACATAAATTAGAATCATTGAAATAAGTTAAATCCTTAGAAAAACTGCCTTGTGTTGAAGGTATTGGAAGTATGAAGTTTTGTAATAAATATTTAAAATCAACTACAGACTTAAGATTATCCTCTTAAACAAGATGCCTGCAGCTAACAATGTATTATAGTTCTGCTCTTTGAGATACAGTATTGAAGTTTATAATGCTGACAGAAAACAAAATGAATAAATTTAATTGTACAAGTACATCTGTGGTTTGCTGACTGGCTTATCCCATAGCATGGAGCTTGATAAAATTAATATTTATCACTTTCCAAGGTCCATAGCACCAAGAGCCAAGTGATTTCCAAGACTTTTCCAGACCTTTTCCCAAACTTTCTTGTATTTTTCCCCAAGACATTTTGACCCTTAATTCAGACCAACATCATCACCAAAGCTCATCAAAGTTCTGAGGATATGGTAGTTACCTGAAGAAAACGTGCCTTTCTAAAATGAATTAATAACTATGAAGAAATAAAGACTTTCCAGACCTCAACAAATCCAAAGACTTTCAAAGGATTTTTTTCAACGCTATGGACCCTGCTTTCTATAAATGAGATTCAGGAAATCTAGTTGATAAGCTACCATTTACCTGACAATGTTATCCTCATCAGCTGTACTGTGTTTTAAATTTCATACGAGAAAAAAATTCATTTTCAAGAGTCAGAAATGTTTGTAGCAGTAAACATTTTTCCTAGGACCTTAAGACAAAGAGGCACAGTAACTTTCACTGGAATCATAGGGAGTCACAGTAACTTTTCACTGGAATCATAGGGAGTCATGGTAACTTTCACTGGAATCATAGGGAGTCACGGTAACTTTCACTGGAATCATAGGGAGTCATAGTAACTTTCACTGGAATCATAGGGAGTCACAATAACTTTCACTGAAATCATAGGGAGTCACAGTAACTTTCACTGGAATCATAGGGAGTCACAGTAACGTTCAATGGAATCATAGGGAGTCACAATAACTTTCACTGGAATCATAGGGAGTCACAGTAATTTTCACTGGAATCATAGGGAGTCACAGTAACTTTCACTGGAATCATAGGGAGTCACAGTAACTTTCACTGGAATCATAGGGAGTCACAGTAACTTTCACTGGAATCATAGGGAGTCACAGTAACGTTCAATGGAATCATAGGGAGTAACAGTAACTTTCACTGGAATCATAGGAAGTCACAGTGACATTCACTGGAATCATAGGGAGTCACAGTAACGTTCAATGGAATCATAGGGAGTAACAGTAACTTTCACTGGAATCATAGGAAGTCACAGTGACATTCACTGGGGTAATATGGATTCACGTAACTTTCACTGGGGTTCTAGAGAGTCAAATTGACTTTGACTGGAGTCCTAGGGAGTCAAATTGACTTTGACTGGAGTCCTAGGGAGTAACAGTTACTAAAGTTGCCTTTGAAACAACAGCTGACGAAATGTTTGTAAAATATAAGAACAACAATTGTATTTATAAACACTGTATACTGATTAAACAAGACAAAATATAATTTAGGACATCATCCATACATATATTCCAAGACATTTTTGACTGGAAACAACCAAGCAAATCGATTCAATTTTAAAATTATGAAAAACTGTCACCTTCGGTTTTATTGACAACTGTTGTAAACTGAACCTCACTTATCCATCAGTGAATTGATACTAACTCAGTAACATAGCAACAGGAGAACACAAAACTATAATAACCTCATAAAATATTCACCAAGCAGTGATTATATAGATTTTGATCACCATGGAAACATGATATTGCTTTTTGATATGAATTATTGTTTATATACTGGTTTCTAATTGATACATGTGTATTCTCAAAACTGTAACATGCTGTGAAATTTCACAAATTATGGAAAATCTCAAAGTTTTGTAGCAGAGAAGGATTTTTTTAGAAAGTCAGTGGCTTTTATTGAATTATCATTTAAAAAAACCTTCTGAATGCCAAAATATAATTATTCATGCCAAGATTTTGCACAATTTTACACATTTTTCCATAATATTTTTATTGAATTTTAACTAAATAAATATCAATTTTATTTGTTTTGCAAAAGGTGATGAAAGTTTACTTTTAGTGTTCAAAGGTTAACAAATGGTGATGCTTGGTGGCAGCAAAAGTTAATATTTATAGTGTCTGTTGACTGGAAATGATGGCGGGATGATTTATTGTACCTAAAAGCTAAGAGTGTAGGTTTTTATCCATCTGCATATTCCAGCCATATACAGGTCATCGTAAAGTGCCTGTCGTCAGCTGTATTCAACATTATTCACCCAAATTCAAAAAAACAAACAATGATGCTTCAATTTTAAACAATTAACACGATTAACGGAACAATTAGATCTTAAAGAGAAATACTTTTGCATTGAGCTTACAAAGTCAGTGGTGGTGAGAAGGTTCACACAAACATGGACAATTAACAGAGATGGAAATGTCACTTAGTCAGTTGCCTCCCACTTAATAAACCACTACATATGCACAGTACAATTACACATGTTGGACAGTTGCTATAACAAAGGTCACCAGGTCATCAGAGTTCAACTTTCCACCAATAGTTTTCAGGTCAATGAACCCAATAACTGTCAACCATGATTATAGCCATAGCATGCCATTGTTTATGCCAAATGCTATTACCAATATATTCAATGTCTTGGCTAAAATAGCAGAATTTACATGCGCAAAGTCTTCAAACTTCAGTGAAATTGAATGTAGGATTTAATGTGCATTGTTTTGACCTTGGCCAGTTTCTGAAATGTTTATAGAAGAGAATGGAACTATGAGTACAAAGCAATGCTGCTAGCTATTTTGTATAAGAATGAAAATAACAAACATTCCATAGTGAGCAATTAAATCAAGATGGGTTGAAGTGCAATAAAAGAGGAGTTTGTGTTATAGTGTTAACTCATGTATGTGAGTGAATGTCTCAAAATATAATTTAAGAAAAACCTTAGATCCAAGTAGTAGCCATGACTACTGTAAAACATGTCTTTAGCTAATCTGTAATTTCACAAATTCATGATGTCACTAATTTTAACTTTAAATTAAGTTTCTGTTAATTCATGCATTGAGTCAAATTCACTAAAATGACATGTACACTCTTTTAACATGTTTTACAGTCTATTTTTTTGTGCTCCCATGATGCATTGTGATACTTCCATCTTCCAACTGGAAGTTGTTGTACAGATGTTTTAATTTGCACCATAGGAGTAGCTTGAGAGTTTTTTTTCAAAATTTGTCATCTCAATTAATTTTTTGAGTTGAAATCATCTATGCATTGTACTGTAAACTGTTTATTTCGTTGCCAAGAATTTTCACGTTTTCATTAATGTACAACATTCGTTTAGACGAAATTTTGCAGAGGTCACCGAGACTATGTTGTAGAATTTTAGAGAAATTTTCCATGATATAAATTTGTGCGATTTTTCAGTGACTCATAAAATTTGTGAAAAATTCTATCATGTAGATCACAAAATTGAAATAATTTACGTTAGATTCTGGTATATACATGGTATGGGGTTAAGACAATGTTTTATTACAGGTGCAAGTGTATCAAGGTGTGAGGTCTCTTTTTTTTAAAAGTTGAATTGTCACCAAATTTGTATTTGAAATACCAAGTAATATGTACTATTTTATCATCTTTTAATTTTAATTTTATCTTATAGTTTAGCTACTGTATTTTATTTACCATACTGCGCCCTCTGATGGCATAGTAGTGTAATAAAGTTATTATTATCATAATACAACAACTCTGATGTAGACAAGATATCTGCCTTGTCAATAGCCAAACAGTACAACCCTTCCTTTGCATCTTAGGATGTCATCAGGTCACGGAATCACATGCAGGATTCTCTGTTTGATGATGAAAGATGGACTGTATTACAAAATCAATATTTGTTGTGAAGTATCTTCCACTAAGATTACTCTGAGATGCACTCCAGACACTTGAATTGTTTCCTGAATAGCCATTAGGTCCCTCCCTTTTGAATTTATAGGATGCTTATTCTACCTGTTTTACCACTGCATGCGAGTGAACTGAACTCTACATGTATCCCAAAATTCACATGGTTTAAAGTATATACTTGTTTATATATGGATGTACTGGTTAGTTCCTGGTACACACATGGTATGGGGGTTAAGACAATGTTTTATTAATGTTTTCACATTTTCTTCCAAGGCTTTATAAATTTGTAGAGGAATAGCTTAGGGAAAAACTGTATTTTTCGAAGAGCAGCAGAATGAATGAATGAATGAATGAATGAGTGAATGAATGAGTGAATGAATGAGTGAATGAATGAATGAATGAATGAATGATTTCAATGCCACCGTGAAGTTCAAACTTTGGGGAGTTGTATCATGATGTGAACGTACTGCTATCCTTTTTATGTAAGTGTATGTGCTACTAATAGACGATACATTTTTATATTTATTAGCTGAATTATAGATACTGAATACTGCAGTAGCACCCACTCCCCATCTCAATATATTAGATAATCTTCTGAATTACCCACGACTTCTGAAGCCTGCAACCCCCATAAAGCGATATCTAACTCCTGATAATGGTTTCATCTTTGCCAATACAACATCCAGCTTTACGGCGATTATTATATTAGGTCATACAAAATATAAAACTTTATGTCTGAAGCCATAAAATCACTGATGTACATAAAACGAGGATAGCAATGCTCACCAGTGTTTACCAATCCACCTGTGACACTCACATTTTAGATAAGTGCAAAATTTCACTGACAGGCAAAATTTTTACAAACAAGTTTAATTTTGATTAATAATTACCTATAAATTATAAAATAATCAGACTGCTATTTTTCATTTCCATAAATTTATTTTTGACAAACACTTTTCATTTTCTTGCTATAACCCTGATGCTTGCATTTCATAGATAATAACACCTTAAAAATCAGATGTCATGATTACAATAAAGATTTACATACAGGGTTATTAATATAATTATGATTGACAGAGAACATTAGTGGATTATATTTCCATAGACACACATCAATGTTCTTTTTTGTTGACAGTGTGGATTACATCGCTATGGGCAAATATATTCAGGATACAGCAGGTGTGATGAGAACAATAATGTATACGAAACTTTTAATTTTTTTTTTTAATTTAAATGCAATTTAGGTCATGATACAGAATATCTAGTGAACAGTACACAATTGGAAATTATTCCCCGATTAGCATCAGTTTATTTTGACAGCAGGCTTACCACAACTAAAGTTTACAACACAACAAATTAGCAGAGTATTAATATGATACAAATCAGCTGGACACATGTACGCAATTTATTAAAATTTATTAAAACTTGTTCATATCAGAATGTATGGTTAAAGCTTGAAATATAGACAAAAACAGATTTAATGGATGATACTGATTCTCTTGTCACTAAATAAATACAGAGTACAGACTGAATGATGTCATTATTACAACAACAAAAAACAGGGAAACACTACACAGTCAACTAAGCTTTTTAGAAAATCAACCCATGTATGATAGAATTAACCCTTTGACACTATTATCAACTTTTGGTACCATCTTCTTCTCTCCTCATGAAATGTTGACAAAAAAGGACAAAACTTTTGATCAAAAAGTAATATCTAAAACTGCCTGTATGATTCAAAATGGTGATAAATTTTAGCGACAATTTCATAAAATGTGAAAATATTTGCCCCGAAAAGCATAATTTTTTAATATTTTTTTCAAATATTTGGATTAAGACCTGAAGCCAATGAGAGAATGATGTCTATTTGTTTGAAAATTATAAAAACAACAATTATTGCAACTACATAGATGTGAAGTCGTATATAAGCATTTATATATGCACTTGAACCACAAGTTCACTAAATATGCCAAGATCAATATTTATGCCAGAGGTAATGACATCGACCATAAATATCGATGTTGTAAATATATTCACATACTGTAAAAGGATTAATTATTCACTGGGTTTTAATTTTGCTTATTTCGCTGACTGGAAAATGCGCTACCGTATTACCCCGGGCACGTGCCCCTCCCTGGGCAAGCGCCCACCCCCTGTTTTCACAAAAGTTACATGTTGGGGACATCCTCGGTTAAACGTCCAGAGTGATTTTTAGCCAAGAACAGGGTCAACAATAAAGTTTTATTTGTCAAAAACGAACGCGTTTGATTTATTTAAATAGTGTGTTTGTTAACGGTAGTTCTCTTTTGGGAGTGTGTGGTGGCCCTGAAAAGGGCCGTTTTGTTTGTGTTTTTACGTAAAAACTCATTGGAACTTAACGAAGTAAGATGAACCACGCAGCATGTGGCGCACACGTTCTGCTTTCTCTTCATTCACGATGAATCCAATATTGCAATAATCCATACCTTGGTGAGTGGTTTGAAGCACTTAGCTTTGGTTTCAAAACGTAGCACTTCGCTGACTGTGAATCCATAACGGGAGCACAGTCAGCTGGCATCGGTGTCGCTGGGTGTATATGATAAAGGGAAGTTGTTCAACCAAATTTGCCGAGTTCGCAGTTTTTCGCCGATAAAAAAATAACATTCCGGAGGGGGTGAAATGAAAGAGCATCGCCAGGCGACGGGGCTTTTTGGCAACGACCGCAAACGTATCTGTGTCCAGCCATTGGCTGGCCACGTAGAGGTCAAAATACGCCTTCTATTTTTACGCGTTAAGTTTGGCTCTTCCGTTTCACCCCCTCCGGAATGTTCTACTTTGGCAGCCTAATCGCAGGTTTTTCAAAAAAACGTTGAAAAAACACAAGAATTAGTAGAAATGTTCCTGTTTTGGGCGGATTATTGATAGAGAATAATGTCTTTATTACAAAAATGCTGAAAAACCATGAGTTTTTGCCTTAGTTATTTTTTTTTATTGGCGAAAAACTGCAAACTCGGCAAATTTGGTTGCACAACTTCCCTTTATCATATACACCCAGCGACACCGGTGCCAGCTGACTGTGAATGGGAGCTAGCACTTTTGAGACATCACGTCGTAAACTTGCTACTTTCTTTCCATCCTTCATCACAGCTATGACATTACGGTCATGTGGATTATTTTTCTGTCGTTGAAGAAAAAACATTTTGCCTACCTCAAGTCCATTACGTTTTTTTTCGTTTTTTATGTATCGCCATTTGGATATGTTTATGTATTTACAATAGTTTGTAAACATTTTACATCAGTAATAAAAGGTTTATTTGTTTCATAACCCTGTCTGCTATTCTTCAGTAATTACGATGCGATGTATCAATACGTGCGTTATGAGGTCATCGCCATCTTGGATTACAAGCGGTAGTTTTTCCCGGCCGTTTTGACTTGCACTGATCACGGTTACTAAAAAAGTAACCGTGCATTGATTACATATTTTGTAGCCAATTTCAGTGAGTACTACAACTTCATTCACTGCATAAAACAAGTTTTATTCTTGAAATTCGACCCTTTGTCTTAGTGTGCCCACAGTTCTTGACCGAGTGCTCACGTTCATTGAAACCTCGCATAAATCAAGAAATAAGTACGTGTACAAAGTGTACGAATCAATTCCTTTATTTGTCCTTATCATACGATCACAAAAACAACTTTTTAAAATCTTTTTTGGGGTGGTCCTCGGGTAAGCGCCCACCCCCAATTTTTCCTGATTTTGTATGTTCAGGCCCCTGGGCGCGTGCCTGGGGTAATACGGTAAATTAAAACCCAGAGAATATGTAAAATTTAGTATAGAACACACTATCTAAATGATAAAACCGTGAATTTAAAACCCACTGAATAAGCCTGAAATGGTAAATCAGCAAAATTTAAACCCAGTGAAAATTAGTCATTTTACAGTATGCAAATTAGCACATACAATAAAGGTTCAATAATTACAGTAACCATACCAAGTTTGGTGAACCTAGAAATGCCAGAGTCTGAGAGATACGACTACATCCATAAGCATTAATTTTATTAATTAATACATGCAAATATGCAAATTAGCATACACACTAACAGTTTACATTGTATATGCTGTCATCACCACACCCATAAGTACACTAACCATACCAAGTTTGGAGAAAATCGGCATGGAAACGGAAACACATGACAATGTACAGACAGACGTACGGACACTGAGCTCCACAGTTATCTCTGCTGCCATATACTTGTACATGCCAGGGAATAAAAACGATTGTTATAGTCGTAATCATGGTGGCAGATTTGAATTATTTTATCGAGGGACGATCATCTTTTCTCTAACTCTGGAAATAATCTGATACATGAGTAGGACAAACACTGTTGAATATCTGCAATGTAACAATATATCTTTTGCCTAGAGTCTTTTCTTTCTAAGCAAGAGTTTTTCTCGACTGACTGTGCCCACTCACTTTTGTCAGACAAAACAGATATGAATTAATAATCAAAAAATATTTTTCCAAGAACGAAAGTCATTTTAAACTTGGACATTTTTTCATGCAAAGTTAAAAGCAATACAGTATTCTTCTTATTTAAAAAAACAAAAAAAACAATTAAAAACATATCAGGGCTTTATTTTATGTTTTTTGTCAAAAGTTTTGAAAGCATGAAAAGTAAAATTCTGTTTTCATGAAAAATTACAAATTTAATGATAATTTCAGAATAAAATAAAAAGTTGCCCACACACAATGATATAAATGAACAAATTGACCAGAAACATCAATTTTTTTTTCCTCAGCCTAAAATATGAATTATTAAATATGGCAAATGACGGTCATTGACGTATTTATTCAGGTTTATTTACCAGTAATAATGTAATGGCTGTGGAAATTCTCTTTAGGCTATATCAGAAAACAAAAAATACCCTGACATTTAAGAATTAAAAAGATCAATATTCTTTCCTGCAGTCTCCATTTTACTATCAAGAGATTTAATATTACAACATCAGTCTTGTACATGTGAAGAATTTTAATGAAGAGTAGCTCACTTGTAACATGATTTATGATTGGGCGAGTAAATGTCAAATTTCAAAAGTCAATCAATCAGCAGTGGTTTACCATATATGTAGTTGACAATATCTTTAACCTAATAATGATATACGGTTTAATCTATGTAATCGTTTAATAATATAATAAAGTATATTATATGGCTTGTCTCATCCAATAGTATATCATGTATGGTGAACATCGTTAATGGCGGCTTTGTACGATATCAGGCCTACTCGTGATAGATTAAGAAAACAGTACTTTTTACAAATAATATTCATCAAAATTAGAGATTTGAAGATATCAAATAAGAGGTCCACCCAAGGTACATGAACATTACTAAGTATCAAAGGGAGCAGTTTTGCCATTTTCAAGAAAAAAGTTGACGCCAACTGACAAGTCCAAAGAGGATAAAGAATATAAAAAAAGAATGCTACATTTTCAAGTAGTTTGAAATACTAAATATTAATAATCATTTATTTATTAACATATAGCCGGGAAGTCCGGATGCACCAACTGGATAATAATGGATAACAAAAACAAATATTTCAAATATCTTCTTCTGTTATGTTAATTACGTCAACCGAATATACACATCATTTTTCATGAAACAAAAATAAAATTCTTCTAAATCATTTTTTGGTTCTTACATACCATGATCAAAATCCAGCATTACTCTGACATTATACTAGAGTTAAAAACTAGTTTTAATGTAAACTTTTGTGAGTGCCTGTTATTGGTTCACATACGTTTATACATTTGGTTATTGGGAGGAAATTAATAATTCGGTTGTCAGGAAAAACTAATCCATAACTTATTGCTAAAAAGAAATACTTGTTTTTTTCTGTAAACTCTTTTGCAATTTTGTTCAGCAGCACGGTAAAGGTACCACCCCCTGATACTTTATTTCTATATACTATTGGTAATGAGAATAAAATTGATACTTTAAAAATCACTTATTTCAAAGATCAAACAGATTTCCAAATTAGTCTGGCAACTATGTTTATATAATTCCACAGAATTACGATGATTTTTTTAATTACTTTATAACACACACAGTAAGCTTTTTTAAATATGTTAAAATATCAATTTGTAAAACTGATTGTGGCTGCGTTTTGGTTGATATGATAATCTACATACACAAATATGTGCATTGTGTACATATGTATGACATAACCTCACATGACTTTAGGTCAACAAGACATCTGTCCACATAAATGTGTTAATTCAGAGAGAATGCAGTTGTCAATTAAATATTACTATGTAGGAATGTTACACAATATTTTTTTTTATTTATAAATTAGAAAAAAAAAATATTTTTTTCATAATTTTATTTGGAAATTCCTGCACATCTTCCTAGTAATACTTAAAACTAGTTTGTTGACAAATGATAACTAGTTTGTTGACAAATGATAACTAGTTTGTTGACAAATGATAACTAGTTTGTTGACAAATGATAACTAGTTGGTTAACAAATGATAACTAATTTGTTGACAAATGATAACTAGTTGGTTACCAAATGACAACTAGTTTGTTAAATGATAGCTAGTTTGTTGACAAATGATAGCTAGTTTGTCGACAAATGATAACTAGTTTGTCGACAAATGATAACTAGTTTGTCGACAAATGATAACTAGTTTGTCGACAAATGATAACTAGTTTTTGACAAATGATAACTAGTTTTTGACAAATGATAACTAGTTTTTGACAAATGATAACTAGTTTGTTAAAAAAGGATAACTAGTTTGTTGAAAAAGGATAATTAGTTTGTTGACAAATGATAACTAGTTTTTGACAAATGATAACTAGTTTTTGACAAATGATAACTAGTTTGTTGACAAATGATAGCTATTTTGTTGACAAATGATAACTAGTTTGTCGACAAATGATAACTTGTTTGTTGACAAATGATAACTAGTTTTTGACAAATGATAACTAGTTTTTGACAAATGATAGCTAGTTTGTTGACAAATGATAACTAGTTTGTTGACAAATTATAACTAGTTTGTTGACAAATGATAACTAGTTTGTTGACAAATGATAGCTAGTTTGTTGACAAATTATAACTAGTTTGTTGACAAATGATAACTATGTAGTTTGTTGACAAATGATCGCTAGTTTGTTGACAAATGATAACTAGTTTGTCGACAAATGATAACTTGTTTGTTGACAAATGATAGCTAGTTTGTTGACAAATTATAACTAGTTTGTTGACAAATGATAACTAGTTTGTTGACAAATGATAACTATGTAGTTTGTTGACAAATGATAGCTAGTTTGTTGACAAATGATAACTAGTTAGTTGACAAATGATAACTATTTTGTTGACAAATGATAACTAGTTTGTTGACAAATGATAACTTGTCTGTTGACAAATGATAACTAGTTTGTTGACAAATGATAACTAGTTTGTTGACAAATGATAACTTGTTTGTCGACAAATGATAGCTAGTTTGTTGACAAATGATAGCTAGTTTGTTGACAAATGGTAACTAGTTTGTTGACAAATGATAACTAGTTTGTTGACAAATGATAACTAGTTTGTTGACAAATGATAACTAGTTAGTTGACAAATGATAACTAGTTTGTCGACAAATGATAACTAGTTTGTTGACAAATGATAACTAGTTTGTTGACAAATGATAACTAGTTGACAAATGATAACTAGTTTGTTGACAAATGATAGCTAGTTTGTTGACAAATGATAACTAGTTTGTTGACAAATGATAACTAGTTTGTTGACAAATGATAACTATTTTGTTGACAAATGATAACTAGTTAGTTGATAAATGATAGCTAGTTTGTTGACAAATGATAACTAGTTTGTTGACAAATGATAACTAGTTTGTTGACAAATGATAACTAGTTTGTTGACAAATGATAACTAGTTAGTTGACAAATGATAACTAGTTTGTCGACAAATGATAACTAGTTTGTCGACAAATGATAACTAGTTTGTCGACAAATGATAACTAGTTTGTTGACAAATGATAACTAGTTTGTTGACAAATGATAGCTAGTTTGTTGACAAATGATAACTAGTTTGTTGACAAATGATAACTAGTTAGTTGACAAATGATAGCTAGTTTGTTGAAAAAGGATAACTAGTTTGTTGAAAAAGGATAACTAGTTAGTTGACAAATGATAGCTGGTTTGTTGACAAATGATAGCTAGTTTGTTGACAAATGATAACTAGTTAGTTGACAAATGATAACTAGTTTGTCGACAAATGATAACTTGTTTGTTGACAAATGATAACTAGTTTGTTGACAAATGATAGCTAGTTTGTTGACAAATGATAGCTAGTTTGTTGACAAATGATAACTAGTTTGTTGACAAATGATAACTAGTTTGTTGAAAAATGATAACTAGTTTGTCGACAACTGATAGCTAGTTTGTTGACAAATGATAACTAGTTTGTTGACAAATGATAACTAGTTTGTTGACAAATGATAACTATTATGTTGACAAATGATAACTAGTTTGTTGACAAATGATAACTATTTTGTTGACAAATGATAACTAGTTTGTTGACAAATGATAACTAGTTTGTTGACAACTGATAACTAGTTTGTCGACAAATGATAACTAGTTTGTCGACAAATGATAACTTGTTTGTTGACAAATGATAACTAGTTTGTTGACAAATGATAACTAGTTTGTTGACAAATGATAACTAGTTTGTTGACAACTGATAACTAGTTTGTTGACAAATGATAACTAGTTTGTTGACAAATGATAACTTGTTTGTCGACAAATGATAACTAGTTTCTTGACAAATGATAACTAGTTTGTAAACAATTGACAACTAATTTGTCAACAAATAATAACTAGTTTATCATATATGAAAACTATGGGTAGAATTATGGTAAATAGTTTAATAATCTTCGTCACAATCAATTATCCCAATATGAGTTTAATAGCTGAAACGTGAATTTGTGATAGTCACTGTGTCTCACTGTCCCCATCATAATTTGTGATAGTCACTGTGTCTTCAAAAATCTTACGAAAAGGTTCACAGTCACTAATGATTTTGTTAACTGCTCACTCTGGCTTCTAATATCTACATGTACATGTACACTGTATTAAATGTGTGATAAATTATTTAGTAAGCATGGCACAACAGAGAATCAACTTATTGATTTCCAGTTCACTGATAACGACCTGGATAGCACCATAAATAGTACATCTGACAGGACAAAAAATATTTTGCTTGACAGCTAAACAATATATTAAGAGAGTTTAACCAAATAACTTGTTTATTTACTTATTTTGATAAAATGTAATAAATGCCGCATATAATTCTGTGTTGTGTAGATTTACAAAATAAATTATGAATTAGGCAGTATGTATACACCTACGCATGGAACCAGAGGGAGGGGGAGGGATAGATTAATTAAAGTATCTACATATAGGAAGAAAATGATGATACTTTGTATATATCATGGTTGGTTGTTAAATTATATTACATTACACAAATCATCTTAAATTATTTCCCCATAGCAGAAATTTATCATGTTGGCAAATATCAGTTACATGTATAACACGTCCTCACTGACAACTACTGCATTATGTAAACTGTAAACGAACAATTTTTACTGATAGAAATTTTAGTGATTATAGAATTCTTTTTTTTAATTTTGAGGAATACACTTACACTGTGTGTTTTAGAATCTGAACACTGCAAGAACGTGTTTTAATTTTCCACCAACTCACGAAAAATCAGTTTACTTAATTATACTATGCAATATTTGCTGAATTAAACCTATGCAATAAAAACACCCCGTAGCAACAACTGTTGCAAAGGAAGGAAGCCTGAGGATGGGAAGAAAACACATTTCAATATTTGTCTGGAGATTCAAAACAAAAAGTGGGTTACAATTACATGATTCTGTTATGTAAAATTATACCTATAAATTGAAAACTGACAATATTTGAATTTGATCAATTTCATTTTCAGTGGATGTTGATTTTCGCGATGCCTGGATGAACAGCTGTTTCCCCATGATTATCTATGTTTTTACTCACCGCATACCAATAAAATAGGTTTTTACACTCACTTTACTTTAGAGAAAAATAACAAATAAAATTGTAGCAGAGAACTTTTTAATTCTTTTTTAACAAAGAAAATGGGCTGATAATCCAGATAATATACTAAGGTTTATTTTATAATTGTTTTCCTTTAAATCAATGATTTATAATGATGATAATCAAAATTTGATGAATCTTGAAGCAAACACTTTCGTTGGAGGAGAGTTTGACACTAATAGATTTATTTTAAGTGACATGAAATATTTGTATATAAAAAGTAGTACTAGAATGAATACTATAGGAAATTTAATATCACATAGAAATCATTTTCACTGAAGGCGGAAATCAGCAACAAATAAATTTAGTGACAATACTTGATACTTGATTTATGACAGATAAGTTAAATTTATGATCCTCAGCAAAAAGTAAAATACTCCACAGTTGTATAATAGGACTGATCCAATGGTACATTGTATAACTAAAAAACAGCACTCCCATTGGAATGCTGCCATTAGGGTCAATCTTGAGTCATACCCCAGACCATGCAGTTGGTACATATTAATAAACCATTATGATTTAGGAGAGTACATGGGATGTGACTTTAAATACTATCATCAATAAATACCTAAAATCTGTATTAGTCGCACCCATTCTTTTTGAATAATTGAAAACCAAAAATTCATCATTTCTAATATGTATAGATGCTCTAATAGAAGCCGCATCCCCTCTGTTGTATTGAACCATTTTAATAGAAGCCACAGTTTCTAATACAGATTTTACAGTACAGACTGTTTGATGCTATTCATAGATTGGTGGGATTACCTATCATTGCAATTTGAACTGAATTTGTTGAACTGCGAACTGAGTTTCAAACAACTTGATGATTCTTGAAAGGGAAGTTAGAAAAAGAATGAGGGCCTTTGGGTAAAACATGATCACACAATAAATGAACTCTTCAGGAAAATGCAAAATGGTGGAAATAAATAATAAAGATGAGCACTCAGGAGGGTAGGGATGCAGAAATCTTTACTATTAAATGATGCAGATTAGAGCAGAGATGCACTGCCCTGACAGTGGAAGAGACAAATTGTGTACAGCTTCCATCATCAGGTCAGACTAGGATATACAGTGTTTGACTCACCTCATCCGTTCTTTCATCAGAACGTTTCTGCAAACATTTGATAAATTTCCTATCTGAGTAAGCAGCAAGTGGCAGTACATCTGGTTTCTCCATCGTTTTTCTGATGTAGTGTTTCTCAAGCAAAATAGTCTCTCCCACCAAAATACAACATTCCAAAATCAGTAAGTCTGGCCCAATGGCCCATAGAAGATATATGAATAACCAGGAAGTCAACTGGGAGTTGTGTAAACAGTATGATTGCCAGATGTCTACGTATGTGACCAGAAATAAACAATCGGCTTGTCAATGTCACATAGCTGAGACTATACTATGTAGAGTAAAATGTCTGAATACCAAACGTTGTCAAACTGTCTAAAAGAACGTTCTTCCTCTGCAGTAGCTTCATTTCAAAGCGATGTCAAACACATTAATTGCCGGTTCCGTTACTCCACGCTGAGGTATATTACTAAAGTAAATCAATGCGTAAACAAACCAGGGATGTGCGAACAAAACATAGCGCCACGCGAGAGTCCGGTGTGATTCGACTTCCCGACAAGTAAATATTCCGTTGTGGTAATAGATACGATGTTATCCTTGGCTACTCAACGAGTCGACAACTATGTGCCGACAGATGGTTTATCAGCCAAAGAAATGTATTCGAAAACTGGCAGGAATTCTCACACGTCCAGTGGTCTTTGACGTCTGTAATTTGCATTTAGATGAATACGGTGCCGGTATCAAACTGAGTCGAAACAAAGTGCAATTAAATGATCGCAGCCGCCTTTATTTTCACTGATAAGTATGAGTGCCGCTAAAAACATTCACGCTTTGCAAAGTGATGAAAAAGGGCGATCCCTGGGACTTCCGATTACTGGAATGATTGTTACGAAACGACTTCCGGGACGTGCCACACATGGAGACAACGCAGTTTACAGGTGACTGCCGATAGCTTGTCTCCAAAATATGACACGAGTGGACGATTTTCCACTTGATTTGCGGGCGACCCTGTGATGGATCAGTTGTGATGAAGAGACTGTTCCCACTTTCCCAAACGGCTCTGTTGGGCGATGGATACAAATTACAAACGAAATCACTGGCCGGTGTTCTCTGGATGCGTTTGTGCCGCTATGGAGTCTGATCAGCCATCCGTTATGCTAAGTCACTGCCTAGTTCTTACCTACAGTTTAGGAAGTCCGTTAGCGTTTCCTTTCTGCATTATACTTGTTATGACGTTAGAGAACCCGAAGAAACCGTAGACATGAATCCCAATGAGTTTACCGACGACGCTTTATCAGGTGACCAAAATGGCGAAAAACTATTAGTGGAGTAAGCGGAAGGTCCCGGATGACGTCATGTCACTGCAAGGGGGCGCCCTTCAGACGACTTTTCACTGACTGGGAGCAAAGACACTAGAAGAAGATCTTCTTCTAGTGTCTTTGCTGGGAGCAATGAAATAAACACTCAATGATTTGAAATTATCATGTAATAGACAGTTGTATATTCTGATTGTGTAAATAGATATTATAGCTATTTTGGAATGCCCAGAACGAATTGGAGAGATTATGCAAATAAACTAATAAATGAATATAATATACATTGTAATACAATTCTTCAATTGGCTAAATGACGTCAGTTCCACCATTCACTCCATCATTACAGCAATTATTAAAGGGTCGGTGATCGTCACGACGTAAACAACGCATGTAAAACATATTGTTTGTTTATTCGAACACTCGACGACCACTGCCCTTTAATATGGTACCGAAATGCACGTAGGTATCGAGTTATATTCAGTAATATCAGCTTAAAATTTCAAAGTGAAAATTCCAGCAAGTTCCAAAGTGATTTCTGAACGAATACACAGGAAACCGTGTGAACAAGACCAGTATTACAACCATCCAAGGGAATACAAGTGCAAGTGTCAGTGCGCCATCTAGTGACAATTGCTTATATGACGCATTGGGTAAAAACAGATGACCTTGATTGACCATGTACGTCATTTTGACGTAACAGAAGAGATTTGTCACTAGAGGGCGCGGCTTACTTTACCCACTTTTTTGTTTCAAAACTGTGCATACTTTATTGATTTGGTTACATGTCATCATTTTTTCAAAGGGGGTTCTTCGTAGGAAATATTAGTTATGCCTGCAAAATGGACATTTTTGGGGCAATTCTCAGAGGTATCCATGTTGAGGCAATATTTTATCGCATTCATCAGAATTGCCTAATTACCATGTCATTTGTGCAAAAAAATAGTTCAGGAACTTATATTTTATCTCGGATTTTTTTTAACATAAGCTTTAAAATAACACCATATTGTACTATGTGGTATGTGGTTTAACAAGTGTACTTCTTACTATAATTATATAGTACATTTTTGGCTAACAGAGATAAGCTCACTGCTATTAAATGTGAGATAAGGCACAACTGAAGCCCTTGGTGAATCTGACCGAAAAGCAGGAGACAAGATCCGTAGTCATTAGAGACAAACTTCTCCATGTTAAACAACCTGAATATCATCGGTCGAAATTGTCAGCGTTATCGTTGTACTTGGGGAAAACGTGACCTGAAATCACATATGAACACAAATCAAGTATTTGTGCCTAAATATATATATCGATAAAATGACTGTAAACTCATATCGGAGAAAACAGTTGTGTTGGTGAAATTCATGAATAGAAACCAGGTTTCTGTGATTGATGAACGACTAATTCATTTCACATCGTGACTTCCAAAGTAAGATAGCAAAGACTGGGTTAGGTTTCTGTTTTCACCGCAGAAGGCGTCAACAAAGCTCACAGGACGGTAGAATCATGTGTCTTATATACTACTAGGTCTTCACTATACTCTTATACCATTGAATAAATTCCATTACACTTCATTCATTCAATAATGATGGATGAGCCAGAGATGCGGCAGCTTTAGATGGATGAGCCAGAGATGCGGCAGCTTTATTTACAGACGTGGATAGAAAAAGAAATTATTACATGACACGTTATACCAGGGTGGGCTGTTACTTGTTGTGATCTCCTCGTTATCCTATGTCCGCCACCCAGGAAAAACCAGAGATAAAAACCCTATACTTTATATTGCGGGAAATTCTCTGGAAACCTGTGTCCGAAAGCAATGCAGCACATAGTACAGGGACAGTGTCGGACTACACTGTTATCACATAAGGGCAAAGCTAAATGAACTTTTAAAATTAATATTTGATGTAATTGAACTTGAACGTCTGTGAGCTGCTGAGTTGCTGACTAGACTGACTAACTTCCTACTGCTTCCCGCTATTCCCTATCTGATTGCCCCACCCATCTCAATTACTGTCACCGTAACATTGAAGACAGTATTTTCCCTCTATACTATCGAACCGAGGGAAAAGATATTACATGTATAGTGAATCAGTATTTGATACTTAAAAGTAATATAACTTCCAAATTCCGCCGTAATATGGACACTGAAAGCAAAGTGTATACGCTATAAACCGATGTTAAATCACTTGCAAGTGAAAAAAGATTATCTTGGGTATGCGACGAGTTCTCCAGAGGGCGCCATCTATTGAAATTCATTTTTATTCAAACGAACCTCGGGAATTACCGTACAAAATGAAAAATCACCAGGGGCCCTGGGTGAAATGTCAAATGCGTGAGCCTCTCTCTGACGGTCTCTCGCTAATGATTTTATTTGTCATTTACCATAATATTGTGCACCGTACGTCATAATGTTCATGTCACCACCACGTGACCAAATCAACGAAATGGCGGCGACTGTTAGTTTTCACATTGCATTTTATGTGACATTAGCCTTGTGCAGGATCACTAATATAAAATTGAAATAACAATAAAAATAAAAATCAACCAATAAGAAGATTAACTTGATATTTATGTTACTATCAATGCAATATGCGCTATGAAACCTAATGACCACGGCATTTTTTTTGTATTTTTTCAAAGATGTTTTATATAGTATTCCGTTGAATATTTGGACGATAATTGTTGGTGGCACTAGATCGAATTCCCGTCTTATCACATTATACACGCTCGACGTGTTCGAATTTCATGTAAATAAACAATGTATTTTACATGCGTTGTGTACGTCGCCACGAGTTCTATATTCAGCAGAACGCGGCGCCCTTTATTAATCCAAATTACCTGGTTATAACATTAGGAAGGGACATCGCAAAGCTGACTGGTTGTCCCCAGAATTGGGATATATACTCTGTATGTAACGAATGTCCACGACGATATCAATGGATTAGCGTTAAAAACATAATCCGAAACCCGTAAATATTATAAACTTGGTTAGATTATAAAGGTATAATACCTAGAGGGTCGGCAAGGGGTATTTTCGTGAGTTTTTATTTTCTTAATAATGTAACTTAAATAAATAATAATTGTAAATTCGCAGACATGGGGAATGCGTGAAATGTAATCAGCTATTTTATTCGTCCGTAATTTGTACAAAGATATTATTTTTTTAAGCGTATAAAGAATTTTCCATATTGAATGTCGTAGTTCGTACGCAATTTCCAATTTTGTTTCGTAAACACAAATTATCAAAAATATTATAATATAATATAAAAGTGTAAAATGTAATTGTGAATGTGTTTGATACGGTGTTTTATATTTTCAAAACATCATATACCTTCAATGCTTGTGCATGCATATTTCACCGTGAATTTGAGACGGAAGTTTCACCTATATATTGTCTTGTATGTAATATCTTAGCAGTCGTCTGCGTGTTCAGAATGGTCATATTTGTATTTAAAGCGCGGTAGTCGTCGCGCTGCGCATGTGCGAGATATATGGGTCTCATATAAACAAAGATGGCGACTCTGACTGTTGCGCAGATCAACGAGTACGAACTGAGACGTTTCTAAGCTTTAATTAAGTAATTTTCATGTTATTGGAAGGTATCGAACGAGTCACCGGCGGTAATCAGTGCAAGTCGTGCCCAAGTCAAACCTCATACTTGTGATTTCCATTTGAAGAGCGCATTGGATTGTGGGAAAATCAATGTTTATCAACTAAAATGTGGCACATGCGCAGCGCGACGACTACCGCGCTTTAATGTAAAGCCGTTTACTTTTATTAAAGTTAATGTCACTATTTTGATATTTTGAGCCATTTTTTCTGGGATTTTAGTTCACAAACATGACAGGAAAACAATAAGTTTTGTTGTTTTACATGTTCACGTGGATTTAATTTAGCGGTTTTCATCCATCAGTGAAAATAGCGAAGTTGGAGACTGGTGAATAATTAACGCATTTACCGTAAATTAAGCGGTCAAATCCCCGGATGTATGAAAATGGAATACAGAATAGTATATGCCCTGACGAGATACAATCCAGGGAGTTCATGTAAAATAGAGAGTACAATCAAAAGGCAACGGCGTATTAAAAACAACTTCTTCACATATTACCTTTGCATAGCAAACAGTCTATTCACAGAATAAAACAAAATCATGAAACTGTATTGATCAATCTTAAATGTAAACTTTCCTGAAATACTGGGATAAAAGGCAGCTGTGCAATCAAAAAAAAAACCTGAAAGTATAACTAGGATTCGTATTGTCATGGAAACACTATCACTCACCCCAGTTCAACAACCACTTGTATGACATTCCACATTTAGTAAGAATGTAAAAGTACAAATGAAAGTGACATGTATAACATCTGTTTGCAATTATGCTACATTTATATATGTACTGTACTATATCTCTGTATTATCAGACCTGTCAATGGGAAGCAATGGTCCAGGAACACAACGCCACTAATTGTCGCGACGCATTTGATGTGAGTCCCATGCGACGTACACAATATCTGGGAGAACCCTGTCCGACAACTGTGCCCTTCAAGCTGAAAAGTCTGATAGAATTTCAATCATATACGTCATTTTGACGAAACAGTAGCGCCCGTTCCTAGAGGGCGTAATTTATATATCATATTTTTTTCCTGTTCGGATTGACGATGGCTGACTCATTTCAATTTTGTTTACTACTGAACAAACGGGGACTATGTCATGTCATGACTTGTTAAAATGCTTAGTAACTGCCGTGTCAACTTTTAGGAATAACGCATTTAAATAAACTGGTTGCTTTAGATGTATTCTATATCAGTGATGTTTTATTTATTGTTATTCCCAGTTCTATTCCTGTATTGGATTTATTTTTTATTTATCCTTCTATTTTGTTATTTATTTTTCTATTTTTCAATTTATTATTGATATTCTTATATTAAATGGTCTTTTCTTTGATTTATTTATTCTTGTTGTTCAGTTATGACCCATATGCACACCATGTGTATCGTATTGCCGGTTTTAGCATAAAAAAGCTCATTTACCCCACGGCTATGCAGGCTATCCAGATGTCACAGGAATTAGTGTAACCCTATCGACAGCCAAAGAACGATATGAATTTTCAGCTATTATTAAAATAATTATAGAGCCGTATTCATAAGTTAGACAGTACAAGTGGTAGAACTTGACTGAAAAGAATACCAATCGATACCCAAAATGAAATTACAAAAGAAGTTGGGCGTATTTCTTTTCTAAAGAAAAACGTGTTAACGATTAATCGTCAAATATGGCCCATTCCGCAGTTTCAGATACAAAGATATTGATTAACAACTATTGTTTATTAAATAACAGTTGTCTTTTTGGTATATTGATTTAAGGACACGTTCACTGCGTTTTGTTGGTTTTTATTTACAAACACTCGATATATCATAGGTCCTTGTTCATCAAAAAGTAAAACACGTGGTATAATTAAATATTATCAAACTCAAATTGTGTGTATATCGAGATCTCGTCGAAACACATGCAACTCGAAATGAGCGAACATTTCTTTTGATAAATTCTTCACCGTGACTCTAATTCACCCGGCAATACTTCAAAGGTTCGGCGATGTATCCCGATTTGCGTTGTGAAGCCGATGTCTATTAATTATAAACTATTAGTAAAATAAAACTATTAAGTGTTTCGTGGAATCGAGCTCATTAAATATGAAGTACTGCAACACTATGATTGTCACATATGAAATGTTGAGAGTTGATTACAGCGACAAAGCTTATTTATACCTTTATATTAATAACAACAAAATGTGGTAGAACAATTTCAGAAAATCGATTGTTCACTCATTGATTATCTATTATATTGTTAGTTAAGTAGGCTTTTAAGACTAGCGGGGTCATTGGATTAATCCAAAACAGTTTTAAACTATTGTGATCACTCATCTTCGTTTTTCCTTGGGCTATGAGGATCTTCTAACATACTTTCTTCAGACCATCTGTAGTTTAATTTAAAACTGATGATTGGTAATATATAGATTTAGAAACTGCAATGACGGTGGATAATTATGGCGCATTAGGACTGTTCAATCAACAAAAGGAAGAACAATGTGTCAAATCGAAAACAGTCGCGGCTGTTGTGTTCGGTCTTATATCGGGTATTTGTCATGCGTCTTCTGGACTCTTTACAGTTTTGGCAACATCCCGACAACTCTCAGAGTTTCAGATCATATTCGTGTCTGCTTTAATAGGCACTTTGTTTTCATTCTTGGTTATCAAACTGCGTCGCCTGAAACTGTTAATCGACGATAGACTTACCACAATAATCCTCTTCGTAAATGCTGGAACCATGTTTTTCGGGGATTCGGCTTACGTCTTTGCCGTGCAATTGGTGCCTTTAGGAGACACGACCGCAATTATAAACGGATGCCTGCCTTTCCTAACTGCGCTGCTGTCCTGTGTGATCCTGAAGGAATCATTGCGAGTCACTGATGGTGTGTGTTCGATTCTAAATATATGCGGGATTCTTCTTATAACATGTCCATCTTTTATATTCGATTCACGCTCAGGAGGCCCAAGCAACATGTTAGTTGGATACGGGTTGACAATAACATCAGCCGTTTGCTACTCACTCTCACCGGTGTTGATCAGAAAAGTGAAAGACACCAACATCTTTGTCGTCACCTTCTACCACTGGACAATAAACTCACTCCTGAGTTGTTTAATGATGTTCTTAGTTGGCACGTCAAACTGGCAGCTATCGGCAGAGACAGCCGGGTACTTGATCGCTGTTGTCTCCTTTGATATCTTGGAGGTGTGTCTGTTATATCGAGGCGTACAGATGGAAGGCGCCATAACTATAGTCTTACTCGCAAATATAGATGTCGTTATAATGTACATATTTGATCATTTCGTGCTAAACAAGAATATTCATGTATTGGAGATTATCGGGGCTACTATGATTGTTGTTAGTTCTGTTGTGGTGGCGATAATGTCGAGTTTTTTTACGGTCTCAAGACCGTGCAAACAACAGAGTAGCGATGAAGAGTGCGTGAATATTGAACGTATAACCGAGCCGACAATGACTGAAAAGCATAAACTCGTAAATGATTAATAATATAAGTAATTAGTAGCAAATATACGGTTGCTGCAAATATTTAATAATTAACAACTAAATTAGATTTAGCCGAAAATGCATTAATAATTGCACACTAGTACAAAACACCTGTTAATCATCATATCACCTTTTCAATGCAATAACTCCCCTTGATCAGTTCTAAATAACTATACGATTTGATGTACTGGACGAACTTGAGGCATACCTACAGGTTGGTAGACTAGCAGGATAATTTGTTGATACTGTGAACATTTGGAAGTTAAACGATTATGCATGTTATTAATATTAATTTTGACAGTGTTAATGTATTTTCCAACATGAACGTATCATTAAAATACTACAAATATGTAATTTGTTATACGGTGCTGAATATAGCGCAGTACAAACCTCAGAATCTAAACTTAAGAAATGTCCAATATTTGATAGTTCAAAAAAAAAAAGATAATACTAAAAAAAAAAATAATTGTCACTTATGTTTATGTTTGAGGAAACACTTACCGTCTATTACTGTGTTCACAAACCTTAAATAATTCTATGCCGTGCGAAGAATAGTAAATATATTGACGAGAAATGTAGAGGTTGGCAGATTTTTAAAAGTATGCACAGTTTCAATACTACAATACAAAAGTGCCAATTTTTCATCATTCCTGACAAAACATGCGAAATGTAAGTCGTTTTTTTTTATTAAAATCTAACCACGTGAACATTCATATTTGATTCGGTTACCAGTTTGTAAATGGCGTTTTTTAAACTAACTGCTGTGAATCTAAATACGTGATCGAAAATGCTTAGACAGATTTATTTGCAATCTGTTATACATATATTTGGATACAAATTATTAGTTGGTATTAAAATAGGCAGAATAAATATGTGTAGTCTCTTTCTATCCCTGTATTTGAATTATTAAATCCTTAAAAACTCTAGGATGGTAGTAAAACTGTGCAAATTATTTGTTCATTTAATGCTGAGCTATATCTGTTCGAAGTATGAAATTGCTTTAAAAAAATAGTATTTTATATGAATATAGTTTTTTTGTCTGTCAATTTTCACTGTGCTGATATGTTTTTTTTTCAAATCCTCCCGATTTTTCAATGACCAATCCCTAAAAACCGTAATGACGTACCCTACTATTGCAAATTTGGGTATTCTGTGTGGAATAATTTGCATATATTTGTATTTGATTGACAGGTTGTAAATGACGTCACACCTTATAAGGCATTACACCACACGAGACCGATCGGGCTGCTGCTTTCATAGAAAAATATATGCTTCAATTTAAACAATATTAAAACTAATTTATCATTGGTTTCATGTTATCTGTGCATAACAATTAGCATAATTTTTGTTTTTAGTATTTCTATTTAGTGTTGCTGACGTGTGCATATTAATTTGCGTAATTTGTATATGCGTGTTGCTAGAACAGCTGTGTACAGCCTGTTGTTTGTAATATAAGGTATAGATCAACGCAAATTAACGAACTGCATGTGCAATTGCAGCGAATTTGACTCAATGTCTAAATTAACAGAATCTTAATTAACTAGTGTCTACAATCTCATTGAAAGAATAAACCGTGACTTTGTTTTAAAGCGGGAGGGTCGTCACCTGCGCACGCGCGGGAACAACACACGCTAAAACGCAAAGGCTCATGAATAGAAGCTTGTTTGTAAACAATGACACGCTATGGCCATCTGACGCATGAGCAGGTGACGACTCCCCCGCTTTAAATTAGCGACATCTTGACTTAGCGAAAATACAGATTAGCTAAAATAAGATTCTAGTTAAACAGACCCATTCTACAATATTTGTTTGATTGATTTCTGGTGACTTTATTGTCAAATATAATCAAACGCAATTCAGCTTTACTCGCATATTATTTAATCTACACTACTTTACTAAATATGCAACCGATTGTTTTATAAATTTCACTCATTTGTTAAATAAAGTGTACTGTATTACTACTTCATCAACACATTGTAAGCGTTGCTATCCTTCTTGTCAAGTGCAGAAGGTTGTATAGGTTGTATATTTTACTGTATCCAAAAAGTACTCGTGTATGTGAGCTGTAACAGTGTACAGCGAATTACAGTAGGATGGTCTTGTGCTTCTGACAAAAGTACAGCGGAAGTATCGACTGGCGATCTCTACGGTACACCGACCGGCAAAAATCTTGGTAGCGGCATTTAGGGCGTTTTTAATGATTACTGAGCATGCACATAACATCCACGTTTTTTAATATGAGGGCGGTAACCTCCGTCAAACCTTCCATGGCGTGCTATGACGTCATTGGTCACGTGGAATTGGATCGCATATGGTTATGAAAGTTCTATACGCTTCTTTTAAATTATTGATATAATGCAAGAAACTAATATACACGACATGCCATGTCTTGTGGCGAAAGGCCTGCCGAGAGTGGCAACATCGTTTATCTGTTAGCAACGTGTTGTTTTTGACAGTAAGATCTGTTCAATGCACTGTTGTAGTAACTGATATTATGGAGGTTTTTATCATTGACAATGGTTGAAATGTCAATACCACAGCTGGTTCATCCAATTACAAATGAGACAATGTTTCTTATAGGGATCCTATTTATATGCCACTGAAAATAAAGGTTTTCAAAAACCGAATTAAAAAGATCAATCAATAGAGATCATGTTTACACTGAAAATGAGCTTACATTGTATTCATTTCACGTATAGGAATTAAAACACAATATATAAAACATAGTGACGTTTTCGATGCCTGTAAATGTAATGTTAAACACACAGCAGTTCAATATACCGCATGCGCCCTCTAGCGATAGGGCTGTTTATTCGCCACTTTCTCAAATGTCAAAGCGAGACTGAACAAAATTGGGTGCAAGTAAGCCAGTGGCGGATCCAGAGGGGGGGGGGCATGGGAGCCATGGCCCCTTCTAAACGCATGACGATTCATATGATCTGGATTACGCATAGCTTCTCTGCGATTTACGCTCCGTATATCTTAAGCGAAGCTTGGACCCCCCCCCCCCCAATACTGGATCCGCCACTGAAGTAAGCCGTTTGCGGTTGTCATGGCAACAAATACAAGCACGTCGATTGCTATATCCATAAATACAACATTACGTCATATATGTTCGTCGCACCCCAAATCCTATGTCAAACGTCGTATATTAGATTTCTCAGAAAATGACCTATTATACAAGGTCGCTATTACGCTGATCTACAGTCTGTGAAAATACCATTTTAAGATAGTATTCTAAATAACGAACGACCACAACACCAAATAGATAACTGCTAGCTGTGGTAATGCTTTTACCCAACTGTTTGATGGTGCATAAGGCACTGGATAATAAAACTACATTTACATATATTAAAGATATCACTAATGATACCTCCAAAAAATGAATTTAAGACGTTACAAGAATTTGAATTTACCATCTGTTAGGCCAGACTTTTTTTATTCCTTGTTTCTCGAGTTTTATAAGGCACTTTTTTTGAGGAGGGCGGAAAAAAAACAAAATTAATTCTTTTTTTCCCATTAGATTTGTGTGATTCTCAAAGAATTGCAAGTGAGATCATTGATCGGAGAGAAGAAATGAAATAATTTTTTATTCCATGTATAACCTTGTTTCTCATCTGCGTGAGACTTCGGTATTTTGATCCTGATTTGTTATGCGACGGGCGAAAAAAAATGAAGATAAAAATATTTTTTTTAGCAATTTTTTACACAAGTCGGCGGGCGCGAGAAATTGCGCTGAAATAAAATTTTATTTTTCTTTCATTTTCGGCTCCTGTTCACCTTGCGCGATATGCGTCAGATCGGTGTAGAAGACGCCGAACTGCAGCGTCAATGCTTCGTAGTCGCGTCAAACATCGCGTGAGATTCGACAAACGCGAAAGTATTTTGGGGGACATTTCCATGTCAATAATGTGCTGTACACATTTGATGATAGACAATTTCGATTAAAAGAAGATATTCGAATGCAATATTCCTCTGTCAAAGATCGGCCGGTCGATGTGAGCTACGAAATAAAGAAATTCGAGTTCAAAATCAAATCGTTCGATTTTTGCACCAGACGTTCGTCTTTCATGCATCTCGCGAGATCTCGCAGTTGTACGGAAAATCACCTATTGGTAGAGAGTGCAACAACTTACTGTGCAGTTCCCTGGATCCAGGGTCTGAACAGTGTCAAACTTGGAGATGAAAGAGACCCCTCATGCACGCAGTCAGAATGTTAAAAAGAGGATATATCAGTTGCCT
The DNA here is from genome assembly GCF_978046115.1 of Saccoglossus kowalevskii. Classification (NCBI taxonomy): domain Eukaryota; kingdom Metazoa; phylum Hemichordata; class Enteropneusta; family Harrimaniidae; genus Saccoglossus; species Saccoglossus kowalevskii. The sequence continues at coordinate 27,859,649 of NC_140659.1, read as the reverse complement.
TGAAAAGTTATTCTCTACAACAGTGGAGAGCAGTTCAAGGTGTCGGGAAGACCAGTGATGACCAATATCTGATTTTAGTGTCTACATCATTTGGTGAAACTTGTGTAATTAATGAGCTTCGAGTCTTCTCTCTACCTAAGGATTTATCCTCTAACTATGTTACCACCATAATTAAACCAAAACTGTATACAAGTAACATAAACAAGAGACCTACCGGTACTGGTTGAAATAACTCTGATGCCTTTGTAGAGTGTCCTCAGTACAATAAGATAACTGTTTGCCATGGTTAATAGTGTTCCCACAATGCCATTATATCACATTCATGGTAGTTTAGTTGTCATGATACTTACAATTGTTATGATCCTATTACAAATCTCTTGGTGGTCAACCCATGAACCCTAGATACAAAGTATCAAAGCAATCAAGATGGTAGTTTTTAAGAACTCGAAAATAGTATTTTTTTCCCAACATGACAACAATATTGGCTAAAAATAGAGAATGAAAATATCGTCACAAAATTACCAAATCTTACAGTAGTCCGCCCTTAGTACCTACATACCAAGTATCAAAGCAATTGGTCTGGCACATTTTAACAAGAAATGACATTATTCATTAAAATTAAAGAATTGAAAATGTCTTCACAAAACGAACATATCTGACAGAGGTCCACCCATGGTACCTACATACATGTATCAAAGCAATTGAGCTAGTAGTTTCAAATAGGTCGAAAATAGTATTTTTGTTACCAAAAATGAAAATATTTTCTAAAAATTGAGAATTGTAGATATTGCCACAAAATAAACAAATCTGACAAGGGTCTACCCAAGTAGTTTTCATTAAGAATTTAGTAATGGAATTGTTGACAAATGTTTGGAGACAGACAACAAATAATCACCTATATGAACAGTTCCACTCTGTCTACTTTGATGGCAGCAGTGCTGAAAAGAATCCTGTCCAGCAACCCATGGCCAAAACGATATAACTTATGTTTGGAGGCACAGTGATATAGCCCCCACAAGGAAGTACCCCCTCCCCAGCTCTCTATCGAAATGAACATACAGGATAACATTTTGACTGTGTATAATACAGTTTTTATTTTACCATAATGCCAATGTTGTTATATTTATTAGGCATGCATTTCATTTTTCACAAGAATTTCCCAGCAACATTATAAAGCCACTGTTTGTTGACACACTCGTTTTTTATTCCTAACATACAATACAACATTTGTTAGGTATGCATAAAAGCATCGTCTGAATCGCACGGTCCCATGTCTTCGACCTATAGGCCTCTTGGCCAAATAAACTTAGACCTTGGCTAGCGAAGATGGCATAAAAGATGTATTACATCATTTGATCAAAGCAAAGCCGAGACAATATATTTAAATTAGATTGTCCAATATATTGCTACAAGAATTATGTTCTCTCAACCTTTTCACCACCAAAATTTCTCGCCCAAATTTTTCTGTACATTTTTTCTTAAATATTCTCCAACATTTCAGGAAATGAACCATGATTTTAGAGCCAGCAGACAAAATTTGAGTCAATTTTCAGTTTTTACTCAACAAATTTGGCTATTTTTTCTCAAACCTTTGAAGGAAAGTGCAGACTATAAAGCGGACTATTTTGTGAATTTGCAATTAAAACGGGAAACTGGTGGTAAAAAGTTTAACCACTACAAAAATGGATGGTAATTCCATGTACAGTTACATGAGGACATTTAGATCCCCGTTATCTGCATAGTGTTGTTTACATGCAGTTCGTTGTAAATATATAAAAGCGTTATCTTGATTTATTCCTAGTAGCCCCTATCTGTTCATGAACAAAGTAGATCAATACAGCGATTGTCACATTGATCCAGAACATATACATTACGTTTTCAAATTACTGCTATATATATATATATATATATAGATAACATTGACAGAGACATTAAATTAATGAGTGAAATCTCAATACTAGCGTTGACAACAATGTATATACATAATATATATAACAACAATATATAACACAATTCAATGTATAACTGTACATAAGATTAAATGCATCAACATAATCCCAAATCATACACTGGACATGTTGAAACATTGGTATCTGATACTGACTTATTTACAAGTCTCTAAAACTTGTCACTGGTTTCCACACTATGTCAGTTTCAAAATAACATGTCTGAATGGGCACAAGATCGTGGAGAATGACTGTCTTCTTATGCTGCTGCTCAAATTCTTTAGAAATAGTGGTTGTAAATAATCCTGACTTTTGAATACTAACATAACACGTATTACCTGTACATGTATTCATGACTTAAACTGTGATAACACATTGTACACTGCTACTGTAATTTTGATGATTAACATTGAATGTCTAAGAATAATGCTAATATCCTATGGTAAAAGGATTTTTGAGCTCTTAGCGAAAATATCTGGCTGTCTTGTTGCACACTAATTTCATATACTTGTGCTGTATTAGTAAAATAGCATGTAATAGAGCAGGACAGGAGTGGTGTTAAAAGTTTACAAATTGATAGATATTGCGGTATATATGATATTCATTCATAAGCATCTCACATGCTGTGACACACAGCGAAATATAAGTAGTGATCTCTCAACCATTGTCATCTTGCTGATTACACATGGTGTTCCTCTGACAATCACATTGAATCATGGGTAGGCGCTAAACAAGAAAATATCATTAGCACCATGTAACTATTATGCATACATTAACATAACAGATAAAGTTCGGTTTTTACATCACATGATGTATCCATGATTTCATCAACAATAATAATATCAGCAATATGCACGCAAGCATTACAAATTTTATCCCATTGACTGATATTTATAGCACAATTAAACATAGTTATTTTTTTATGATTGATAAAGTTCAAATTTTGTGATCCTGTCCTTCAAGAAATGTCCAATCCATGGTTTTGGTCTGTTTCAGTGCATTATCAGATTCAGACTTCAGGGAGTTCAATTCACTGCTAAACCTGTAAGATAAAGAAACAGATCCCACTGCATTAAACTTCATATTATAACAGTCTGGCACACTAATTCTTTGTACATTTGTATTATGTTATAAAACATCAGGGTGATGACCCATGCACAAATTCTACTTTTACATATTTAGAACAGAAATAATTTAGCAAAAGTTTTGTTCAGGCAATAAACTTTCTTGGGTTTCATAACAACTCACAGAAAATCACAGCAAAGTAAACACAATTAGGGGTTGGAATAATTGGTATCCTCATGCACGTTGTCATTTGCTCCATTTCACTAGCTAAGAAATATTGATGGATAAGTTTTCGGAATCTTGTTTGATGTTTTCAAAGATATTGCTATTAATCATTACCTATTTCTGGTTTCTGCATTCTCACTTAAAGCCAGCATGGATGCTTCATTATCATTTTCAGCCATGAGTGAAGACAATACCATACTAGAACCTGGTAGCGATGGAGCCGGTGTACGTAATGGTGATACAGTTGAAAAAGGAGAATTTTTCAATCCAGGTGTTAATTCAGCTCGTGGATGGCCTTGGTGTGGAGGAGTCTGCATTTTCAAACCCTATACAGTAAGACATTTATTGAAGTGTTGATTTTGGATATTTAATAAGGGAAAGAGGACACACTGCCACAAACTTGCATACAATATATTTTCTATATTTAAATCACAGCATGCCTTCCTATTATTAGAGTACAGTACAACTTAACTCTAAAGCATCATTGTCAGCAATAGTTTCATTTTTTTCTTTGTAGTGTTTATGTTATTAATGGTAGACATATTTCGGCGGATTACAATTTTGATATCCAGTGATTGTAAATTATTAAGCTAGTTTTAAGCCAGCTTTAGATTAGCTTAATTATCAAATTACATTCACACTTCACTGTTACAGTAGGTCCGTTGTATTGACTTCTTAAAGTCAAAAGAAATCAGATTTTTAGCTTGAAGGATGCTTCTGGAATTTCCTGAAACTTTGTTCAATTATTCTTTGTGATTGACTATTTTAAATTGTGAAGAAGAAACTTTGGATATCTGAACTAATTTCAATCTAAAATGGCCAACAATGTCACAAAGTCATTGCCTCCATGGAAATGTGTTTGGGTACCCCCAGATTTTTCTTTTCTTTTAGATATTTATCTGATGGAACTTTACACACAGCAAAATTTGCACTGCTTTTAAAAAGTTCACACATCAACAAAGTCACAACATATCAAACCTTTGTATTAGAATTTAAACCTAAAGTATGCCCTCTATGGCAAAACTAACAGTTGTGTCTTCAAAAGTAATAATGTAATTTTCTTTTGAATTAAAAAGAAAATAATTTATAATAGATTTCAATTTATTCACTTCCAAAAAAGAGAAAAAAGAATTACTCTCATTGCTCTCAGTTGAACAGAATGCATCATAGTCTAACCTACAAATAAAATAAAATTAAACTTACTGCAACTCGTACAAGTGTCCAAATGTCATTTTGTCTTTTTTGTTGGGCACTCAACAACTGTGAAATAGCACTTTTTAATTCCATTATCATCGCTTCAATCTGCGGTTTTACTGACATCACTTCTAATCTAAACTGCATGATTTGACTAAAAAAATAAAAAATTATTTAATTTAATGCAATTCAATGAACAAAATAAATATAAGTGCATCCAAGATGCATTCAGAAAATTACGATATTTGAACAATAGGATATTTGTTAGTACAATGAAGTCAGCGTAAGCATGTTTATAAATATACCGATACTTAAACAAGCAGCCTATCGGCTGAGATAGCTCCGCTGTTAGAAATGCACATTTCAATTAAAGAACTGAAGACATCATCAGAAAATGAACAATATGTATAGTATCAAAGCAATCAGACCAAAAAAATGACCAAAATATTCACGAAAATTGAAGATATCATCACGAAATGAACAAATCTGAGAAAGGTCTACATGTAGTATCTATATATGTAATATCAAAGCAATTGAACTTTTGGTTTTTAACAAGAAGTCGAAAATATCACTTTTTACCAAATATGACAAAAATATTTACCAAAACAAGTCATTGTCAATGACAGGTCCCCGTTCCGTTCATATTTGAGTGACATATACATTCAAAGCAGATCATGACCGAAATGCACCTGCATATGTACAACACATTGTGCTAAATCTGAACAAAATCCATCCATGCATGACTGAGATCCGGTTCTGGAATTGTGAAAATACGTGATTTTGATGCATTTTCGGCCTTAAAATGGCCATCATTCCGCTATTGTTAAGCAGATCATGAAACAAAGGCACATATCTATTTGTGACATGATGTACCATGTGTGTGTGAAGTTTGAACTTGATCAATCCAGACATGTCTTGGATACGGATCCAGAACTGAATTCTTTAACAAAATGGCCGCCAGTCAGCCATTTCGAACTTGATCCGAAAAAAAAAAAAGACGTGCATCAAGGTCCTATTATGTTTAATGTATGTACCAAATTTGAACAAAATCCATCCATGCATAACTGAGATACGGGTCCGGAATGATGAAAATGTGCGATTTCAATGCATTTTCGGCCTTAAAGCGGCCGCCATTTGGCTATCGTTAATGAGATCATGAAACAAATGCACATACATATTTGTGACATGATGTACCTTGTGTGTGTGAAGTTTGAACTCGATCAATCCAAGCATGTCTCGGATACGGATCCAGAACTGAATTCTTTAAAACAAAATGGCCGCCAGTCGGCTATTTCGAATTTGATCCGAAAAAAAAAATGACGTGCATCAAGGTCCTATTATGTTTAATGTATGTACCAAATTTGAATGAAATCCGTCCATGCATAACTGAGATCCGGGTCCGGAATGGTGAAAATGTGCGATTTCAATGCATTTTCGGCCTTAAAGCGGCCGCCATTTGGCTATCGTTAATGAGATCATGAAACAAATGCGCATACATATTTGTGAAATGATGTACCTTGTGTGTATGAAGTTTGAACTTGATCAATCCAGACATGTCTCGGATACGGATCCAGAACTGAATTCTTTAAAACAAAATGGCCGCCAGTCGGCTATTTCGAACTTGATCCGAAAAAAAAATGACGTGCATCAAGGTCCTATTATGTTTAATGTATGTACCAAATTTGAATGAAATCCGTCCATGCATAACTGAGATCCGGGTCCGGAATGGTGAAAATGTGTGATTTCAATGCATTTTCGGCCTTAAAGCGGCCGCCATTTGGCTATCGTTAATGAGATCATGAAACAAATGCACATACATATTTGTGACATGATGTACCTTGTGTGTGTGAAGTTTGAACTCGATCAATCCAAGCATGTCTCAGATACGGATCCAGAACTGAATTCTTTAAAACAAGTCATTGTCAATGACACGTCCCCGTTCCGTTCATATTTGAGTGACATATACATTCAAAGCAGATCATGACCGAAATGCACCTGCATATGTACAACACATTGTGCTAAATCTGAACAAAATCCATCCATGCATGACTGAGATCCGGTTCTGGAATTGTGAAAATACGTGATTTTGATGCATTTTCGGCCTTAAAATGGCCATCATTTCGCTATTGTTAAGCAGATCATGAAACAAAGGCACATATCTATTTGTGACATGATGTACCATGTGTGTGTGAAGTTTGAACTTGATCAATCCAGACATGTCTTGGATACGGATCCAGAACTGAATTCTTTAACAAAATGGCCGCTAGTCGGCCATTTCGAACCCGATCCAAAAAAAAAAATGACGTGCATCAAGGTCCTATTATGTTTAATGTATGTACCAAATTTGAACAAAATCCGTCCATGCATAACTGAGATCCGGGTCCGGAATGGTGAAAATGTGCGATTTTGATGCATTTTCGGCCTTAAAATGGCCGCTATTCGGCTATCGTTAATCGGATCATGAAAAAAATGCATGTGCATATGTCCCATATAATGTGTGATGTATGAGTGAAGTTTGAACTTAATCGGTCCATGCATGTTCGAGATACAGGTGATCACGGACGCACGGACGCACACAGGGCAAAACATAAGTCCCCGTTTTCGGACTGCGTCCGAACGGGGACTAATTATAGAATCCAAGATATCATCACGAAATGAACAAATCTGAGAAAGGTCTACATGTAGTATCTAAATATGTAATATCAAAGCAATTGAACTATTGGTTTTTAACAAGAAGTTGAAAATATCACTTTTTACCAAAAATTACAGAAATATTCACCAAAATTAGAGAATTGAAGATATCATCACAAAATGAACAAATCTGAGAGAGGTCCACATGTAGTACCTATATATGTAGTATCAAAGCAATTGGACTTGCGGTTTTTAACAAGAAGTCGAAAATATCACTTTTTACCAAAAATGACAAAAATATTCACCAAAATTAGAGAATTAAAGATATCATTACAAAATTAACAAATCTGAGAGAGGTCCACATGTAGTACCTATAGATGTAATATCAAAGCAATTGCACTTGCGGTTTTTAACAAGAAGTCGAAAATATCACTTTTTACCAAAAATGACAAAAATATTCACCAAAATTAGAGAATTAAAGATATCATTACAAAATGAACAAATCTGAGAGAGGTCCACATGTAGTACCTATATATGTAATATCAAAGCAATTGCACTTGCGGTTTTTAACAAGAAGTCGAAAATATCACTTTTTACCAAAAATGACAAAAATATTCACCAAAATTAGAGAATTGAAGATATCAATATGAAATGAACAAACCTAAGAGAGGTCTACCCAAGGTACATATACACCAAGTATCAAAGCATTCAGGCTTGTAGTTTTCAAGAAGAAGTTGAAAAAGTAAAACATTGACACGGACGACGACGACGGACAATCACTCATATGATAAGCTCCGCTCGACAAAGTCGACAGCGGAGCTAAAAAACTTAGCGGGATCTCGGAACTACTTGATGTATGTGGTACTTGTTGATAAATAATTGTGCATAGGAAGATATACATGTACTAACCTGAGATTTGGTGCTAATCCCTTTGTTAATTGTTGGTATTTAGTAAAACACTGAACTACAACTCTCTGCATGTCTGTACTGTCATGGTAAGTTTGTTCTGTAATAAAAAAAATACCATATATGTTATAATATGCAGTAATATGGCATAAATATGTGAAGAGTATTACCACAGAGATTTCTATTTCCGGTACTAGCATAGCGTAGTGGACTATTCTGAACTCAAATGCATGATTAAGGGACATGAAAATATTTTGTTTCTGTATACATATATTTGCATAATATAAGGTTATTACGAAGATACCTCAAAGTATGCACGAAGACAGTACAGCGGCAGTATCGACCGACGCGCAGCAGAGGTCGATGCGACAGCGTACTGTCTGAGTGCATACTTTGAGGTATCTTCGTAATAACCTTATTATTATACATCTTTTCTTTCCAAGGATACATCATGGGAATGTCGAAATCCAAAAAGTTTAGAGGACACTTACGCGCGTAAATATTCCATATTTGGAATTCGCATTTCCTAATATGGTAGTATGAAAATACCCCGTAAAATACCGCAAAATTACGGCACGCTGTAACTTATGGCGTTACGGTGACAGATGTATAATAATACTTATTACAGTAATCATTATTCCATTCATTCATTCATTAATTCCAGTGTTATTGAAAAAGCATTATCCGTGCTTTCAGAATTTCATTTTTGACTGGGAGTTTTTTGTGGTTTAATAGTGTGTCTGTCTGTGTGTATGCCTGTTGGTGTGTGTGTGTCTTATCAACATTGTGACGACTTGCAATTAGCTTTACACCTACCAAGTGATGACAAACCTACCAAGTGACGGCCCTCACTATTTTTTATAATTTATATAAATATTTCATCGAATATAAGTCAAGTTTGCATAGCATAGGGTTAGTAAAGAGGAAAGCACAGTAACTTTACATTAATATAAATATACCAGTACAACATCTAATACTTCCATGTTGTTATGTGAGAAAGATTGCGCTATATCACAATGTCACAAAGAACATACTAATAAAATTGTGTAATATCTCACCTTTTGAATTTTGCCTAAGTCTTGCATACAGATCTTTTGCTTTCTCGTGACTGTAAAAAAAGTACACACACATTAAGAAGTTTTTTGAACTCCACTCGGCCATTTTGAATCAGATTGTCAAACCAATACATCTGTACATCTATGACATGATGTGTAATGAATATACAAAATCTGAACATAATCAGTCAAAGCATGTCAGAGATATGGCCTTTAAACCACATTCATTAAAACAAAATGGCCGCTAATCGACATTTTGAATCCAGTGAAGCACTTTGGGAGCACTTCAATGAATGACTCGCTGCTTTTATAGTCAGTTTCTCTTGATTATTCAATGAATCTGGCTACATAGTGTTTTTCATGTGTACGTTTTCAAAAACCGCTATACCATTTCGTTTGTTACATATTTGTGTATTCAGAACTAAAAATATATTGTTGTGAATAACACTTTATGTAGATCTCTTTAAGTGTTTTAATGTTTGCTGATTCATTTTGTCATTTTTGTTAAGGGTGAGTGCTAATTTTATGCTTACTGACTTTGTGGTAATTGGTTTGCTGTGACTGATAGGAACAATTAGATTGGAAACTTAGTATTTTATATTTTGAATTCACTAAGTAGAAAAGTGTGTACTTATTGCTGCTTTATGCTAGCTGATATTCATTCTGTGTATTGTTAGCCGGTGTGCAATTTCTGTTGTTATTTATTAAATCATTTTTTTAAGAAACACTTTCATGTGTGTTTGGCCATACACCTCCCTTGCACAGGAAAATATAGGTGAAACTGTCCATGCCATAACCCAAACCCATGATATAATTTGTCTACTTTGTCATCTATTGTGACCAGGTTATGGAGACCAGGTGTCATTGATTACAGGGGTCATTGGACGGTCACTGAGAGACTGCTTACACAAACAGACCAAGGTAAGTGGATAAAAAATTGTAATAAATTAACCAGAATAGGGTAGCACACATTAACCTAATAACAAGACTGTAAACCAAAGTATTTTCATAACAGGAAAATTTCACCAATCTAGAAAACATTTCATTTGAGTGTGTATGACATCTACTGTAAATCAAAGAAAGCTTAGAAAGAACTCCCATGTGCTGAGAGTATTGGAGACACATTAAATATAATTCGAAATTATTTAGCTGAAAACTAATTATGCAAATCAGAAAATTAATATGACCAGATTTGAGTGTAAAACTAATGAGTTCTGCGCAATGTAACAGAAAATCTATGTCTCCAAGTTTAATTGAAATGTGATTAGAACCAAAAAATTATGAATTATTATGCTTATTAGGGAATTAATATGAACAGATTTTTACCCAAAACTAATTAGGTTTGTACATTGTCCTAGAGCATCTTTATACTAAGTTTCATTGAAATGGAATAATTAGTACCGTGAAAACTCCAAAATTTCGACCCCTCTAAAAATTCGATCGCCTATTTATTTGCCGGTTTCTGTGTTTTATTTACCTACAAATTTTCGACTCCACTAAAAATTGCCGACTCATTCTTATTCGAAAATTGCGACCAGTTTTAGTTTTCCCCCAAACGAAAAAAAAAACGATGTGAGCGTTCAAACGGGACCTTCCTCGAAGGCATGAATCCGGGTTTCTGATTGACTGAGAGATTTTTATTTTATTGGTAACGAAAATATATTCTAAATAAACGAAGTTTCAAATAAAAACGAACACAAAAATCTCGGCATGCTGCGTTTCTGAATTGTTGATTATTACTGTACTCAGTAGTGATTATAATAATGTACACAAAATAAATTTGTTGAATGGTTATGAAATACAAATAAAAGTCAACTTAGTTTCATCGTAAGCGAATGATTCCGGTCTCGTATAAACGTTTGATGCTGTAGGATATCCGCCATGTTCTCTTAGGTCAAATAGGTCAAATCGCTAATTAACCAATCAAAAAGCTGGATGATGCCAACGTGTTCAAATTACCATAGCTTATTTAAATATGTTAATGTTATTGAACGCAATGCGGAAGAAATTGGTGTTGTAGTACGATATTTTGGCTTGGATTTTGATGCGAAAACGGCATGATTTTTTTTAAATAAAAAAATTAGTTGTTTTTAAAAAATAAACTGGTCATCTGAAGAATAATTTAACATTGTTCACAGTGATAACAGCTCATTCTCGAAAGGAAGCTTACCCGCTCACGCTAGTCACGATAAAAATCATACACGTGTACTCTTGAATAGACAAACGTCAATGACTACGGTAAAACTTAGACTCTATTTTAGCCGGCAGGATTGATTGAAATGTCCGAAAAATGACGCCAAAATACACCTTAAAAGTCCCATTTTATTTTCTTAAATCCCATTTTATTTTTTAATCCAAGGTCGAATTTACGGCAGAATTTGGTCCCTCAAATAAGGGACACGTGAGCTTTGATTCTAACCGGATACATTGCACTGGGTCGGGGAGATAGTTTGCTAAACTTCCATGCATCTTTTGTCCAATGGGTACCTGTACTTCGAACATTCGCAAGTTTTTCTAGGTAGTGCGAGACAGCTTTGTCTTTTGACCTATTAGTTTTGTGCTGACCTCTTCTCCGCGTCTTGATGTTTTGTTTTGCTTGTCATAATACTCACTGATTGATGACTTTGTTTAGATTTTGAGTTACAACTCGGCCACGACCTTTGCTTTTACCGTGAAACATGAGGAAGTTTACGTCAATTGACGGACATTGCATTTTTTAAAAACTAATGAAGCACACTGTCTATCATCCCCATTTTTTCATTTGCTGATTTCTATTCTGAAAAATTCGACCGTCCGAAAATGCACCTTAATTTTGACTATAAAAACACGTCACATATCGAACACCAATTATTTAAAACCGGTCGAAATTTTGGAGTTTTTACGGTACTTTAGATATCAGTGTGAAAGCTTAAAATTGGTTAATTATGCAAATTAGGTAATTAATATGTACAGATTTTAACCCACAATTATTCAGGTCTGTCTATTGTCCTACAGCATCCATGTACATTCATTGATATGTGATGTATAGTACCTGAGATATCAGTGTGAAAGTTGGTTAATTATGCAAATTAGGTGATTAATATGCACAAATATTTACCGGAAACTAATTGGGTCTGCATAATTCTAGATTCATTGAAATGTGATGATTAGTACTTTAGATATCAGTAGAAAAGCTGAAAATTAATTATGCAAATTAGGTAATTAATATGCACAATTATTTACCCTAAAACAAATCAGGTCTCTGCATAGTCCTAAAGGATCTATGTACCAAGTTTCATTGAAATGCGATGATTAGTACTTGAGATACCTGTGGAAAAGCTGAAAATTAACTAATTATGCAAATTAGGTGATTAATATGCACAAATATTTATCGAAAACAATCAATCTCTGCATAGTCCTTGAGTATGTAAGTACCAAGTTTCATTGAAATGTAATGCTAACTACTTATATCAAATGCTGAAAATTAATTAATTATGCAAATTAGGTAATTAATATGTACTGATATTACCTTAAAAACTATCAGGTCTGTGCAGTGTCGTATGACATCTATGTACCAAGTTTCATTGGAATGTGATGATTAGTACTTGAGATATCAGTGGAAAAACCGAAGATTGACTAATCATTATGCAAATTAGGTAATTAGTATCCACGGATTATTACCAAAAACTAATCAAAACCTAGCATTAGTTCAGAGCATCTATGTACCAAGTTTCATCAAAATCCAATGAGTGGTTGTTTAGATATCAGTGGAACAGTCATGGAACCACTAAAAAATAGCTAATTATCATGCAAATTAGGTAATTAATATGCACGGATTTTTACCAAAAATTAATCAAATCTGCGCATATGTTCAGAGCATCTATGTACCAAGTTTTATCAAAATCCAATGAGTGGTTCTTTAGATATCAGTGGAACAGTCATAGAACAGCTAAAAATTAGCTAATTATCATGCAAATTAGGTAATTAACGAGCATGGATTTTTACCAAAACCTAATCAAATCTGCGCATTGGCCCAGAGCATCTATGCACCAAGTTTCATCAAAAACCGATGTATGGTTCTTGAGATAGCAGTGGAACAGTCGGACACACATACACACACACACACATACACACATACACACATACACACATACACACATACACACACACATACAGACACACTAACTGCAAAGACTCCCATTTTGTGCTTCGCACATGGGAGTCAAAAACTTTATTTTTGCTTGGAATTAATTTTCGCTAAAAGAATGATTCAGTGAAAATAAAATCCAGTGAATATAACTTTTTCCCCATATTTTACATTCAACTCCACACAAAACACCCAAAAAAACTTTTCCACAAAAATTAATTCCAACTAAAATAAAGTATTTTACAGTATAGTGACAATGACAGTCATCAAATAACATTCCAAAATCTGTTGTCAAATATTTATATTCAAATTTATAGTGACAAAAATTAGTTACAATATGTTACCACCTTTTTAGTGTTCAGAATGCAGGGACAACACTATGCTGCAAGATGACTTCAATGTCATCTATGAAAATGTTTCACATTCATTGTACAGTGTTATCTATGTACTTACATATCTTGTAAAACGTTTTCAGATTGCCGATGTCTGTCAACTGGACTCCTCTGTAATTCCATTAATTTAATTTGTAATTGGCTTGACTTGACTTCTAACTGCTTTACTTGACCTTCCTACAACAACCAACAATGACTTATTTATTATTATTTCACGCAATAAACCATTACACACAATTATAAATTCCACACAAAAATATATTCCAAACAATGAGGTAATTCACACAAGGATATATTCCACACAAAGAAATATTTCACACAAGGATATATTCCACACAAAGAAATATTTCACACAAGGATATATTCTACACATAAGTGTATATTCCACATGAGGAAGCACTCCATACAATAATATATTCCACGCAATGATCTATTTCACACAATGATATATTCCACACAAGGAAACATTCCACACAAGGATACATTCCACACAATGATGTATTCTACACAATGATGTATTCCACACAAGGATATATTCCACACAAGGATATATTCCACACAAGGATATATTCCACACAAGGATATATTCCACAAAAGGATAGATTCCACACAAGGATATATTCCACGCAAGGATATATTCCACACAATGATATATCCCACACAATGATATATTCCACACAATGATATATTCCACACAAGGATATATTCCACACAATGACATATTACACACAAGGATATATTCCACACAAGGGTATATTCCACACAATGATATATTCTACACATAAGTGTATATTCCACACAAGGATATATTACACGCAAGGATATATTCCACACAATGATATATTCCACACAAGGATATATTACACACAAGGATATATTCCGCACAAGGATATATTCCACACAAGGATATATTTCACACAAAGGTATATTCCACACAATGATATATTCTACACATAAGTATATATTCCACACAAGGATATATTCCACGCAAGGATATATTCCACACAAGGATATATTCCACACAAGGATATATTCCACACAATGATATATTCCACACAATGATATATTCCACACAAGGATATATTCCACACAAGGGTATATTCCACACAATGATATATTCAACACATAAGTATATATTCCACACAAGGATATATTTCACACAATGATATATTCCACACAAGGATATATTCCACACAAGGATATATTCCACACAATGCAACATTGCACACAAAGATATATTCCACACAATGCAACATTTCACACAAAGATATATTCCACACAAGGATATATTCCACACAATGATGTATTCCACACAAGGATATATTCCACACAAGAATATATTCCACACAAAGATATATTCCAGACAAGGATATATTCCACACAACGCTATATTCCACAAAATGCAACATTGCACACAAAGATATATTCCACACAAGGATATATTCCATACAAGGATATATTCCACACAAGGATATATTCCATACAACGATATATTCCACACGAGGATATATTCCACACACGGATATATTCCACACACGGATATATTTCACACAATGATATATTCCACACAAGGATATATTCCACACAAGGATATATTCCACACAAGGATATATTCCATACAAGGATATACTCCACACAAGGATATATTCCACACAAGGATATATTCCATACAATGATATATTCCACACAAGGTTATATTCCACACAATGCAACATTGCACAAAAAGATATATTCCACACAAGGATATATTCCACACAAGGATATATTCCATACAATGATATATTCCACACAATGATATATTTCACACAAGGATATATTCCACACAAGGATATATTCCACACAATGATATATTCCTCACAATGCAACATTGCACACAAAGATATATTCCACACAAGGATATATTCCACACAATGCAACATTGCACACAAAGATATATTCCACACAAGGATATATTCCACACAAGGATACATTCCACACAAGGGTATATTCCACACAAGGATATATTCCACACAAGGATATATTCCACACAATGATGTATTCTACACAATGATGTATTCCACACAAGGATATATTCCACACAAGGATATATTCCACACAATGATATATTCCATACAATGATATATTCCACACAATGATATATTCCACACAAGGATATATTCCACACAAGGATATATTCCACACAATGATATATTCCACACAATGCAACATTGCACACAAAGATATATTCCACACAAGGATATATTCCATACAAGGATATATTCCACACAAGGATATATTCCACACAAGGATATATTCCACACAATGATATATTCCACACAATGCAACATTGCACACAAAGATATATTCCACACAATGATATATTCCACACAATGCAACATTGCACACAAGGATATATTCCACACAAGGATATATTCCACACAATGATATATTCCACACAATCCAACATTGCACACAAAGATATATTCCACACAAGAATATATTCCACACAAAGATATATTCCACACAAGGATATATTCCACACAATGATATATTCCACACAGTGCAACATTGCACACAAAGATATATTCCACACAAGGATATATTCCATACAAGGATATATTCCACACAAGGATATATTCCACACAAGGATATATTCCACACAATGATATATTCCACACAATGCAACATTGCACACAAAGATATATTCCACACAATTATATATTCCACACAATGCAACATTGCACACAAGGATATATTCCACACAAGGATATATTCCACACAATGATATATTCCACACAATCCAACATTGCACACAAAGATATATTCCACACAAGAATATATTCCACACAAAGATATATTCCACACAAGGATATATTCCACACAATGACATATTACACACAAGGATATATTCCACACAAGGGTATATTCCACACAATGATATATTCTACACATAAGTATATATCCCACACAAGGATGTACCCCACACACGGATATATTCCACACAATGATATATTCCACACAAGGATATATTCCACACAAGGATATATTTCACACAATGATATATTCCACACAAGGATATATTCCACACAAGGATATATTCCACACAATGCAACATTGCAAACAAAGATATATTCCACACAATGCAACATTGCACACAAAGATATATTCCACACAAGGATATATTCCACACAATGATATATTCCACACAAGGATATATTCCACACAATGCAACATTGCACACAAAGATATATTCCACACAAGGATATATTCCACACAATGCAACATTGCACACAAAGATATATATTCCACACAATGCAACATTGCACACAAAGATATATTCCACACAAGGATATATTCCACACAAGGATATATTCCATACAAGGATATACTCCACACAAGGATATATTCCACACAAGGATATATTCCATACAATGATATATTCCACACAAGGATATATTCCACACAATGCAACATTGCACACAAGGATATATTCCACACAAGGGTATATTCCATACAATGATATATTCCACACAATGATATATTCCACACAAGGATATATTCCACACAAGGATACATTCCACACAAAGATATATTCCACACAATGATATATTCCTCACAATGCAACATTGCACACAAAGATATATTCCACACAATGCAACATTGCACACAAAGATATATTCCACACAAGGATATATTCCACACAAGGATATATTCCACACAATGATATATTCCACACAAGGATATATTCCACACAAGAATATACTCCACACAAAGATATATTCCACACAAGGATATATTCCACACAATGATATATTCCACACAATGCAACATTGCACACAAAGATATATTCCACACAAGGATATATTCCACACAATGATATATTCCACACAAGGATATATTCCACACAATGATATATTCCACACAATGCAACAATGCACACAAATATATATTCCACACAATGCAACATTGCACACAAAGACATATTCCACACAAGGATATATTCCACACAATGCAACATTGCACACAAAGATATATTCCACACAAGGATATATTCCATACAAGGATATATTCCACACAAGGATATATTCCACACAAGGATATATTCCACACAATGATATATTCCACACAATGCAACATTGCACACAAAGATATATTCCACACAATGATATATTCCACACAATGCAACATTGCACACAAAGATATATTCCACACAAGGATATATTCCACACAAGGATATATTCCACACAAGGATATATTCCACACAATGATATATTCCACACAATCCAACATTGCACACAAAGATATATTCCACACAAGAATATATTCCACACAAAGATATATTCCACACAAGGATATATTCCACACAATGATATATTCCACACAGTGCAACATTGCACACAAAGATATATTCCACACAAGGATATATTCCATACAATGATATATTCCACACAATGATAGATTCCACACAATGATAGATTCCACACAAGGATATATTCTACACAAGGATATATTCCACACAAGGATATATTCCATACAATGATATATTCCACACAATGATATATTCCACACAATGATATATTCCACACAAGGATATATTCCACACAAGGATATATTCCACACAAGAATATATTCCACACAAAGATATATTCCACACAAAGATATATTCCACACAAGGATATATTCCACACAAGAATATATTCCACACAAAGATATATTCCACACAAGTCATTGAAAATGACACAGTCCCCGTTAAGTTCTCTTTGTGTTCATCATATTAAAGCGGAGGAGTTGTCACAAGCGTGTCCTTGAAACTTGAGTTCCAAGTGGCGTATACAACAGATTGTTTATTTACATGAAAACACATGTTTCGTGTCATAGTAATATGGCCAAAATAAAAACAGCCGTTATTCAGCCATCTTTGATCTGATTATGAAACACAGAGATATGTATTATGTATGTGCCAAATACGAATGAAAATGGTACATAAATTGTGGAAATATAGTAGTAAGGCCAAAAAGTCAGATGGCTGTCAATCGGCCATCCTTGACCAGATTTTGAAACAAATTGTCATGGACATGCATCCTAACATGTATAAAGTACATGTATGTGCCAAATTTGAATAAAAACTGACAGAGCACATCCAAGATACTGCATAAAAAAACAAAAACAAGATGCCTGCCAGTCGACCATCTTTGATCCAATTGCGAAATAAATCGTCATGGACATGTATCCTAACATGTATAATCTATGTACCAAGTTTGAATGAAAACTGACAAAGCATGTCCAAAATACAACATTTCAAAAAACAAGATGGCTGCCAGTCGGCCATTTTGAATCAAATCGCTAAACCACTGCATGTGCACATGTCCCACATAAAGTACTAGGCACATGCAAAGAATGAACGGAATCGGTCCAAGGGATTCTGAGACATGACTCCGGACGGACGCACGGACGCACAGACACACAGACACACGGAGACCGAATTATAAGTCCCCGTTTTCGGACTTCGTCCGAACGGGGACAAACAAGGATATATTCCACACAAGGATATATTCCACGCAAGGATATATTCCACACAATGATATATTCCACACAATGATATATTCCACACAATGACATATTACACACAAAGATATACTCCACACAAGGATATATTCCACACAAGGGTATATTCCACACAATGATATATTCTACACATAAGTATATATTCCACACAAGGATATATTACACGCAAGGATATATTCCACACAATGATATATTCCACACGATGATATATTCCACACGATGATATATTCCACACAAGGATATATTCCACACAAGGATATATTCCACACAAAGGTATATTCCACACAATGATATATTCTACACATAAGTATATATTCCACACAAGGATATATTCCACGCAAGGATATATTCCACACAATGATATATTCCACACAAGGATATATTCCACACAAGGATATATTCCACACAATGATATATTCAACACATAAGTATATATTCCACACAAGGATATATTCCACACAATGATATATTCCACACAATGATATATTCTACACATAAGTATATATTCCACACAATGATATATTCCACACAAGGATACATTCCACACAAGGATACATTCCACACAAGGATATATTCCGCACAATGATATATTCCACACAATGATATATTCCACACAAGGATAAATTCCACACAAGGATATATTCCACACAATGATATATTCCACATAATGATATATTCCACACAATGATACATTCCACACAAGGATATATTCCACACAAGGATATATTCCACACAAGGATACATTCCACACAATGATATACTCCACACAATGATATATCCCACACAAGGATGTACCCCACACACGGATATATTCCACACAATGATATATTCCACACAAGGATATATTCCACACAAGGATATATTTCACACAATGATATATTCCACACAAGGATATATTCCACACAAGGATATATTCCACACAATGCAACATTGCACACAAAGATATATTCCACACAATGCAACATTGCACACAAAGATATATTCCACACAAGGATATATTCCACACAATGATATATTCCACACAAGGATATATTCCACACAATGCAACATTGCACACAAAGATATATTCCACACAAGGATATATTCCACACAATGCAACATTGCACACAAAGATATATATTCCACACAATGCAACATTGCACACAAAGATATATTCCACACAAGGATATATTCCACACAAGGATATATTCCATACAAGGATATACTCCACACAAGGATATATTCCACACAAGGATATATTCCATACAATGATATATTCCACACAAGGATATATTCCACACAATGCAACATTGCACACAAGGATATATTCCACACAAGGATATACTCCACACAAGGGTATATTCCATACAATGATATATTCCACACAATGATATATTCCACACAAGGATATATTCCACGCAAGGATATATTCCACACAATGATATATTCCACACGATGATATATTCCACACGATGATATATTCCACACAAGGATATATTCCACACAAGGATATATTCCACACAAAGGTATATTCCACACAATGATATATTCTACACATAAGTATATATTCCACACAAGGATATATTCCACGCAAGGATATATTCCACACAATGATATATTCCACACAAGGATATATTCCACACAAGGATAAATTCCACACAATGATATATTCAACACATAAGTATATATTCCACACAAGGATATATTCCACACAATGATATATTCCACACAATGATATATTCTACACATAAGTATATATTCCACACAATGATATATTCCACACAAGGATACATTCCACACAAGGATACATTCCACACAAGGATATATTCCGCACAATGATATATTCCACACAATGATATATTCCACACAAGGATAAATTCCACACAAGGATATATTCCACACAATGATATATTCCACATAATGATATATTCCACACAATGATACATTCCACACAAGGATATATTCCACACAAGGATATATTCCACACAAGGATACATTCCACACAATGATATACTCCACACAATGATATATCCCACACAAGGATGTACCCCACACACGGATATATTCCACACAATGATATATTCCACACAAGGATATATTCCACACAAGGATATATTTCACACAATGATATATTCCACACAAGGATATATTCCACACAAGGATATATTCCACACAATGCAACATTGCACACAAAGATATATTCCACACAATGCAACATTGCACACAAAGATATATTCCACACAAGGATATATTCCACACAATGATATATTCCACACAAGGATATATTCCACACAATGCAACATTGCACACAAAGATATATTCCACACAAGGATATATTCCACACAATGCAACATTGCACACAAAGATATATATTCCACACAATGCAACATTGCACACAAAGATATATTCCACACAAGGATATATTCCACACAAGGATATATTCCATACAAGGATATACTCCACACAAGGATATATTCCACACAAGGATATATTCCATACAATGATATATTCCACACAAGGATATATTCCACACAATGCAACATTGCACACAAGGATATATTCCACACAAGGATATACTCCACACAAGGGTATATTCCATACAATGATATATTCCACACAATGATATATTCCACACAAGAATATATTCCACACAAGGATATATTCCACACAAAGATATATTCCACACAATGATATATTCCTCACAATGCAACATTGCACACAAAGATATATTCCACACAATGCAACATTGCACACAAAGATATATTCCACACAAGGATATATTCCACACAAGGATATATTCCACACAAGGATATACTCCACACAATGATATATTCCACACAAGGATATATTCCACACAAGAATATATTCCACACAAAGATATATTCCACACAAGGATATATTCCACACAAAGATATATTCCACACAATGATATATTCCACACAATGCAACATTGCACACAAAGATATATTCCACACAAGGATATATTCCACACAATGATATATTCCACACAATGCAACAATGCACACAAAGATATATTCCACACAATGCAACATTGCACACAAAGATATATTCCACACAAGGATATATTCCACACAATGCAACATTGCACACAAAGATATATTCCACACAAGGATATATTGCACACAAAGATATATTCCACACAAGGATATATTCCACACAAGGATATATTCCACACAATGATATATTCCACACAATGCAACATTGCACACAAAGATATATTCCACACAATGATATATTCCACACAATGCAACATTGCACACAAAGATATATTCCACACAAGGATATATTCCACACAAGGATATATTCCACACAAGGATATATTCCACACAAGGATATATTCCACACAATCCAACATTGCACACAAAGATATATTCCACACAAGAATATATTCCACACAAAGATATATTCCACACAAGGATATATTCCACACAATGATATATTCCACACAGTGCAACATTGCACACAAAGATATATTCCACACAAGGATATATTCCATACAATGATATATTCCACACAATGATAGATTCCACACAATGATAGATTCCACACAAGGATATATTCTACACAAGGATATATTCCATACAATGATATATTCCACACAATGATATATTCCACACAAGGATATATTCCACACAAGGATATATTCCACACAAGAATATATTCCACACAAAGATATATTCCACACAAAGATATATTCCACACAAGAATATATTCCACACAAGAATATATTCCACACAAAGATATATTCCAGACAAGGATATATTCCACACAATGATATATTCCACACAAGGATATATTCCACACAATGACATATTACACACAAGGATATATTCCACACAAGGGTATATTCCACACAATGATATATTCTACACATAAGTATATATTCCACACAAGGATATATTACACGCAAGGATATATTCCACACAATGCAACATTGCACACAAGGATATATTCCACACAAGGATATATTCCACACAATGATATATTCCACACAATCCAACATTGCACACAAAGATATATTCCACACAAGAATATATTCCACACAAAGATATATTCCACACAAGGATATATTCCACACAATGACATATTACACACAAGGATATATTCCACACAAGGGTATATTCCACACAATGATATATTCTACACATAAGTATATATCCCACACAAGGAGGTACCCCACACACGGATATATTCCACACAATGATATATTCCACACAAGGATATATTCGACACAAGGATATATTTCACACAATGATATATTCCACACAAGGATATATTCCACACAAGGATATATTCCACACAATGCAACATTGCAAACAAAGATATATTCCACACAATGCAACATTGCACACAAAGATATATTCCACACAAGGATATATTCCACACAATGATATATTCCACACAAGGATATATTCCACACAATGCAACATTGCACACAAAGATATATTCCACACAAGGATATATTCCACACAATGCAACATTGCACACAAAGATATATATTCCACACAATGCAACATTGCACACAAAGATATATTCCACACAAGGATATATTCCACACAAGGATATATTCCATACAAGGATATACTCCACACAAGGATATATTCCACACAAGGATATATTCCATACAATGATATATTCCACACAAGGATATATTCCACACAATGCAACATTGCACACAAGGATATATTCCACACAAGGGTATATTCCATACAATGATATATTCCACACAATGATATATTCCACACAAGGATATATTCCACACAAGGATACATTCCACACAAAGATATATTCCACACAATGATATATTCCTCACAATGCAACATTGCACACAAAGATATATTCCACACAATGCAACATTGCACACAAAGATATATTCCACACAAGGATATATTCCACACAAGGATATATTCCACACAAGGATATATTCCACACAATGATATATTCCACACAAGGATATATTCCACACAAGAATATACTCCACACAAAGATATATTCCACACAAGGATATATTCCACACAATGATATATTCCACACAATGCAACATTGCACACAAAGATATATTCCACACAAGGATATATTCCACACAATGATATATTCCACACAAGGATATATTCCACACAATGATATATTCCACACAATGCAACAATGCACACAAATATATATTCCACACAATGCAACATTGCACACAAAGACATATTCCACACAAGGATATATTCCACACAATGCAACATTGCACACAAAGATATATTCCACACAAGGATATATTCCATACAAGGATATATTCCACACAAGGATATATTCCACACAAGGATATATTCCACACAATGATATATTCCACACAATGCAACATTGCACACAAAGATATATTCCACACAATGATATATTCCACACAATGCAACATTGCACACAAAGATATATTCCACACAAGGATATATTCCACACAAGGATATATTCCACACAAGGATATATTCCACACAAGGATATATTCCACACAATCCAACATTGCACACAAAGATATATTCCACACAAGAATATATTCCACACAAAGATATATTCCACACAAGGATATATTCCACACAATGATATATTCCACACAGTGCAACATTGCACACAAAGATATATTCCACACAAGGATATATTCCATACAATGATATATTCCACACAATGATAGATTCCACACAATGATAGATTCCACACAAGGATATATTCTACACAAGGATATATTCCATACAATGATATATTCCACACAATGATATATTCCACACAATGATATATTCCACACAAGGATATATTCCACACAAGGATATATTCCACACAAGAATATATTCCACACAAAGATATATTCCACACAAAGATATATTCCACACAAGGATATATTCCACACAAGAATATATTCCACACAAAGATATATTCCACACAAGTCATTGAAAATGACACAGTCCCCGTTAAGTTCTCTTTGTGTTCATCATATTAAAGCGGAGGAGTTGTCACAAGCGTGTCCTTGAAACTTGAGTTCCAAGTGGCGTATACAACAGATTGTTTATTTACATGAAAACACATGTTTCGTGTCATAGTAATATGGCCAAAATAAAAACAGCCGTTATTCAGCCATCTTTGATCTGATTATGAAACACAGAGATATGTATGATGTATGTGCCAAATACGAATGAAAATGGTACATAAATTGTGGAAATATAGTAGTAAGGCCAAAAAGTCAGATGGCTGTCAATCGGCCATCCTTGACCAGATTTTGAAACAAATTGTCATGGACATGCATCCTAACATGTATAAAGTACATGTATGTGCCAAATTTGAATAAAAACTGACAGAGCACATCCAAGATACTGCATAAAAAAACAAAAACAAGATGCCTGCCAGTCGACCATCTTTGATCCAATTGCGAAATAAATCGTCATGGACATGTATCCTAACATGTATAATCTATGTACCAAGTTTGAATGAAAACTGACAAAGCATGTCCAAAATACAACATTTCAAAAAACAAGATGGCTGCCAGTCGGCCATTTTGAATCAAATCGCTAAACCACTGCATGTGCACATGTCCCACATAAAGTACTAGGCACATGCAAAGAATGAACGGAATCGGTCCAAGGGATTCTGAGACATGACTCCGGACGGACGCACGGACGCACAGACACACAGACACACGGAGACCGAATTATAAGTCCCCGTTTTCGGACTTCGTCCGAACGGGGACAAACAAGGATATATTCCACACAAGGATATATTCCACGCAAGGATATATTCCACACAATGATATATTCCACACAATGATATATTCCACACAATGACATATTACACACAAAGATATACTCCACACAAGGATATATTCCACACAAGGGTATATTCCACACAATGATATATTCTACACATAAGTATATATTCCACACAAGGATATATTACACGCAAGGATATATTCCACACAATGATATATTCCACACGATGATATATTCCACACGATGATATATTCCACACAAGGATATATTCCACACAAGGATATATTCCACACAAAGGTATATTCCACACAATGATATATTCTACACATAAGTATATATTCCACACAAGGATATATTCCACGCAAGGATATATTCCACACAATGATATATTCCACACAAGGATATATTCCACACAAGGATATATTCCACACAATGATATATTCAACACATAAGTATATATTCCACACAAGGATATATTCCACACAATGATATATTCCACACAATGATATATTCTACACATAAGTATATATTCCACACAATGATATATTCCACACAAGGATACATTCCACACAAGGATACATTCCACACAAGGATATATTCCGCACAATGATATATTCCACACAATGATATATTCCACACAAGGATAAATTCCACACAAGGATATATTCCACACAATGATATATTCCACATAATGATATATTCCACACAATGATATATTCAACACAATGATACATTCCACACAAGGATATATTCCACACAAGGATATATTCCATACAAGGATACATTCCACACAATGATATACTCCACACAATGATATATCCCACACAATGATATATCCCACACAAGGATGTACCCCACACACGGATATATTCCACACAATGATATATTCCACACAAGGATATATTCCACACAAGGATATATTTCACACAATGATATATTCCACACAAGGATATATTCCACACAAGGATATATTCCACACAATGCAACATTGCACACAAAGATATATTCCACACAATGCAACATTGCACACAAAGATATATTCCACACAAGGATATATTCCACACAATGATATATTCCACACAAGGATATATTCCACACAATGCAACATTGCACACAAAGATATATTCCACACAAGGATATATTCCACACAATGCAACATTGCACACAAAGATATATATTCCACACAATGCAACATTGCACACAAAGATATATTCCACACAAGGATATATTCCACACAAGGATATATTCCATACAAGGATATACTCCACACAAGGATATATTCCACACAAGGATATATTCCACACAAGGATATATTCCATACAATGATATATTCCACACAAGGATATATTCCACACAATGCAACATTGCACACAAGGATATATTCCACACAAGGATATACTCCACACAAGGGTATATTCCATACAATGATATATTCCACACAATGATATATTCCACACAAGGATATATTCCACGCAAGGATATATTCCACACAATGATATATTCCACACGATGATATATTCCACACGATGATATATTCCACACAAGGATATATTCCACACAAGGATATATTCCACACAAAGGTATATTCCACACAATGATATATTCTACACATAAGTATATATTCCACACAAGGATATATTCCACGCAAGGATATATTCCACACAATGATATATTCCACACAAGGATATATTCCACACAAGGATATATTCCACACAATGATATATTCAACACATAAGTATATATTCCACACAAGGATATATTCCACACAATGATATATTCCACACAATGATATATTCTACACATAAGTATATATTCCACACAATGATATATTCCACACAAGGATACATTCCACACAAGGATACATTCCACACAAGGATATATTCCGCACAATGATATATTCCACACAATGATATATTCCACACAAGGATAAATTCCACACAAGGATATATTCCACACAATGATATATTCCACATAATGATATATTCCACACAATGATACATTCCACACAAGGATATATTCCACACAAGGATATATTCCACACAAGGATACATTCCACACAATGATATACTCCACACAATGATATATCCCACACAAGGATGTACCCCACACACGGATATATTCCACACAATGATATATTCCACACAAGGATATATTCCACACAAGGATATATTTCACACAATGATATATTCCACACAAGGATATATTCCACACAAGGATATATTCCACACAATGCAACATTGCACACAAAGATATATATTCCACACAATGCAACATTGCACACAAAGATATATTCCACACAAGGATATATTCCACACAAGGATATATTCCATACAAGGATATACTCCACACAAGGATATATTCCACACAAGGATATATTCCATACAATGATATATTCCACACAAGGATATATTCCACACAATGCAACATTGCACACAAGGATATATTCCACACAAGGATATACTCCACACAAGGGTATATTCCATACAATGATATATTCCACACAATGATATATTCCACACAAGGATATATTCCACACAAAGATATATTCCACACAATGATATATTCCTCACAATGCAACATTGCACACAAAGATATATTCCACACAATGCAACATTGCACACAAAGATATATTCCACACAAGGATATATTCCACACAAGGATATATTCCACACAAGGATATACTCCACACAATGATATATTCCACACAAGGATATATTCCACACAAGAATATATTCCACACAAAGATATATTCCACACAAGGATATATTCCACACAAAGATATATTCCACACAATGATATATTCCACACAATGCAACATTGCACACAAAGATATATTCCACACAAGGATATATTCCACACAATGATATATTCCACACAATGCAACAATGCACACAAAGATATATTCCACACAATGCAACATTGCACACAAAGATATATTCCACACAAGGATATATTCCACACAATGCAACATTGCACACAAAGATATATTCCACACAAGGATATATTGCACACAAAGATATATTCCACACAAGGATATATTCCACACAAGGATATATTCCACACAATGATATATTCCACACAATGCAACATTGCACACAAAGATATATTCCACACAATGATATATTCCACACAATGCAACATTGCACACAAAGATATATTCCACACAAGGATATATTCCACACAAGGATATATTCCACACAAGGATATATTCCACACAAGGATATATTCCACACAATCCAACATTGCACACAAAGATATATTCCACACAAGAATATATTCCACACAAAGATATATTCCACACAAGGATATATTCCACACAATGATATATTCCACACAGTGCAACATTGCACACAAAGATATATTCCACACAAGGATATATTCCATACAATGATATATTCCACACAATGATAGATTCCACACAATGATAGATTCCACACAAGGATATATTCTACACAAGGATATATTCCATACAATGATATATTCCACACAATGATATATTCCACACAAGGATATATTCCACACAAGGATATATTCCACACAAGAATATATTCCACACAAAGATATATTCCACACAAGAATATATTCCACACAAAGATATATTCCACACAAGCATATATTCCACACAAGAATATATTCCACACAAAGATATATTCCACACAAGTCATTGAAAATGACACAGTCCCCGTTAAGTTCTCTTTGTGTTCATCATATTAAAGCGGAGGAGTTGTCACAAGCGTGTCCTTGAAACTTGAGTTCCAAGTGGCGTATACAACAGATTGTTTATTTACATGAAAACACATGTTTCGTGTCATAGTAATATGGCCAAAATAAAAACAGCCGTTATTCAGCCATCTTTGATCTGATTATGAAACACAGAGATATGTATGATGTATGTGCCAAATACGAATGAAAATGGTACATAAATTGTGGAAATATAGTAGTAAGGCCAAAAAGTCAGATGGCTGTCAATCGGCCATCCTTGACCAGATTTTGAAACAAATTGTCATGGACATGCATCCTAACATGTATAAAGTACATGTATGTGCCAAATTTGAATAAAAACTGACAGAGCACATCCAAGATACTGCATAAAAAAACAAAAACAAGATGCCTGCCAGTCGACCATCTTTGATCCAATTGCGAAATAAATCGTCATGGACATGTATCCTAACATGTATAATCTATGTACCAAGTTTGAATGAAAACTGACAAAGCATGTCCCAAATACAACATTTTCAAAAAACAAGATGGCTGCCAGTCGGCCATTTTGAATCAAATCGCTAAACCACTGCATGTGCACATGTCCCACATAAAGTACTAGGCACATGCAAAGAATGAACGGAATCGGTCCAAGGGATTCTGAGATATGACTCCGGACGGACGCACGGACGCACAGACACACAGACACACGGAGACCGAATTATAAGTCCCCGTTTTCGGACTTCGTCCGAACGGGGACTAACAAGGATATATTCCACACAATGCAACATTGCACACAAAGATATATTCCACACAAGGATACATGTATATTCCATACAATGATATATTCCACACAATGATACATTCCACACAAGGATATATTCCACACAAGGATATATTCCACACAATGATATATTCCACACAAGGATATATTCCATACAATGATATATTCCACACAAGGTTATATTCCACACAATGCAACATTGCACAAAAAGATATATTCCACACAAGGATATATTCCACACAAGGATATATTCCATACAATGATATATTCCACACAATGATATATTTCACACAAGGATATATTCCACACAAGGATATATTCCACACAATGATATATTCCTCACAATGCAACATTGCACACAAAGATATATTCCACACAAGGATATATTCCACACAATGCAACATTGCACACAAAGATATATTCCACACAAGGATATATTCCACACAAGGATACATTCCACACAAGGGTATATTCCACACAAGGATATATTCCACACAAGGATATATTCCACACAATGATGTATTCTACACAATGATGTATTCCACACAAGGATATATTCCACACAAGGATATATTCCACACAATGATATATTCCATACAATGATATATTCCACACAATGATATATTCCACACAAGGATATATTCCACACAAGGATATATTCCACACAATGATATATTCCACACAATGCAACATTGCACACAAAGATATATTCCACACAAGGATATATTCCATACAAGGATATATTCCACACAAGGATATATTCCACACAAGGATATATTCCACACAATGATATATTCCACACAATGCAACATTGCACACAAAGATATATTCCACACAATGATATATTCCACACAATGCAACATTGCACACAAGGATATATTCCACACAAGGATATATTCCACACAATGATATATTCCACACAATCCAACATTGCACACAAAGATATATTCCACACAAGAATATATTCCACACAAAGATATATTCCACACAAGGATATATTCCACACAATGATATATTCCACACAGTGCAACATTGCACACAAAGATATATTCCACACAAGGATATATTCCATACAAGGATATATTCCACACAAGGATATATTCCACACAAGGATATATTCCACACAATGATATATTCCACACAATGCAACATTGCACACAAAGATATATTCCACACAATTATATATTCCACACAATGCAACATTGCACACAAGGATATATTCCACACAAGGATATATTCCACACAATGATATATTCCACACAATCCAACATTGCACACAAAGATATATTCCACACAAGAATATATTCCACACAAAGATATATTCCACACAAGGATATATTCCACACAATGACATATTACACACAAGGATATATTCCACACAAGGGTATATTCCACACAATGATATATTCTACACATAAGTATATATCCCACACAAGGATGTACCCCACACACGGATATATTCCACACAATGATATATTCCACACAAGGATATATTCCACACAAGGATATATTTCACACAATGATATATTCCACACAAGGATATATTCCACACAAGGATATATTCCACACAATGCAACATTGCAAACAAAGATATATTCCACACAATGCAACATTGCACACAAAGATATATTCCACACAAGGATATATTCCACACAATGATATATTCCACACAAGGATATATTCCACACAATGCAACATTGCACACAAAGATATATTCCACACAAGGATATATTCCACACAATGCAACATTGCACACAAAGATATATATTCCACACAATGCAACATTGCACACAAAGATATATTCCACACAAGGATATATTCCACACAAGGATATATTCCATACAAGGATATACTCCACACAAGGATATATTCCACACAAGGATATATTCCATACAATGATATATTCCACACAAGGATATATTCCACACAATGCAACATTGCACACAAGGATATATTACATACAAGGGTATATTCCATACAATGATATATTCCACACAATGATATATTCCACACAAGGATATATTCCACACAAGGATACATTCCACACAAAGATATATTCCACACAATGATATATTCCTCACAATGCAACATTGCACACAAAGATATATTCCACACAATGCAACATTGCACACAAAGATATATTCCACACAAGGATATATTCCACACAAGGATATATTCCACACAAGGATATATTCCACACAATGATATATTCCACACAAGGATATATTCCACACAAGAATATACTCCACACAAAGATATATTCCACACAAGGATATATTCCACACAATGATATATTCCACACAATGCAACATTGCACACAAAGATATATTCCACACAAGGATATATTCCACACAATGATATATTCCACACAAGGATATATTCCACACAATGATATATTCCACACAATGCAACAATGCACACAAATATATATTCCACACAATGCAACATTGCACACAAAGACATATTCCACACAAGGATATATTCCACACAATGCAACATTGCACACAAAGATATATTCCACACAAGGATATATTCCATACAAGGATATATTCCACACAAGGATATATTCCACACAAGGATATATTCCACACAATGATATATTCCACACAATGCAACATTGCACACAAAGATATATTCCACACAATGATATATTCCACACAATGCAACATTGCACACAAAGATATATTCCACACAAGGATATATTCCACACAAGGATATATTCCACACAAGGATATATTCCACACAATGATATATTCCACACAATCCAACATTGCACACAAAGATATATTCCACACAAGAATATATTCCACACAAAGATATATTCCACACAAGGATATATTCCACACAATGATATATTCCACACAAGGATATATTCCACACAATGATATATTCCACACAGTGCAACATTGCACACAAAGATATATTCCACACAAGGATATATTCCATACAATGATATATTCCACACAATGATAGATTCCACACAATGATAGATTCCACACAAGGATATATTCTACACAAGGATATATTCCACACAAGGATATATTCCATACAATGATATATTCCACACAATGATATATTCCACACAATGATATATTCCACACAAGGATATATTCCACACAAGGATATATTCCACACAAGAATATATTCCACACAAAGATATATTCCACACAAAGATATATTCCACACAAGGATATATTCCACACAAGAATATATTCCACACAAAGATATATTCCACACAAGTCATTGAAAATGACACAGTCCCCGTTAAGTTCTCTTTGTGTTCATCATATTAAAGCGGAGGAGTTGTCACAAGCGTGTCCTTGAAACTTGAGTTCCAAGTGGCGTATACAACAGATTGTTTATTTACATGAAAACACATGTTTCGTGTCATAGTAATATGGCCAAAATAAAAACAGCCGTTATTCAGCCATCTTTGATCTGATTATGAAACACAGAGATATGTATGATGTATGTGCCAAATACGAATGAAAATGGTACATAAATTGTGGAAATATAGTAGTAAGGCCAAAAAGTCAGATGGCTGTCAATCGGCCATCCTTGACCAGATTTTGAAACAAATTGTCATGGACATGCATCCTAACATGTATAAAGTACATGTATGTGCCAAATTTGAATAAAAACTGACAGAGCACATCCAAGATACTGCATAAAAAAACAAAAACAAGATGCCTGCCAGTCGACCATCTTTGATCCAATTGCGAAATAAATCGTCATGGACATGTATCCTAACATGTATAATCTATGTACCAAGTTTGAATGAAAACTGACAAAGCATGTCCAAAATACAACATTTCAAAAAACAAGATGGCTGCCAGTCGGCCATTTTGAATCAAATCGCTAAACCACTGCATGTGCACATGTCCCACATAAAGTACTAGGCACATGCAAAGAATGAACGGAATCGGTCCAAGGGATTCTGAGACATGACTCCGGACGGACGCACGGACGCACAGACACACAGACACACGGAGACCGAATTATAAGTCCCCGTTTTCGGACTTCGTCCGAACGGGGACAAACAAGGATATATTCCACACAAGGATATATTCCACGCAAGGATATATTCCACACAATGATATATTCCACACAATGATATATTCCACACAATGACATATTACACACAAAGATATACTCCACACAAGGATATATTCCACACAAGGGTATATTCCACACAATGATATATTCTACACATAAGTATATATTCCACACAAGGATATATTACACGCAAGGATATATTCCACACAATGATATATTCCACACGATGATATATTCCACACGATGATATATTCCACACAAGGATATATTCCACACAAGGATATATTCCACACAAAGGTATATTCCACACAATGATATATTCTACACATAAGTATATATTCCACACAAGGATATATTCCACGCAAGGATATATTCCACACAATGATATATTCCACACAAGGATATATTCCACACAAGGATATATTCCACACAATGATATATTCAACACATAAGTATATATTCCACACAAGGATATATTCCACACAATGATATATTCCACACAATGATATATTCTACACATAAGTATATATTCCACACAATGATATATTCCACACAAGGATACATTCCACACAAGGATACATTCCACACAAGGATATATTCCGCACAATGATATATTCCACACAATGATATATTCCACACAAGGATAAATTCCACACAAGGATATATTCCACACAATGATATATTCCACATAATGATATATTCCACACAATGATACATTCCACACAAGGATATATTCCACACAAGGATATATTCCACACAAGGATACATTCCACACAATGATATACTCCACACAATGATATATCCCACACAAGGATGTACCCCACACACGGATATATTCCACACAATGATATATTCCACACAAGGATATATTCCACACAAGGATATATTTCACACAATGATATATTCCACACAAGGATATATTCCACACAAGGATATATTCCACACAATGCAACATTGCACACAAAGATATATTCCACACAATGCAACATTGCACACAAAGATATATTCCACACAAGGATATATTCCACACAATGATATATTCCACACAAGGATATATTCCACACAATGCAACATTGCACACAAAGATATATTCCACACAAGGATATATTCCACACAATGCAACATTGCACACAAAGATATATATTCCACACAATGCAACATTGCACACAAAGATATATTCCACACAAGGATATATTCCACACAAGGATATATTCCATACAAGGATATACTCCACACAAGGATATATTCCACACAAGGATATATTCCATACAATGATATATTCCACACAAGGATATATTCCACACAATGCAACATTGCACACAAGGATATATTCCACACAAGGATATACTCCACACAAGGGTATATTCCATACAATGATATATTCCACACAATGATATATTCCACACAAGGATATATTCCACGCAAGGATATATTCCACACAATGATATATTCCACACGATGATATATTCCACACGATGATATATTCCACACAAGGATATATTCCACACAAGGATATATTCCACACAAAGGTATATTCCACACAATGATATATTCTACACATAAGTATATATTCCACACAAGGATATATTCCACGCAAGGATATATTCCACACAATGATATATTCCACACAAGGATATATTCCACACAAGGATAAATTCCACACAATGATATATTCAACACATAAGTATATATTCCACACAAGGATATATTCCACACAATGATATATTCCACACAATGATATATTCTACACATAAGTATATATTCCACACAATGATATATTCCACACAAGGATACATTCCACACAAGGATACATTCCACACAAGGATATATTCCGCACAATGATATATTCCACACAATGATATATTCCACACAAGGATAAATTCCACACAAGGATATATTCCACACAATGATATATTCCACATAATGATATATTCCACACAATGATACATTCCACACAAGGATATATTCCACACAAGGATATATTCCACACAAGGATACATTCCACACAATGATATACTCCACACAATGATATATCCCACACAAGGATGTACCCCACACACGGATATATTCCACACAATGATATATTCCACACAAGGATATATTCCACACAAGGATATATTTCACACAATGATATATTCCACACAAGGATATATTCCACACAAGGATATATTCCACACAATGCAACATTGCACACAAAGATATATTCCACACAATGCAACATTGCACACAAAGATATATTCCACACAAGGATATATTCCACACAATGATATATTCCACACAAGGATATATTCCACACAATGCAACATTGCACACAAAGATATATTCCACACAAGGATATATTCCACACAATGCAACATTGCACACAAAGATATATATTCCACACAATGCAACATTGCACACAAAGATATATTCCACACAAGGATATATTCCACACAAGGATATATTCCATACAAGGATATACTCCACACAAGGATATATTCCACACAAGGATATATTCCATACAATGATATATTCCACACAAGGATATATTCCACACAATGCAACATTGCACACAAGGATATATTCCACACAAGGATATACTCCACACAAGGGTATATTCCATACAATGATATATTCCACACAATGATATATTCCACACAAGGATATATTCCACACAAGGATATATTCCACACAAAGATATATTCCACACAATGATATATTCCTCACAATGCAACATTGCACACAAAGATATATTCCACACAATGCAACATTGCACACAAAGATATATTCCACACAAGGATATATTCCACACAAGGATATATTCCACACAAGGATATACTCCACACAATGATATATTCCACACAAGGATATATTCCACACAAGAATATATTCCACACAAAGATATATTCCACACAAGGATATATTCCACACAAAGATATATTCCACACAATGATATATTCCACACAATGCAACATTGCACACAAAGATATATTCCACACAAGGATATATTCCACACAATGATATATTCCACACAATGCAACAATGCACACAAAGATATATTCCACACAATGCAACATTGCACACAAAGATATATTCCACACAAGGATATATTCCACACAATGCAACATTGCACACAAAGATATATTCCACACAAGGATATATTGCACACAAAGATATATTCCACACAAGGATATATTCCACACAAGGATATATTCCACACAATGATATATTCCACACAATGCAACATTGCACACAAAGATATATTCCACACAATGATATATTCCACACAATGCAACATTGCACACAAAGATATATTCCACACAAGGATATATTCCACACAAGGATATATTCCACACAAGGATATATTCCACACAAGGATATATTCCACACAATCCAACATTGCACACAAAGATATATTCCACACAAGAATATATTCCACACAAAGATATATTCCACACAAGGATATATTCCACACAATGATATATTCCACACAGTGCAACATTGCACACAAAGATATATTCCACACAAGGATATATTCCATACAATGATATATTCCACACAATGATAGATTCCACACAATGATAGATTCCACACAAGGATATATTCTACACAAGGATATATTCCATACAATGATATATTCCACACAATGATATATTCCACACAAGGATATATTCCACACAAGGATATATTCCACACAAGAATATATTCCACACAAAGATATATTCCACACAAGAATATATTCCACACAAGAATATATTCCACACAAAGATATATTCCAGACAATGATATATTCTACACATAAGTATATATTCCACACAAGGATATATTACACGCAAGGATATATTCCACACAATGCAACATTGCACACAAGGATATATTCCACACAAGGATATATTCCACACAATGATATATTCCACACAATCCAACATTGCACACAAAGATATATTCCACACAAGAATATATTCCACACAAAGATATATTCCACACAAGGATATATTCCACACAATGACATATTACACACAAGGATATATTCCACACAAGGGTATATTCCACACAATGATATATTCTACACATAAGTATATATCCCACACAAGGATGTACCCCACACACGGATATATTCCACACAATGATATATTCCACACAAGGATATATTCGACACAAGGATATATTTCACACAATGATATATTCCACACAAGGACATATTCCACACAAGGATATATTCCACACAATGCAACATTGCAAACAAAGATATATTCCACACAATGCAACATTGCACACAAAGATATATTCCACACAAGGATATATTCCACACAATGATATATTCCACACAAGGATATATTCCACACAATGCAACATTGCACACAAAGATATATTCCACACAAGGATATATTCCACACAATGCAACATTGCACACAAAGATATATATTCCACACAATGCAACATTGCACACAAAGATATATTCCACACAAGGATATATTCCACACAAGGATATATTCCATACAAGGATATACTCCACACAAGGATATATTCCACACAAGGATATATTCCATACAATGATATATTCCACACAAGGATATATTCCACACAATGCAACATTGCACACAAGGATATATTCCACACAAGGGTATATTCCATACAATGATATATTCCACACAATGATATATTCCACACAAGGATATATTCCACACAAGGATACATTCCACACAAAGATATATTCCACACAATGATATATTCCTCACAATGCAACATTGCACACAAAGATATATTCCACACAATGCAACATTGCACACAAAGATATATTCCACACAAGGATATATTCCACACAAGGATATATTCCACACAAGGATATATTCCACACAATGATATATTCCACACAAGGATATATTCCACACAAGAATATACTCCACACAAAGATATATTCCACACAAGGATATATTCCACACAATGATATATTCCACACAATGCAACATTGCACACAAAGATATATTCCACACAAGGATATATTCCACACAATGATATATTCCACACAAGGATATATTCCACACAATGATATATTCCACACAATGCAACAATGCACACAAATATATATTCCACACAATGCAACATTGCACACAAAGACATATTCCACACAAGGATATATTCCACACAATGCAACATTGCACACAAAGATATATTCCACACAAGGATATATTCCATACAAGGATATATTCCACACAAGGATATATTCCACACAAGGATATATTCCACACAATGATATATTCCACACAATGCAACATTGCACACAAAGATATATTCCACACAATGATATATTCCACACAATGCAACATTGCACACAAAGATATATTCCACACAAGGATATATTCCACACAAGGATATATTCCACACAAGGATATATTCCACACAATGATATATTCCACACAATCCAACATTGCACACAAAGATATATTCCACACAAGAATATATTCCACACAAAGATATATTCCACACAAGGATATATTCCACACAATGATATATTCCACACAGTGCAACATTGCACACAAAGATATATTCCACACAAGGATATATTCCATACAATGATATATTCCACACAATGATAGATTCCACACAATGATAGATTCCACACAAGGATATATTCTACACAAGGATATATTCCACACAATGATATATTCCACACAATGATATATTCCACACAATGATATATTCCACACAAGGATATATTCCACACAAGGATATATTCCACACAAGAATATATTCCACACAAAGATATATTCCACACAAAGATATATTCCACACAAGGATATATTCCACACAAGAATATATTCCACACAAAGATATATTCCACACAAGTCATTGAAAATGACACAGTCCCCGTTAAGTTCTCTTTGTGTTCATCATATTAAAGCGGAGGAGTTGTCACAAGCGTGTCCTTGAAACTTGAGTTCCAAGTGGCGTATACAACAGATTGTTTATTTACATGAAAACACATGTTTCGTGTCATAGTAATATGGCCAAAATAAAAACAGCCGTTATTCAGCCATCTTTGATCTGATTATGAAACACAGAGATATGTATGATGTATGTGCCAAATACGAATGAAAATGGTACATAAATTGTGGAAATATAGTAGTAAGGCCAAAAAGTCAGATGGCTGTCAATCGGCCATCCTTGACCAGATTTTGAAACAAATTGTCATGGACATGCATCCTAACATGTATAAAGTACATGTATGTGCCAAATTTGAATAAAAACTGACAGAGCACATCCAAGATACTGCATAAAAAAACAAAAACAAGATGCCTGCCAGTCGACCATCTTTGATCCAATTGCGAAATAAATCGTCATGGACATGTATCCTAACATGTATAATCTATGTACCAAGTTTGAATGAAAACTGACAAAGCATGTCCAAAATACAACATTTCAAAAAACAAGATGGCTGCCAGTCGGCCATTTTGAATCAAATCGCTAAACCACTGCATGTGCACATGTCCCACATAAAGTACTAGGCACATGCAAAGAATGAACGGAATCGGTCCAAGGGATTCTGAGACATGACTCCGG
This sequence comes from Saccoglossus kowalevskii, assembly GCF_978046115.1. Classification (NCBI taxonomy): domain Eukaryota; kingdom Metazoa; phylum Hemichordata; class Enteropneusta; family Harrimaniidae; genus Saccoglossus; species Saccoglossus kowalevskii. The sequence continues at coordinate 27,818,749 of NC_140659.1, read as the reverse complement.
ACGGACGCACGGACGCACAGACACACAGACACACGGAGACCGAATTATAAGTCCCCGTTTTCGGACTTCGTCCGAACGGGGACAAACAAGGATATATTCCACACAAGGATATATTCCACGCAAGGATATATTCCACACAATGATATATTCCACACAATGATATATTCCACACAATGACATATTACACACAAAGATATACTCCACACAAGGATATATTCCACACAAGGGTATATTCCACACAATGATATATTCTACACATAAGTATATATTCCACACAAGGATATATTACACGCAAGGATATATTCCACACAATGATATATTCCACACGATGATATATTCCACACGATGATATATTCCACACAAGGATATATTCCACACAAGGATATATTCCACACAAAGGTATATTCCACACAATGATATATTCTACACATAAGTATATATTCCACACAAGGATATATTCCACGCAAGGATATATTCCACACAATGATATATTCCACACAAGGATATATTCCACACAAGGATATATTCCACACAATGATATATTCAACACATAAGTATATATTCCACACAAGGATATATTCCACACAATGATATATTCCACACAATGATATATTCTACACATAAGTATATATTCCACACAATGATATATTCCACACAAGGATACATTCCACACAAGGATACATTCCACACAAGGATATATTCCGCACAATGATATATTCCACACAATGATATATTCCACACAAGGATAAATTCCACACAAGGATATATTCCACACAATGATATATTCCACATAATGATATATTCCACACAATGATACATTCCACACAAGGATATATTCCACACAAGGATATATTCCACACAAGGATACATTCCACACAATGATATACTCCACACAATGATATATCCCACACAATGATATATCCCACACAAGGATGTACCCCACACACGGATATATTCCACACAATGATATATTCCACACAAGGATATATTCCACACAAGGATATACTTCACACAATGATATATTCCACACAAGGATATATTCCACACAAGGATATATTCCACACAATGCAACATTGCACACAAAGATATATTCCACACAATGCAACATTGCACACAAAGATATATTCCACACAAGGATATATTCCACACAATGATATATTCCACACAAGGATATATTCCACACAATGCAACATTGCACACAAAGATATATTCCACACAAGGATATATTCCACACAATGCAACATTGCACACAAAGATATATATTCCACACAATGCAACATTGCACACAAAGATATATTCCACACAAGGATATATTCCACACAAGGATATATTCCATACAAGGATATACTCCACACAAGGATATATTCCACACAAGGATATATTCCACACAAGGATATATTCCATACAATGATATATTCCACACAAGGATATATTCCACACAATGCAACATTGCACACAAGGATATATTCCACACAAGGATATACTCCACACAAGGGTATATTCCATACAATGATATATTCCACACAATGATATATTCCACACAAGGATATATTCCACGCAAGGATATATTCCACACAATGATATATTCCACACGATGATATATTCCACACGATGATATATTCCACACAAGGATATATTCCACACAAGGATATATTCCACACAAAGGTATATTCCACACAATGATATATTCTACACATAAGTATATATTCCACACAAGGATATATTCCACGCAAGGATATATTCCACACAATGATATATTCCACACAAGGATATATTCCACACAAGGATATATTCCACACAATGATATATTCAACACATAAGTATATATTCCACACAATGATATATTCCACACAATGATATATTCCACACAATGATATATTCTACACATAAGTATATATTCCACACAATGATATATTCCACACAAGGATACATTCCACACAAGGATACATTCCACACAAGGATATATTCCGCACAATGATATATTCCACACAATGATATATTCCACACAAGGATATATTCCACACAATGATATATTCCACATAATGATATATTCCACACAATGATACATTCCACACAAGGATATATTCCACACAAGGATATATTCCACACAAGGATACATTCCACACAATGATATACTCCACACAATGATATATCCCACACAAGGATGTACCCCACACACGGATATATTCCACACAATGATATATTCCACACAAGGATATATTCCACACAAGGATATATTTCACACAATGATATATTCCACACAAGGATATATTCCACACAAGGATATATTCCACACAATGCAACATTGCACACAAAGATATATATTCCACACAATGCAACATTGCACACAAAGATATATTCCACACAAGGATATATTCCACACAAGGATATATTCCATACAAGGATATACTCCACACAAGGATATATTCCACACAAGGATATATTCCATACAATGATATATTCCACACAAGGATATATTCCACACAATGCAACATTGCACACAAGGATATATTCCACACAAAGATATACTCCACACAAGGGTATATTCCATACAATGATATATTCCACACAATGATATATTCCACACAAGGATATATTCCACACAAGGATATATTCCACACAAAGATATATTCCACACAATGATATATTCCTCACAATGCAACATTGCACACAAAGATATATTCCACACAATGCAACATTGCACACAAAGATATATTCCACACAAGGATATATTCCACACAAGGATATATTCCACACAAGGATATACTCCACACAATGATATATTCCACACAAGGATATATTCCACACAAGAATATATTCCACACAAAGATATATTCCACACAAGGATATATTCCACACAAAGATATATTCCACACAATGATATATTCCACACAATGCAACATTGCACACAAAGATATATTCCACACAAGGATATATTCCACACAATGATATATTCCACACAATGCAACAATGCACACAAAGATATATTCCACACAATGCAACATTGCACACAAAGATATATTCCACACAAGGATATATTCCACACAATGCAACATTGCACACAAAGATATATTCCACACAAGGATATATTGCACACAAAGATATATTCCACACAAGGATATATTCCACACAAGGATATATTCCACACAATGATATATTCCACACAATGCAACATTGCACACAAAGATATATTCCACACAAGGATATATTGCACACAAAGATATATTCCACACAAGGATATATTCCACACAAGGATATATTCCACACAAGGATATATTCCACACAAGGATATATTCCACACAATCCAACATTGCACACAAAGATATATTCCACACAAGAATATATTCCACACAAAGATATATTCCACACAAGGATATATTCCACACAATGATATATTCCACACAGTGCAACATTGCACACAAAGATATATTCCACACAAGGATATATTCCATACAATGATATATTCCACACAATGATAGATTCCACACAATGATAGATTCCACACAAGGATATATTCTACACAAGGATATATTCCATACAATGATATATTCCACACAATGATATATTCCACACAAGGATATATTCCACACAAGGATATATTCCACACAAGAATATATTCCACACAAAGATATATTCCACACAAGAATATATTCCACACAAAGATATATTCCACACAAGCATATATTCCACACAAGAATATATTCCACACAAAGATATATTCCACACAAGTCATTGAAAATGACACAGTCCCCGTTAAGTTCTCTTTGTGTTCATCATATTAAAGCGGAGGAGTTGTCACAAGCGTGTCCTTGAAACTTGAGTTCCAAGTGGCGTATACAACAGATTGTTTATTTACATGAAAACACATGTTTCGTGTCATAGTAATATGGCCAAAATAAAAACAGCCGTTATTCAGCCATCTTTGATCTGATTATGAAACACAGAGATATGTATGATGTATGTGCCAAATACGAATGAAAATGGTACATAAATTGTGGAAATATAGTAGTAAGGCCAAAAAGTCAGATGGCTGTCAATCGGCCATCCTTGACCAGATTTTGAAACAAATTGTCATGGACATGCATCCTAACATGTATAAAGTACATGTATGTGCCAAATTTGAATAAAAACTGACAGAGCACATCCAAGATACTGCATAAAAAAACAAAAACAAGATGCCTGCCAGTCGACCATCTTTGATCCAATTGCGAAATAAATCGTCATGGACATGTATCCTAACATGTATAATCTATGTACCAAGTTTGAATGAAAACTGACAAAGCATGTCCCAAATACAACATTTTCAAAAAACAAGATGGCTGCCAGTCGGCCATTTTGAATCAAATCGCTAAACCACTGCATGTGCACATGTCCCACATAAAGTACTAGGCACATGCAAAGAATGAACGGAATCGGTCCAAGGGATTCTGAGATATGACTCCGGACGGACGCACGGACGCACAGACACACAGACACACGGAGACCGAATTATAAGTCCCCGTTTTCGGACTTCGTCCGAACGGGGACTAACAAGGATATATTCCACACAATGCAACATTGCACACAAAGATATATTCCACACAAGGATACATGTATATTCCATACAATGATATATTCCACACAATGATACATTCCACACAAGGATATATTCCACACAAGGATATATTCCACACAATGATATATTCCACACAAGGATATATTCCACACAAGGATATATTCCACACAAGGACATATTCTAAATATATTCCACACAATGATATATTCCACACAGTAAACATTGCACAATGAAATATTTTGAACAATATAACTTAGTGATATATTCCATATGCTATGATATATTGCACAAAGTGGTATATTCCACATGATACATTCAATACAATGATATATTCAGCTCGGTATGATATATTTCAAACAATGATTTACTTACAAGCTGGTATTTTTCACAATCTTCTTTGAGTTTTAGCCAAGATTTGTACATATTATCTGATGCTATTAAAATGATACGAAGAAATATAAAATGTTTCGGTAAATTTATTTTTAATCATAGGATGAGTGAAATCTAGGTAAGTTGGAATAAGTTTTTTTTTTTTTCATTCACTGCGATATCCGTGTATTCCATGAAAGGCCTTGAACGATTTAATTCTAATTTTAAATTTGTTGTGTTGAGCTACCCTTACTTTATCCAATGCATAGCATATTATTAAGCATGGAAATACCCCAAAATAATTTTGCATTTGTCAAATCTCATGCAATGTTTTAACATCATTATTTGGAATTCGCAATGAACGGAAAATCATTTTTGATGTTTAGGTCAATAGCATGTCAAACAATTTAGAAGTCAACTGGGGTACAGGAAACATACAGTTGTTTTGCTTAACAAATATGTAGAAATAATGGTATCAGTTATCCACCCAAATGTGAGCATTATCGCCTGTCAATTATGTTCTAAGATTAGAAGTCATCAAAAATGAGATACTTCTAAGTGAAATGTTATTTACATGTCAAACAAATTACTTTAGATTTACTTGTGAATTGCAAGTATCACATACAAGTAGAAATGATACAATGTGTTGATGCAATTAAAATCCATTGCCTGTTAAATGAGTGAATTATCACAAAATGCACCTCCACTATTAAGTCATACTTACATACGCCACCACTTGCAGCTTGTTTTTGATACAAATCAATATCGAATTCATGACTGAAAAAGAAATACATATCAAATGTATTGAGTGAAATGTTGCATCTACTGAGCATATTACTGAGCATAATACAATCCATTGTGGGAGAGCAATTCAAGTTTTGAGTTTACTGAGCATGTTACTGAGCATATGACAATGCATTGTGGGAGTGTAATTCAAGTTTTGAGTCTACTGAGCATGTTACTGAGCGTAATACAATCCATTGTGGGAGAGTAATTCAAGTTTTGAGTCTACTGAGCATGTAATACTGAACATATGACAATGCACTGTGGGAGTGTAATTCAAGTTTTGAGTCTACTGAGCATGTTACTGAGCATATGACAATGCATTGTGGGAGACAAATTCTATGGCAATCCAATCTTGTTCATGCATGCACAGATGCACTTTCTTGATGTTTCATAAAAACAAAACAAAAATATGGACCAGAAACAGATTTTCTTTATTTTGGTCAGAGTTTCATTCATTTATTTTAAGAAAAAATAACATACAAAATTTAATTAAAAATAAAACATCTATAAAGAAAGTTCAAAAAAAAAACAAAAAAACACTTTACCAAAGACTCCACAGAGGAAATAAATAAATGTCTACTGATATTACCATGCTACAAATAATTCCATATGAGCTGTAAACTTGTGATACTGTTCGACCATTTGAGTTACCAGTTTGGATTGATTTGCATTATAACGCATCAGACTCATCCTGTTGAGACAAAAAGATGATAAATGTGTCAGTATTAGCTTTGTAGAACTAGGGTAAATATTAGGACAAATATCTGGATGGAACCAGGGTAGGGATTAGGACAGATATCTGGACAGAACCAGGTTAGAGATTAGGACGAATATCTAGACGGAACCAGGGTAGAGATTAGGACGGGTATCTGGATGGAACTAGGGCAGAGATTAGGACAGATATCAGGATGGAACCAGGTTAGAGATTAGGACAGATATCTGGACGGAACCAGGTTAGAGATTAGAACAGATAGCTAGATAGAACCAAGATAGAGATTATGGCAGATGTCTGGCAGGAACCAGGGTAGAGATTAGAACATATATCTGGACAGAACCAGGATAGAGATTACGACAGATATCTGGATGGAACCAGGGTAGAGATAAGGACAGATATCTGGACAGAACCAGGCAGAGATTAGAAGATATATCTGGACAGAACCAGGATAGAGATTAGAACAGATATCTTGATGGAACCAGGGTAGAGATTAGAACATATATCTGGATGAAATGATGGTGGAGATTAGAACAGATATCAAGATGGGATTAGGACATATATAATGATGGAACCAGGATAGAAATTGGGAAATAATATATATGGGTGAAATCAGATTGTACACTGTACATTATAACCTCTTTATGACAACAGAGTACTTACATTGCAGCCCTGCGTGATTCCAACTGTCTTTGATAGCAGATTGCTTGTTGTGAACAGAAATACACAGCATGCGACCATGCTTTCCTTTGCTCTTCATATGGAAGTAGTATACTTGGCTCATGCACTGTAATACAAATTATGTGAATTGATATCAATTTAATTTCTAAAACTTCACACTGTATGTTGGATGAAGAGCAAAACAGATATCAGATCATATAGTATATGGTAAATGATGATATACCAATAAGTAACTATGATATAACAAATATTATAATAGGTAACTATAAATGCAGTTGATCATAAATTCTTCTGGCCATTTTAAAAAAGTGTAACAGTTTACTTTATATTCAATTATTACATTACTAAATTTGATAATCTCAAACTCAATTTAATAATTAATTATTGTAGAATAACACAACCCTATACCACTACACATAAAACGATGTCATCATTTAATGCTACACCACACAAACCAATGATATCATCACTTAACACTACACATCAAATGATGTCACCATTTAATGCCACACCACACAAACCAATGTCATCACTTTCCACTGCCCATCAAACAACAAAATTATCATTTAACACTATACCACACAAACCAATGTCATCACTTTCCACTACCCATCAAACAACAAAGTCATCATTTAACACTATACCACACAAACCAATGTCACCACTTTCCACTACCCATCAAACAACAAAGTCATCATTTAACACTACACCACACAAACCAATGTCATCACTTTCCACTACCCATCAAACAAAGTCATCACTTAACACTACACATCAAATGATGTCATCATTTAATGCCACACCACACAAACCAATGTCATCACTTTCCACTGCCCATCAAACAAAGTCATCATTTAACACTATACCACACAAACCAATGTCACCACTTTCCACTACCCATCAAACAACAAAGTTATCATTTAACACTATACCACACAAACCAATGTCATCACTTTCCACTACCCATCAAACAACAAAGTCATCATTTAACACTATACCACACAAACCAATGTCATCACTTTCCACTACCCATCAAACAACAAAGTTATCATTTAACACTATACCACACAAACCAATGTCATCACTTTCCACTACCCATCAAACAACAAAGTCACCATTTAACACTACACCACACAAACCAATGTCATCACTTTTCACTACCCATCAAACAACAAAGTTATCATTTAACACTATACCACACAAACCAATGTCACCACTTTCCACTACCCATCAAACAACAAAGTTATTATTTAACACTATACCACACAAACCAATGTCATCACTTTCCACTACCCATCAAACAACAAAGTCACCATTTAACACTATACCACACAAACCAATGTCACCACTTTCCACTACCCATCAAACAACAAAGTCACCATTTAACACTATACCACACAAACCAATGTCATCACTTTCCACTACCCATCAAACAACAAAGTCATCATTTAACACTATACCACACAAATCAATGTCACCACTTTCCACTACCCATCAAACAACAAAGTCATCATTTAACACTACACCACACAAACCAATGTCATCACTTTCCACTACCCATCAAACAACAAAATTATCATTTAACACTACACCACACAAACCAATGCCACCACTTTCCACTACCCATCAAACAACAAAGTCATCATTTAACACTACACCACACAAACCAATGTCACCACTTTCCACTACCCATCAAACAACAAAGTCATCATTTAACACTATACCACACAAACCAATGTCACCACTTTCCACTACCCATCAAACAACAAAGTTATCATTTAACACTATACCACACAAACCAATGTCACCACTTTCCACTACCCATCAAACAACAAAGTTATCATTTAACACTATACCACACAAACCAATGTCATCACTTCCCACTACCCATCAAACAACAAAATTATCATTTAACACTATACCACACAAACCAATGTCATCACTTTCCACTACCCATCAAACAACAAAGTCATCATTTAACACTATACCACACAAACCAATGTCATCACTTTCCACTACCCATCAAACAACAAAGTCATCATTTAACACTATACCACACAAACCAATGTCACCACTGTCCACTACCCATCAAACAACAAAGTCATCATTTAACACTACACCACACAAACCAATGTCACCACTTTCCACTACCCATCAAACAACAAAGTTATCATTTAACACTATACCACACAAACCAATGTCATCACTTTCCACTACCCATCAAACAACAAAGTTATCATTTAACACTATACCACACAAACCAATGTCATCACTTTCCACTACCCATCAAACAACAAAGTTATCATTTAACACTATACCACACAAACCAATGTCATCACTTTCCACTACCCATCAAACAACAAAGTTATCATTTAACACTATACCACACAAACCAATGTCATCACTTTCCACTACCCATCAAACAACAAAATTATCATTTAACACTATACCACACAAACCAATGTCACCACTTTCCACTACTCATCAAACAACAAAGTCATCATTTAACACTATACCATACAAACCAATGTCATCACTTTCCACTACCCATCAAACAACAAAGTCATCATTTAACACTATACCACACAAACCAATGTCATCACTTTCCACTACCCATCAAACAACAAAGTCATCATTTAACACTATACCACACAAACCAATGTCACCACTTTCCACTACCCATCAAACAACAAAATTATCATTTAACACTATACCACACAAACCAATGTCACCACTTTCCACTACTCATCAAACAACAAAGTCATCATTTAACACTATACCACACAAACCAATGTCATCACTTTCCACTACCCATCAAACAACAAAGTCATCATTTAACACTATACCACACAAACCAATGTCATCACTTTCCACTACCCATCAAACAACAAAGTTATCATTTAACACTATACCACACAAACCAATGTCATCACTTTCCACTACCCATCAAACAACAAAGTCATCATTTAACACTATACCACACAAACCAATGTCACCACTTTCCACTACCCATCAAACAACAAAGTCATCATTTAACACTATACCACACAAACCAATGTCATCACTTTTCACTACTCATCAAACAACAAAGTTATCATTTAACACTATACCACACAAACCAATGTCACCACTTTCCACTACCCATCAAACAACAAAGTCATCATTTAACACTACACCACACAAACCAATGTCACCACTTTCCACTACCCATCAAACAACAAAGTTATCATTTAACACTATACCACACAAACCAATGTCATCACTTTCCACTACCCATCAAACAACAAAGTTATCATTTAACACTATACCACACAAACCAATGTCATCACTTTTCACTACCCATCAAACAACAAAATTATCATTTAACACTATACCACACAAACCAATGTCACCACTTTCCACTACCCATCAAACAACAAAGTTATCATTTAACACTATACCACACAAACCAATGTCACCACTTTCCACTACCCATCAAACAACAAAGTCACCATTTAACACTATACCACACAAACCAATGTCACCACTTTCCACTACCCATCAAACAACAAAGTCATCATTTAACACTATACCACACAAATCAATGTCACCACTTTCCACTACCCATCAAACAACAAAGTCATCATTTAACACAACACCACACAAACCAATGTCATCACTTTCCACTACCCATCAAACAACAAAGTCATCATTTAACACTATACCACACAAATCAATGTCACCACTTTCCACTACCCATCAAACAACAAAGTCATCATTTAACACAACACCACACAAACCAATGTCATCACTTTCCACTACCCATCAAACAACAAAGTCATCATTTAACACTATACCACACAAACCAATGTCATCACTTTCCACTACCCATCAAACAACAAAATTATCATTTAACACTACACCACACAAACCAACGTCACCACTTTCCACTACCCATCAAACAACAAAGTTATCATTTAACACTATACCACACAAACCAATGTCATCACTTTCCACTACCCATCAAACAACAAAGTTATCATTTAACACTATACCACACAAACCAATGTCACCACTTTCCACTACCCATCAAACAACAAAGTCATCATTTAACACTATACCACACAAACCAATGTCACCACTTTCCACTACCCATCAAACAACAAAATTATCATTTAACACTATACCACACAAACCAATGTCATCACTTTCCACTACCCAACCAACAACAAAGTTATCATTTAACACTATACCACACAAACCAATGTCATCACTTTCCACTACCCATCAAACAACAAAGTCATCATTTAACACTATACCACACAAACCAATGTCATCACTTTCCACTACCCATCAAACAACAAAGTTATTATTTAACACTATACCACACAAACCAATGTCATCACTTTCCACTACCCATCAAACAACAAAGTCATCATTTAACACTATACCACACAAACCAATGTCATCACTTTCCACTACCCATCAAACAACAAAGTTATCATTTAACACTATACCACACAAACCAATGTCATCACTTTCCACTACCCATCAAACAACAAAGTTATCATTTAACACTACACCACACAAACCAATGTCATCACTTTCCACTACCCATCAAACAACAAAGTTATCATTTAACACTATACCACACAAACCAATGTCATCACTTTTCACTACCCATCAAACAACAAAATTATCATTTAACACTATACCACACAAACCAATGTCACCACTTTCCACTACCCATCAAACAACAAAGTTATCATTTAACACTATACCACACAAACCAATGTCACCACTTTCCACTACCCATCAAACAACAAAGTCACCATTTAACACTATACCACACAAACCAATGTCATCACTTTCCACTACCCATCAAACAACAAAGTTATCATTTAACACTATACCACACAAACCAATGTCATCACTTTCCACTACCCATCAAACAACAAAGTCATCATTTAACACTATACCACACAAACCAATGTCATCACTTTCCACTACCCATCAAACAACAAAGTTATTATTTAACACTATACCACACAAACCAATGTCATCACTTTCCACTACCCATCAAACAACAAAGTCATCATTTAACACTATACCACACAAACCAATGTCATCACTTTCCACTACCCATCAAACAACAAAGTTATCATTTAACACTATACCACACAAACCAATGTCATCACTTTCCACTACCCATCAAACAACAAAGTTATCATTTAACACTACACCACACAAACCAATGTCATCACTTTCCACTACCCATCAAACAACAAAGTTATCATTTAACACTATACCACACAAACCAATGTCATCACTTTTCACTACCCATCAAACAACAAAATTATCATTTAACACTATACCACACAAACCAATGTCACCACTTTCCACTACCCATCAAACAACAAAGTTATCATTTAACACTATACCACACAAACCAATGTCACCACTTTCCACTACCCATCAAACAACAAAGTCACCATTTAACACTATACCACACAAACCAATGTCACCACTTTCCACTACCCATCAAACAACAAAGTCATCATTTAACACTATACCACACAAATCAATGTCACCACTTTCCACTACCCATCAAACAACAAAGTCATCATTTAACACAACACCACACAAACCAATGTCATCACTTTCCACTACCCATCAAACAACAAAGTCATCATTTAACACTATACCACACAAATCAATGTCACCACTTTCCACTACCCATCAAACAACAAAGTCATCATTTAACACAACACCACACAAACCAATGTCATCACTTTCCACTACCCATCAAACAACAAAGTCATCATTTAACACTATACCACACAAACCAATGTCATCACTTTCCACTACCCATCAAACAACAAAATTATCATTTAACACTACACCACACAAACCAACGTCACCACTTTCCACTACCCATCAAACAACAAAGTTATCATTTAACACTATACCACACAAACCAATGTCATCACTTTCCACTACCCATCAAACAACAAAGTTATCATTTAACACTATACCACACAAACCAATGTCACCACTTTCCACTACCCATCAAACAACAAAGTCATCATTTAACACTATACCACACAAACCAATGTCACCACTTTCCACTACCCATCAAACAACAAAATTATCATTTAACACTATACCACACAAACCAATGTCATCACTTTCCACTACCCATCAAACAACAAAGTTATCATTTAACACTATACCACACAAACCAATGTCATCACTTTCCACTACCCATCAAACAACAAAGTCATCATTTAACACTATACCACACAAACCAATGTCATCACTTTCCACTACCCATCAAACAACAAAGTTATTATTTAACACTATACCACACAAACCAATGTCATCACTTTCCACTACCCATCAAACAACAAAGTCATCATTTAACACTATACCACACAAACCAATGTCATCACTTTCCACTACCCATCAAACAACAAAGTTATCATTTAACACTATACCACACAAACCAATGTCATCACTTTCCACTACCCATCAAACAACAAAGTTATCATTTAACACTACACCACACAAACCAATGTCATCACTTTCCACTACCCATCAAACAACAAAGTCATCATTTAACACTATACCACACAAACCAATGTCATCACTTTCCACTACCCATCAAACAACAAAGTTATCATTTAACACTATACCATACAAACCAATGTCATCACTTTCCACTACCCATCAAACAACAAAGTCATCATTTAACACTATACCACACAAACCAATGTCACCACTTTCCACTACCCATCAAACAACAAAGTCATCATTTAACACTACACCACACAAACCAATGTCACCACTTTCCACTACCCATCAAACAACAAAGTTATTATTTAACACTATACCACACAAACCAATGTCATCACTTTCCACTACCCATCAAACAACAAAGTTATCATTTAACACTATACCACACAAACCAATGTCACCACTTTCCACTACCCATCAAACAACAAAGTCATCATTTAATGCTACACCACACAAACCAATGTCACCACTTTCCACTACTCATCAAACAACAAAGTCATCATTTAACACTATACCACACAAACCAATGTCACCACTTTCCACTACCCATCAAACAACAAAGTCACCATTTAATGCTACACCACACAAACCAATGTCACCACTTTCCACTACCCATCAAACAACAAAGTCATCATTTAACACTATACCACACAAACCAATGTCACCACTTTCCACTACCCATCAAACAACAAAGTCATCATTTAACACTACACCACACAAACCAATGTCATCACTTTTCACTACTCATCAAACAACAAAGTTATCATTTAACACTATACCACACAAACCAATGTCATCACTTTCCACTACCCATCAAACAACAAAGTCATCATTTAACACTATACCACACAAACCAATGTCACCACTTTCCACTACCCATCAAACAACAAAGTCATCATTTAACACTACACCACACAAACCAATGTCACCACTTTCCACTACCCATCAAACAACAAAATTATCATTTAACACTACACCACACAAACCAATGTCATCACTTTCCACTACCCATCAAACAACAAAGTCATCATTTAACACTATACCACACAAACCAATGTCATCACTTTCCACTACCCATCAAACAACAAAGTCATCATTTAACACTATACCACACAAACCAATGTCACCACTTTCCACTACCCATCAAACAACAAAGTCATCATTTAACACTATACCACACAAACCAATGTCATCACTTTCCACTACCCATCAAACAACAAAGTCATCATTTAATGCTACACCACACAAACCAATGTCATCACTTTCCACTACCCATCAAACAACAAAGTCATCATTTAACACTATACCACACAAACCAATGTCATCACTTTTCACTACCCATCAAACAACAAAGTCATCATTTAACACTATACCACACAAACCAATGTCATCACTTTCCACTACCCATCAAACAACAAAGTCATCATTTAACACTATACCACACAAACCAATGTCACCACTTTCCACTACCCATCAAACAACAAAGTCATCATTTAACACTATACCACACAAACCAATGTCATCACTTTCCACTACCCATCAAACAACAAAGTCATCATTTAACACTATACCACACAAACCAATGTCATCACTTTCCACTACCCATCAAACAACAAAATTATCATTTAACACTATACCACACAAACCAATGTCATCACTTTCCACTACCCATCAAACAACAAAGTCATCATTTAATGCTACACCACACAAACCAATGTCATCACTTTCCACTACCCATCAAACAACAAAGTCATCATTTAACACTATACCACACAAACCAATGTCATCACTTTCCACTACCCATCAAACAACAAAATTATCATTTAACACTATACCACACAAACCAATGTCACCACTTTCCACTACCCATCAAACAACAAAGTCATCATTTAATGCTACACCACACAAACCAATGTCATCACTTTCCACTACCCATCAAACAACAAAGTCATCATTTAACACTATACCACACAAACCAATGTCATCACTTTCCACTACCCATCAAACAACAAAGTTATCATTTAACACTACACCACACAAACCAATGTCATCACTTTCCACTACCCATCAAACAACAAAGTCATCATTTAACACTATACCACACAAACCAATGTCACCACTTTCCACTACTCATCAAACAACAAAGTCATCATTTAACACTATACCACACAAACCAATGTCACCACTTTCCACTACCCATCAGACAACAAAGTTATCATTTAACACTACACCACACAAACCAATGTCATCACTTTCCACTACCCATCAAACAACAAAGTTATCATTTAACACTACACCACACAAACCAATGTCACCACTTTCCACTACCCATCAAACAACAAAGTTATCATTTAACACTATACCACACAAACCAATGTCATCACTTTCCACTACCCATCAAACAACAAAGTCATCATTTAACACTATACCACACAAACCAATGTCACCACTTTCCACTACCCATCAAACAACAAAGTCATCATTTAATGCTACACCACACAAACCAATGTCATCACTTTCCACTACCAATCAAACAACAAAGTCATCATTTAACACTACACCACACAAACCAATGTCATCACTTTCCACTACCCATCAAACAACAAAGTCATCATTTAACACTATACCACACAAACCAATGTCACCACTTTCCACTACCCATCAAACAACAAAGTCATCATTTAATGCTACACCACACAAACCAATGTCATCACTTTCCACTACCAATCAAACAACAAAGTCATCATTTAACACTACACCACACAAACCAATGTCATCACTTTCCACTACCCATCAAACAACAAAGTCATCATTTAACACTACACCACACAAACCAATGTCATCACTTTCCACTACCCATCAAACAACAAAGTTATCATTTAATGCTACACCACACAAACCAATGTCATCACTTTCCACTACCCATCAAACAACAAAGTCATCATTTAACACTATACCACACAAACCAATGTCATCACTTTCCACTACCCATCAAACAACAAAGTCATCATTTAACACTATACCACACAAACCAATGTCATCACTTTCCACTACCCATCAAACAACAAAGTCATCATTTAACACTATACCACACAAACCAATGTCATCACTTTCCACTGCCCATCAAACAACAAAGTCATCATTTAACACTATACCGCACAAACCAATGTCACCACTTTCCACTACCCATCAAACAACAAAGTCATCATTTAACACTATACCACACAAACCAATGTCATCACTTTCCACTAGCCATCAAACAACAAAGTCATCATTTAACACTATACCGCACAAACCAATGTCACAACTTTCCACTACCCATCAAACAACAAAGTCATCATTTAACACTATACCACACAAACCAATGTCACCACTTTCCACTACCCATCAAACAACAAAGTCATCATTTAATGCTACACCACACAAACCAATGTCATCACTTTCCACTACCCATCAAACAACAAAGTCATCATTTAACACTATACCACACAAACCAATGTCATCACTTTCCACTACCCATCAAACAACAAAGTTATCATTTAACACTACACCACACAAACCAATGTCATCACTTTCCACTACCCATCAAACAACAAAGTCATCATTTAACACTATACCACACAAACCAATGTCACCACTTTCCACTACCCATCAGACAACAAAGTTATCATTTAACACTACACCACACAAACCAATGTCACCACTTTCCACTACCCATCAAACAACAAAGTTATCATTTAACACTATACCACACAAACCAATGTCATCACTTTCCACTACACATCAAACAACAAAGTCATCATTTAACACTATACCACACAAACCAATGTCACCACTTTCCACTACCCATCAAACAACAAAGTCATCATTTAATGCTACACCACACAAACCAATGTCATCACTTTCCACTGCCAATCAAACAACAAAGTCATCATTTAACACTACACCACACAAACCAATGTCATCACTTTCCACTACCCATCAAACAACAAAGTCATCATTTAACACTACACCACACAAACCAATGTCATCACTTTCCACTACCCATCAAACAACAAAGTTATCATTTAATGCTACACCACACAAACCAATGTCATCACTTTCCACTACCCATCAAACAACAAAGTCATCATTTAACACTATACCACACAAACCAATGTCATCACTTTCCACTACCCATCAAACAACAAAGTCATCATTTAACACTATACCACACAAACCAATGTCATCACTTTCCACTACCCATCAAACAACAAAGTCATCATTTAATGCTACACCACACAAACCAATGTCATCACTTTCCACTACTCATCAAACAACAAAGTCATCATTTAATGCTACACCACACAAACCAATGTCATCACTTTCCACTACCCATCAAACAACAAAGTCATCATTTAACACTATACCACACAAACCAATGTCATCACTTTCCACTACCCATCAAACAACAAAGTCATCATTTAATGCTACACCACACAAACCAATGTCATCACTTTCCACTACCCATCAAACAACAAAGTCATCATTTAACACTATACCACACAAACCAATGTCATCACTTTCCACTACCCATCAAACAACAAAGTCATCATTTAACACTATACCACACAAACCAATGTCATCACTTTCCACTACCCATCAAACAACAAAGTCATCATTTAATGCTACACCACACAAACCAATGTCATCACTTTCCACTACCCATCAAACAACAAAGTCATCATTTAACACTATACCACACAAACCAATGTCATCACTTTCCACTACCCATCAAACAACAAAGTCATCATTTAACACTACACCGCACAAACCAATGTCATCACTTTCCACTACCCATCAAACAACAAAGTCATCATTTAACACTATACCACACAAACCAATGTCACCACTTTCCACTACCCATCAAACAACAAAGTTATCATTTAACACTACACCACACAAACCAATGTCACCACTTTCCACTACCCATCAAACAACAAAGTCACCATTTAATGCTACACCACACAAACCAATGTCACCACTTTCCACTACCCATCAAACAACAAAGTCATCATTTAACACTACACCGCACAAACCAATGTCATCACTTTCCACTACCCATCAAACAACAAAGTCATCATTTAACACTATACCACACAAACCAATGTCACCACTTTCCACTACCCATCAAACAACAAAGTCATCATTTAACACTATACCGCACAAACCAATGTCACCACTTTCCACTACCCATCAAACAACAAAGTCATCATTTAACACTATACCACACAAACCAATGTCACCACTTTCCACTACCCATCAAACAACAAAGTTATCATTTAACACTACACCACACAAACCAATGTCACCACTTTCCACTACCCATCAAACAACAAAGTCATCATTTAACACTACACCGCACAAACCAATGTCATCACTTTCCACTACCCATCAAACAACAAAGTCATCATTTAACACTATACCGCACAAACCAATGTCACCACTTTCCACTACCCATCAAACAACAAAGTCATCATTTAACACTATACCACACAAACCAATGTCACCACTTTCCACTACCCATCAAACAACAAAGTTATCATTTAACACTACACCACACAAACCAATGTCACCACTTTCCACTACCCATCAAACAACAAAGTCATCATTTAACACTACACCGCACAAACCAATGTCATCACTTTCCACTACCCATCAAACAACAAAGTCATCATTTAACACTATACCACACAAACCAATGTCACCACTTTCCACTACCCATCAAACAACAAAGTTATCATTTAACACTACACCACACAAACCAATGTCACCACTTTCCACTACCCATCAAACAACAAAGTCACCATTTAATGCTACACCACACAAACCAATGTCACCACTTTGCACTACTCATCAAACAACAAAGTCATCATTTAACACTATACCACACAAACCAATGTCATCACTTTCCACTACCCATCAAACAACCAAGTTATCATTTAACACTATACCACACAAACCAATGTCATCACTTTCCACTGCCAATCAAACAACAAAGTCATCATTTAACACTATACCACACAAACCAATGTCATCACTTTCCACTACCCATCAAACAACAAAGTCATCATTTAACACTACACCAGACAATTAAACCAATGATGTCCCCACTTACCTAAACATTGCACCAATTCTGGTAAATGAATATCTGTATTTATTGTCTGGTCACCACTTCTTACAAATAAAAATACTATATTTTCTCGACCCTGTCAAAATAAAAATATTTCACAAATATTGCCGATTATGTCTCAGAATGTTGTCTTATAATATTAAAGTACTCGTTAAGGATGCATTATACATCTGAATAATCAACAGTTTTTGACTATGGATGAATGTTATTCGTGTCTAGTATTTTTTTATATTATATTTTTTATTTTTTTTAGTATTACATTATATTTTATTTTTATCTCTAGTGAAATGAAGCTCAC
Organism: Saccoglossus kowalevskii; assembly: GCF_978046115.1. Lineage (NCBI taxonomy): Eukaryota > Metazoa > Hemichordata > Enteropneusta > Harrimaniidae > Saccoglossus > Saccoglossus kowalevskii. The sequence goes on along the minus strand of NC_140659.1, from coordinate 27,798,621 downwards.
TTATGACATGAATAATCAGTACTGAAATATGTTAATCCTACTAGGGTTGAGCAGGGGTCATTAAACCGGGAGTATGACATATACCGTAAAATCTGTATTAGAAGCCGCATCTCTAATATAAGTCGCACCCATTCTTTTTGAGCAATTAAGAACCAAACATTACCAATTTCTCATATGTGTAGATGCTCTAATAGAAGCCACATCCCCTCTGTTGCATTGTACCATTTTAATAGAAGCCACATCCCCTCTGTTGCATTGTACCATTTTAATAGAAGCCACATCCCCTCTGTTGCATTGTACCATTTTAATAGAAGCCACAGCTTCTAATACAGATTTTACAGTATTCAGTGAGGATGTCAAAGTCACTGGTGTAGAAATATTCATTAACAGATCATGAATGCAAATTTGGGAAAACCTTGGTTAATGCCTGCATGCAATTATGGGATAGCAAATTAAATAATTATCATGCTCGTATGATAGTAAGATGGTCACAGAGCCTTGTTACATAGTCCAAAACATGCAATATATATTGTTAGCACTATAAACAAATCAGGAGAAAACAGTGACATTCAGCGCTAAAAATTGTCAAATTGTATAAAAAACCAAGAAAACTAAAAAAGCGTCTGAGATGAAAAAATACATACGTCTAACTGTTGAGAAGCCAAATGCAAGGAAGGTTGTCTTGGATCGATTGAAGCACCTGATGGAAAGAGTAACTCTTGTTTTTCTATTGGTATTCCAGTATCTTTGGTAAGCTGTTCTTGGAAACTTTGCATTGATTTATTTCCTGACACCACATACGAGAGCAAAGTGTTGGTATGGATACAGTAAATATGTGCAATCTGGAGGTTAAAAATATCGTTTTTTGAAAACAGAATTATGAATATTTTTAATGAGTTGTATACATTTCATGAATATGGTGTGATGACTGAAAAAAACACATTCAGATAAATATTGTAAGTGTCAGATTAAATATTAATATTTCTCTACATGTAGTCATCGCACACATCAGTTAAAAAATGATAAAAAAAATAAAAAATTTCATGAAAAATCATGATAGTTAATTTTTAGTGTCAATTTTAAAACTAAAATTTAAAATTTAAAGATACAATATTGACAAAAACAAATTTTCAATAATGTTGTTCAATACTCAATTCTGACAAATCGAATTGGGTTGACTCCAAAATTAGGATTCCAGAAATAAGTGCAGAAAAATTTGGATGAGAGTCTGATGGTAAATAAGTTAATAACATTTGTTTATAAAATGATGGAACATGTACCTTCTGATGCAGAATAAGGTCAATTCTGGAAAATACTAGAGGTTGTTTTGTGATTTCATCCATCTTTCCTCCTCGTTTCCGTGGAATCCATTCTAACAGTAATCTTAACCACTTCTCGATATTCTCTTTAAAAGGTCTAACGCCAAAACATAATGAATAAATGGTTTTATTGAGACCAATCAATCAGTCATCCACTAATATCACAGTAGGTAAACTAGGCATTAATAGACTACAAAGTAGTAAAGTGAGTAACTAGTGGAACTGTTGTCTGGTACCAGATCTAGGAAGAGTACAAATTTTATTTTACTTGCCATTTACTTATAACATCACTAAACACCACAATGTTAGTCTGGTGAAATCAGTTTGTGTTTTCTATAACCCACAAATTTGAATAGTGAAATTTTGTCTTCCTGATTGCAACAAAATCCTCAAATCACAAAAATGAAATAAAGGATAATGTTTTACTTACTGACACAAATAATTGGGATTAGGTAACGTTGATGAAAATTGTGGTTGACCTTAAAAATAAAATACAAAATTATAGATAAATTATAATTAAATGTATAGTATTCAGTATGATATGATATTATATGTGAAATAGTCAACAAACATAGCAACTATTCAGCCATTTTGGATCAAATCACAAAGCAAACTATTAACATGCATCAAAACTATCACTTGAAATAATCAACAAAGATATGCAGGAGAAATGATTAAAGTCATGTTAAATTCAACAAAGACATGCCAGAGAAATGATTCAATGACATGTTCAAATCAATGAAGACATGCCAAAGAAACGATTCAATGACATGTTCAAATCAACAAAGATATGCCAAAGAAACGATTCAATGACATGTTCAAATCAATGAAGACATGCCAAAGAAACGATTCAATGACATGTTAAAATCAACAAAGACATGCCAGAGAAGAAACGATTCAATGACATGTTCAATTCAACAAAGACATGCCAGAGAAATGATTCAATGATGTGTTCAAATCAACAAAGACATGCCAAAGAAACGATTCAATGACATGTTCAAATCAACAAAGACATGCCAAAAAAAGGATTCAATGACATGTTCAAATCGACAAAGACATGCCAAAGAAACGATTCAATGACATGTTCAAATCGACAAAGACATGCCAGAGAAATGATTCAATGACATGTTAAAATTAAATAAAGACATGCCAAAAAAAACGATTCAATGACATGTTCAAATCAACAAACATACATTAATATGTCTTGCTTTTATACCTACATTGTGTACATTTACCAAAATCAATCAAAGCATGTTCGAAAAATGTTTGAAGACACCACCCAACAAGGCCACCAGTTAGTCATTATGTCAAATTACAAAACAAAATAACATGCAACCGAAACCTACAATATGTGATGTCCAAACCAAATTTGAATAAAACTGGCATGATTGAGAAACAGTTACGGACATATTTAAATTTGTTGTTTTGTTTTCTATGCTAATGCTAGATAATGGGATGATTAAGTATGTTTTTACCCAAAAAGGACACCCCTACACGTATTAGAATCAGTGTGATTAGTTAATCAAAAAGTGAGACAAAACGTGTAATTTTTAAAACCAATTTTTGATTTAAAAAAAAATACTTTTGTGCTTTCTTTTTAATTTGTTGTATACCGGTAAGTACAGCAAATGATCAGAACTGGCCAGAATATATTTGTTCAGTTTGCAGAGGTGTATGTTCAGTTTATATATAGTTTCTACATACACATACACATGCATAATTTGTTTACAATTTCATGTACGACTATAAATCACCCTACTTAAGACATTTTTGCAAAAAATCATAGTGCTAAATGTACACTCACCGTTCATATCAAAAAATACACATATATGCTCAGATGATTTCTTCTTAACGATGCCATGCCTAAACCAAACAAAAAAGGCCAGCGAGGTAATAACAAAAGTTTTTTTTAGAAACATGCAACAAAAGCCAGTAGAGGGCGCAATCCACTAACGTATTTCCTAATGGCAACAACGCTAAGGTTTTCTTTGAAATATCATCAATTCAAAACACTTGCTGAGTCATACGACTGTTAGTTATCTATTAGTATCTACGTTATTCACTAACTCATGTCTTCATTTGCATATTCACCAACAATCCAATAATTTTGTATTGTTAATACCCGGTAGGAATCAAACTTGTAATAGAACAATGTGGTGCAAACGATGATGTCAATTTTCACCCCAACTTATTAACTTCATCATGGATTTTTCAGTACATCAAAGTTTACTTGAATTATTGCAATCGCACAACGTTAAATATATGTCTGTAAGTATTCTAGTTTTACTTGTTTGTTTGTCCAAATAAAACATTCTCGGCTATTGTTTCATTATATTAGTTGATCCAAGAATTTCAAATGAATTGTATGGTTCATAATTGAAGCAAGACAGACTCACAGACAGTGCCATGACATAAGCTCCCATTGCGTGTTCTACACAATGGAAGACAAAACAAAATATTACTCACCACTTTGCTGGCTGAAGCATTGACAAGAATGGTCTAAATCCTACAATACACTCAAAAACTACAGTTCCAAAACTCCAATAATCAACTGTTCTTGTGTATTCTTTGCTGGAAAATAACTCTGGTGCCTAAAATTACAATTTAAGAAATTATTAGTTATACATTCTGACAATTTTAACAAGCAAAAGTCACTGAGCTATAAAATTAATGCCATTTTCAGTTGGTGAAGTAAGTTTGAATTAGAAATTGAATTTTTCTCATACATTTAACAATATGGGTCTTAGCCCAAAAATGATAAAAATGTTGGGTTAATGAACCATTTTATGAGACACAAAAGTCTAATATTCGTCAAAAATTACAATTTTTATTTTCATTTTGCTATGCATTAGTACTTAATTTTAAATTATATACATGTCTATGTACACATATGTGTGTCACCTTTGATTGAAATCACTGTAAGATAAGATAAGATAAGATAAGATAAGATAATTCTTTATTACAACCTTATAGAATGAATTACATATCTATTTTGGTTTATGAAATGCAATAAAGGTGTTAAAATAAACATAACAAGTTAGATATCTAAAATCTACTACAATACAGTTACATGAAATAATGTAAAAAAAAAAAATATTAATGACCCATTAGGTGGTTTTCTCTAATGGTATTTGCTGTTTTTATAAATTTGATAAGCTCTGTTAGTAAATATTTGTTGTTTGTATTCAATATATGAATGAATTTTTCTTTGTTTGTACAGTGTTGAAAATTGTTAATTTTCTTTGAAAAATGTGAATATAACAACTCTCTTTCATCTGTGTAAAGTTCACATTTTGTGATGTAATGAATTTCATCCTCAAGTAGGTTGCATTTAGTACATTTTCTGTCTTCTGTTTTTATTTTTGGTCTTTTGTGCCTTCCCATCTCGATGTTTAGTTTATGAGCACTTAGTCTCAATTTTGCTAATAGACCAATGTTTTCTTTATTATCTTTATTATCACTGTATATTTGCGACAGGATACAAATTGTTATGACGAAATGGTCGCCAGTTGGCCATATTTGATCTAATCACTCAAAAATTGGTAAAACACAGTTTTGTGTTGTGTAGGATTATTTTCCTACCCTGCAAAATATAACATTTCATTAACAGTAAATATGACAAGATAACACATTATGCACTTGCATAGAAGATGTTGATTGTATTTACAAATGTATTTACACAGTACAGCTAGTGCCCTTGTGCAATTTACTTGACTCTGACCAAACGCTTTCTTGGTGTTTGTAATACATATTGAATATTCTTACCAGGTACTGCAATGTGCCCACAAATGAAGAACAGACGCTACCATCATCTAAAGCCTTAGCATAGCCTAGATCAATTATTTTATATTGAATCTGAAATATAAATTGAATATATGCAGATGAGCTTCTCCTCACTGATACTAATCTTATCACTCTCCGCGCAAGATGGCACTTCTTCCACAGCTTGAATTATGCATTTACGCAAATCAAGGGTCATTGGTTGGGTCAAACCCGAACTATATTTAAATATGGTGGAGTTTGCGGGAACTTTAAAACATATTCTGAATGAATACAATCCAGACGTAGAATTGAAACCAAAGCAGATGGAAGTTATGGAAAGTGTATGGGAAGAGAATGATTTAATAGTTTCCTTGCCAACTGGGTTTGGGCTGCCATCTTGAATAACTGAAAAACACTTGCGTATTGATATGTGGCAAATCATAGCGTGAAAAGTCATGTGTGACAGAGGTGTTAGCCTGCCTCCGCTAAGAACTCTGGGATGAAGAGTGTAATGTTATGTCTGCACTTGACTAGGTTCATTGACCATATCCAAAAAGTAAAGTTGCAAAATAAATGTGTTTATACTACTCTTTGTGTGTTGTCCAAAATTGCTTATTTTTGTTTTTATTTGACACATTATTCAGCATTTACTGGGAAAGTACTCAAAAGTAAGTACTACTTTCTTTGTAAGCGTAAGTACACTTATTTTTCTAAACAATAGTAAACATGTTTATTTTTTTCTTTGTTCTCAACAATGCTTGTTTACTAGGAAAGGTCTGTTTCTTTGGTGAAAACTGTCAGCATTTACTGGTAAGAGAACTATTTTTTCTGAATGAGTTTGTTCTTCCATGATGAGCCAAGTGATGAGTACAATTTTCCCTGGAAAAAAACAATTTTTGGAGGTGCTAAAAATTCAGTGAATCTTTGGGGAATATAATCATCGACATATTTCTTTGTTTCATCCATTCAAGGACACAACCAAAAGGAAATGGGAATGTACATTTCATCATGAAGGTATATGTTTATACCTCCATGATTTCATTAATAAAACGTCATTCTTGCGCGTGTACACACTTTCACTTCATGCAAGTGTGTGCAACAACTCGTTGTCACTGAGCGTTGTTTACAGACTCCGACGAATGAAAACACTCAAGACAAAACAAACGTCAGAGTTGCATCTTTATTACTAGTACTATTAAATATAATTGTGGCCGATCCCAGCATTTATCTTGTGTAAATCAAAATAGTACTCTCAAAAACTTCATGTATACACTGGCGTATTATGGTTACTTGAAATCAGATACGCGCACTTCTCATTCCATTGTAGCGTAGTCCCTCATTACCAGACGCTTCCATCTTACGAGGTCATAGGGTTCAAAGTGCATGAATATTTAACTAAATATGGTTGCATCAGTTTTAACAAACGTCCTGCTCATGCGAATCCAGATTGGGTTCTTTAACATAAGTTAGACCTCTGAAACGAACTTGTATCAACTTCATGTTAAACTGAGCGTAGCTTTCATTACATCACCAGCATTCCATGGTTTGTCCTCACGCTTACTATTAAAAATGAGCGCACTCAAGCTTTCCATTGTTTGGCTCCACGCTTACTTTTGAAAGTGAGCGAATGCTCAACTCGTATCTTCATGAAAACTGAGACACTCAGTTACCGTGCTCAACTACCACATAGAGACCTATTTACATACATGCACAACCAGGTGCTGGGGATTTCCTTAGTTATCTAAAAATTATAAACCAGTATTTTGGTTATAAACTTCAGTTTACTTCAGTTGACAAAAAGCACAAACATTAAACTACTCAGCAATTTACAGAAAAGAAGAAAGAAAAAAGATTTTGAAAAAAATGCATGATTTCAGAATGCACATGACGCATATCCCCAATATCTGCTAGTACATACTACATGGAGTTGTGAGTAATCACAGGCACTGTGCTCCATTTTTTAGCCGCAAACAATCTCTGATCATCACACTTGCAAGTACTGTAAAATCTGTATTAGAAGCCGCATCCCTAATAAAAGCCGCACCCATTCTTTTTAAACAATTGAGAACCAAAAATTCATCATTTCTCATATGTGTAGATGCTGTTTTAGAAGCTGCATCCCCTCTATTGCATTGTACCATTTTAATCACAGCCACGGCTTCTAATACAGATTTTACAGTACCACTCTGGGAACTAAATTCTAAAACAATCTATTCAAAATTTTCAAGTCATAAGCTCTTACCTTATTTTGTTTCAAATTCTGTAAAACAATATTTTCGGGTTTAAGATCTCTATGAATGATTCTCTTTGAATGCAAGTATTCTATTCCACTTGTGATTTGCAGTATGATATCACGAACCATGTTTTCTTTCAAGCCACAGCAATTCTCAGCACTGTTCAACAGCTGGGAAATCAAATAAGTAACAGAGATGTATTTCCATGGTCAAATAGTCATATTTTAATTAATGATCCAATATTGATTAATTAATTAATTTATGGTCTATGTTCACTTCTAATATAGAGTACATATGGTAGTGTGAGGAAACATTACTATGTGCAAATCACTACTGTACAGAGCGATAAGCAGCCAGGGTAAGTATGCCTGGTATCACTGTCACGTATTAAACTTTCATACACCATCGTTTTTCCTGCCAACATTTTGCGTCAACTTTTTGTAATTAGTTTGTATTTAATTATAATGTATTTATTAATTTTGGACCAAATGAACATAAATTTGTATTGGCTATAGAGAGAAAAGTTTATTTTGTGAATGGTGATGGAAAATAGATCTTCGAGTTCAATAATTTTTTAATTTTTTTTTTATAGGAAACTGGCATGAGAAAGGATTGGGCAACTCATACCACAAAAATCCAGTGTACTCTTGTTTTCAATAGATCATTGCAGGTTTCTGTATCACATTTAATTTGTCATTCTTGCTTATAGTCGCTTGTTTTGTGAAAAAGTGTGTATTTGATACATTGTATGATACTAATTGTTAGCAAGTATACTTCTAAGTACGTTGAATTGCTGAAAATGTATGGTCACTTTTGTACAAATTGGGGTAAGCATAAACTGTTCAATCATGTACAAACTTTGAACTGTCCTGCAGCATTTACTGGCATATTCAAACAATATATCACATGCACTTGAAACATGCAAACCATTTAATAGGAAGCACTGACAAATATATGTGGCTTATAAGCTTACATGTCTCAAATCCCCTCCAGAGCAGTATTCCATCCCGAGATGTGGTATGTCCCCATCATTTGACTGCAACACATCGGGAACCTTGATAGCTTTTACAACATTAGTATGATCCAATCGTTGCATTATAGCTATCTCCGTGTTCCATCTTCTTTTGTTCTTATCATCTAACATTAATCTACATTCTTTTAATGCCAGCAGCTCATTATTTTTCTAAGATGTGACAAAAAAAGAAAAATTATTTTGCACAATTTAATATCGGGAATGTAAGGATGAAACCGAACCAATCTGGTTTACTTATGCTATACATATGCATCTTCACAACTTTGTGTTTTGCACACAAGCACCGTCCCTCAATGTTGAGGGACAGTGACACAAGGCAGCCAAAAATCCAGAGTTATATATTCAAGAAGGTTTGCTGCAAGGTATATACCCACACATAACAATGCTATATAACACACTGCTTTAATTTCACAAGGATTTATGAAATTTTGTCTCTGTGAGGGGTCCTTTCTAAAATAGTCACATAAGGAGTGAACCATTAAAAACCTTGTGTGGTGAGATGAAAAACTGGGCAAAATATTTATTTTTTTCCTTCACTTAGTTTTGTCCTAATTTTTGTTTTTGCACTGTGTGATTTTTTTCCCTAGGCGATTCAAGCATGCAGAATTTTTTTCTGTTATACTTTTTCACTGTGTAAATTTTTTTTGTTTTTTAATCTACCATTATTGGTACCTCCCACCCCCTCCTAGTATCTAATGGCCAACCTCTTACTTTCATATATTTTAGCTCCCCATGGTCACCTCTACAATAGGTATTTTCCACTCACTGCAAGATCTTGTGTACTGTTTGAACCATTTGATTTAGAATTTCTTTATATAAGTCAATGTCAAAATGCTGATCTTTAAGAGAAAAATATAGCATTGCGATACCCTTACTTCATCAAAATTGACCATCATAAAATATGTATAGCACATTATTACGTCTGGAAATACTCCTAAATTACTTTCATGCTTGTAAAAACCACACAATGTTTTGATATCCATACAACAATATGAACTTAATTTGTTGTGTTTTAAATTTCACACATAATGTTTGTAGTATCAATATTACCTTATGCTTCCATAATCTGACAGTACCAAAGCCTCCAGATCCAAGAACTTTTTCACAATGCCAGTCACCTTTCTTGTCAGAATGTGGATTGTAAGCCATCTTTCATGCCTAAAAACAATGAAGCAGAATACATACTATATGAACAGAATAAACATGTTCAACACAATAATTTGAACTGGATTATGGGTAAAGTAAAAGTGAGTAGGTTGATATGCAGTACTAAGAGGTGACTTATTTGAAATCCTTGGGGAGGGGCTGATGAAAATTGAACAATTGTTTTGTTTTACATTAATGCGAGAGGGAGTTTGTCTGAATATAATTTCTTTCTTAATAAGAGGATTATTTTTCTTCAAATTTCTGTTTCGAGAGCAACTTTTTTCTCACTGTTAGGCCTGTTTTTTTCTTGATTTCAGCCCACATCAAATTGCCCCAGATTTTAAATGAGTAACTCCTATTATAAAAAGGAAATAATTGATCATTTTATAAATGTTTATGATACCAAATGACAGTTGAATCAAAGCAAATTTTTACAAGGCAGAATTTGACAAACAAGCTGCTCACTGATAACTACATGATTGTGTATTACATGTAGCTACTTTTTGTATGCATTGAATACACATGTGTTAAAATGCCTAAACACCAGAGAGATTGATATTTTAAAACGGGAGGGTCATCACCTGCACACACGTGGAAATTGAGTCCTAAGCGACGATAACAACACATGCTAAAAACGCAAAGGCTCATGGGTAGATACTTGTTTGTAAACAATGACACGCTATGACCATCTGACGCATACACAGATGATGACTCCCCTGCTTTAATGATTTTATTCTGCAAAATTTAATTTCAACAAGTCATGCCATGACATGACAGAGTCCCCGTTTGTTCAGTAGTAAACAAAATTGAAATGAGTCAGCCATCGTCAATCAGAACAGGAAAAAAAATATGATATACAAATCGCGCCCTCTAGGAACGGGCGCTACTGTTTCGTCAAAATGACGTATATGATTGAAATTAAATATCTCTATCAGACACAGGGCACAGTTGTCGGCCAGGGTTCTCCCAAATATCGTGTACGTCGAATGAAACTCACATCAAATGCGCCTCGACAATTGGTGGCGCTGTGTCCCTTGGCCATTGCTTCCCATTGACAGGTCTGATAATACAGAGGTACAGTACATATATAAATGTAGCATAATTGCAAACAGATGTTATACATGTTACAACACTTTCATTTGTACTTTTACATTCAGCTTATTGACAACTTAACTAATTTGGAATGTCATACAAGTGGATTTTGAACTGAGAGTGAGTGATAGTGTTTCCATGACAATACGAATCCTAGTTACAATGTACATTAAACCTTTTGAGAGCCATCGTCAACTTTTGGCAGGCTCTACAACATGATTTTGTATAGCTCTTCCCAACATGATCAAAAAATAAAAGCAATATCTGAACTGTCTGTATGAACCAAAATGATGATAAAATGTATTACAAATTTTACAAAATGTGAACATATTTGGACTGAATTTTGGGCAATAAAAATATAAGTGAACATAGACCACTCTCTTTTCAAAGAGCTTCCAATAATTCTCACTATCCCAATCTATACCATTTTGAAGAGATTTTTATAGCGCAGCTCTCCTAATCACTCACATTACTCAGAAGAGCCATTTTTAGTTCACAGGCTGTTTTTAAATGACAATGGCTGCATTTTGGCATCAGTTTGGTCAAATTGCACCTGTGTATAAGTCAAAACGACAAGATGATTATATAATAATAATAATAATAATAATAATAATAATAATACTAATTTCATTTATTACACCATAATGAAAGTTAACAAATCATTTTAGGCTGTCATGTAATAAATTTTAGAAACAGTTAAAGAAAATTAAAATTAAAATAGTTTAAAATGGCAAATTAGCTTGAGATAGTGTGGTGATATACAAATATGTATAAGTACATGTCTATGTGTCATGTTTCTTAAAACAAAGTTTTAAGTATTTAGTCACATGCTTGATTAATTTATGTTCTTTTGTATTAATAATAGTTTTGAATTTGTTTATATTGTTTTCTGATTGAAAAGTGGGGAGTACATTTGTGAATTCTGTATAAAGTATTTCTCTTTCAGTATTATAAAAATCACATACTGTTACAAAATGTATTTCATCTTCAATTTCTGATGAAGTGCATTTTTTACAGATTTTTTTTTCTGCTGGTATTATTGGCCTTTTATATCTTCTAACTTCATGTTTACATGTTTAGTATTTTACACTATTATCTACACTGACATTTGAATTTAATCAAGAAAAACAAACTTATAATCAATCATTTTCATTTATCTGTTCAAAATTACCTTTTATTCAACTTAGGAATTGTCATATTTGTATTCACAAATTAATTAATCAAATGCCTCAACTACCATAACAACAAAGGTGACCTGTGTATAAAAACCATGATGGAAGATGACTGTGGCCATTTTTTGATGTTTAATAAATACTGTTAAGGGCTTAATTATTCACTGGGTTTTAATTTTGCTTATTTTGCTGACTGGAAAATGCGCTAAATTAAAACCCAGTGAATATGTAAAATTTAGCATAGAACACATTATCTAAATGACGAAACCGTGATTTTAAAACCCACTGAATATGCCTGAAATGGTAAATCAGTGAAATTTAAACCAAGTGAAAATTAGTCATTTTACAGTATATAACTTTTAACTTATTTTCACCTCTATTGCTACCTTAGGTGGTCAGTATACTGTAAAATTACTAAAATTTTTAAATCGATGATTTACCATTTCAGGCACATTCAGTGGGTTCTATGCTAAAATCCATCCATGCATGACTGAGATCCGGTTCCGGAATTGTGAAAATACGTGATTTTGATGCATTTTCGGCCTTAAAATGGCCATCATTCAGCTATTGTTAAGCGGATCATGAAACAAATGCACATATCTATTTGTGACATGATGTACCATGTGTGTGTGAAGTTTGAACTTGATCAATCCAGACATGTCTTGGATACGAATCCAGAACTGAATTCTTTAACAAAATGGCCGCCAGTCGGCCATTTCGAACTTGATCTGAAAAAAAAAAAGACGTGCATCAAGGTCCTATTATGTTTAATGTATGTACCAAATTTGAACAAAATCCATCCATGCATAACTGAGATACGGGTCCGGAATGGTGAAAATGTGCGATTTCAATGCATTTTCGGCCTTAAAGCGGCCGTCATTTGGCTATCGTTAATGAGATCATGAAACAAATGCACATACATATTTGTGACATGATGTACCTTGTGTGTGTGAAGTTTGAACTCGATCAATCCAAGCATGTCTCGGATACGGATCCAGAACTGAATTCTTTAAAACAAAATGGCCGCCAGTCGGCTATTTCGAACTTGATCCGAAAAAAAAAATGACGTGCATCAAGGTCCTATTATGTTTAATATATGTACCAAATTTGAATGAAATCCGTCCATGCATAACTGAGATCCGGGTCCGGAATGGTGAAAATGTGCGATTTCAATGCATTTTCGGCCTTAAAATGGCCATCATTCAGCTATTGTTAAGCGGATCATGAAACAAATGCACATATCTATTTGTGACATGATGTACCATGTGTGTGTGAAGTTTGAACTTGATCAATCCAGACATGTCTTGGATACGAATCCAGAACTGAAACCTTTAACAAAATGGCCGTCAGTCGGCCATTTCGAACTTGATCTGAAAAAAAAAAAAACGTGCATCAAGGTCCTATTATGTTTAATGTATGTACCAAATTTGAACAAAATCCGTCCATGCAGAACTGAGATCCGGGTCCGGAATGGTGAAAATGTGCGATTTCAATGCATTTTCGGCCTTAAAGTGCTCCATTTGGCTATCGTTAATGAGATCATGAAACAAATGCACATACATATTTGTGACATGATGTACCTTGTGTGTGTGAAGTTTGAACTTGATCAATCCAGACATGTCTCAGATACGGATCCAGAACTGAATTCTTTAAAACAAAATGGATGCCAGTCGGCCATTTCGAACTTGATCCGAAAAAAAAAAATGACGTGCATCAAAGTCCTATTATGTTTAATGTATGTACCAAATTTGAACAAAATCCGTCCATGCATAACTGAGATCTGGGTCCGGAATGGTGAAAATGTGCGATTTCAATGCATTTTCAGCCTTAAAGCGGCCGCCATTTGGCCATCGTTAATGAGATCATGAAACAAATGCACATACATATTTGTGACATGATGTACCTTGTATGTGTGAAGATTGAACTTGATCAATCCAGACATGTCTCGGATACGGATCCAGAACTTAAACAAAAATGGCCGCCAGTCGGCCATTTCGAACTTGATCCGAAAAAAAAAAAACATGCATCAAGGTCCTATTATGTTTAATGTATGTAAAAAATTTGAACGAAATCCCTCCTGCATAACTGAGATCCGGGTCCGGAATGGTGAAAATGTGTGATTTCAATGCATTTTCGGCCTTAAAGCGGCCGCCATTTGGCTATCGTTAATGAGATCACGAAACAAATGCACATACATATTTGTGACATGATGTACCTTGTGTGTGTGAAGTTTGAACTCGATCAATCCAAGCATGTCTCAGATACGGATCCAGAACTGAATTCTTTAAAACAAAATGGCCGCCAGTCGGCCATTTCAAACCCGATCCAAAAAAAAAAAAAATGACGTGCATCAAGGTCCTAATATGTTTAATGTATGTACCAAATTTGAACAAAATCTGTCCATGCATAACTGAGATCCGGGTCCGGAATGATGAAAATGTGCGATTTTGATGCATTTTCTGCCTTAAAATGGCCGATATTCGGCTATCGATAATCGGATCATGAAAAAAATGCATGTGCATATGGCCCATATAATGTGTGATGTATGAGTGAAGTTTGAACTTAATCAGTCCATGCATGTTCGAGATACAGGTGATCACGCACGCATGCACGCACGCACGCACGCACGCACACACGCACGCACGCACACAGGGCAAAACATAAGTCCCCGTTAACCCCTTTACAGTATAATGGTTTGAATGTATTTGTATGCTATCAACATAAACACATGTATATGTCATGTGACTCAACATGTTACTGTATTCTCTATAAATGTGAAACTACACATGCTTTATTCTTAGTCTGAGCAGAGATTTTGCCAGCACCTTAAAAACCTACTGGGTAGTACTCTTGCCACAATGTCCATAGAATTATCAGCTATATACATGAACTAGTAAGCTCCCCAGGCACTGGGAGCAGGGGCAGTAAAAAACTATCCCAAGATGCCCCAGTTGTGATGATGTCACATAACATTTAAACGAAAACAGAGGAGACTCAAGGCAACATGGGGCACCTTGAGGCACAAATGCACTCCAGAGTAGCTACAGAGTTTCTGATATCTAACAAATAAATAAATTTCATTAAATTTTTTTTCGGCTGGGCCGAATTTATTCATACTTGGTAGACCGGTCATACCTTCACTCTATTTAGGTAGTAAAATCTGTGAAAAAATTCCTGGCAAACTGTTGTCAGGGAAACAGCCCAAAAACTGATTTTTGAATACTTTTGTGTCTAATGTATCACCTTCAAATATTCATGCTTTTTATTTTGGCTTATGTTGTGTACTGACGATAAACCATCAACGCTGACATAGTTGCAACGCAACTTTGAAATTTGACTGAACTGCATTTATTCAAAGAATCTAGAATATACAATCGCAAAACGGCTGTAAAATAAAGTTTGTCATCTTATCAAAATCTAGTTTAAAGGGTCAACTTGCATGAATATAATAACGATTAGCTAGTAATAAAGCGAGGTGACTTCAGAAGACTGAATGCTCTTTGAGAACTTCGTATATGGGACTGCCATAATGGTGTTAGCTTCACGTTCATGTCCTATGTTTGTTTTTTGAGCAGAGTGGATCTCCAATCAGCCAACCAGCTTTTATTCTTGGCCACAAAGCATTACACTGTGTTTTGATGGAAATTACGGTTTTTGACAACAAACATTACAACATTTATGCAGTCTACTGGTTTTTTAATCACTTAATCCAAAATTTCAATGTAAACTATTTTTACAAAACTAATTATTCAAAAGTGGTCAAAATTTACTACGGTATACCTCATCTACAAAGTCCTCTTAAATTCTGACAAAGGTAGATTGTACACTGTTAATTCCAGTCCCTGGTATGCCTTTAAAACACCATTTCTCAACCAAATAGATTTAGCCTTATATATACACTGTACTACCTATAGACCTGTTAATTAATAAAGGTGATGACAACGACCAAAATTACTTGTAACTGGAGATATTACTCACATTAGATTTTAATCAGATTGATTCCAAAATTCACCAAATGATGTCAATCTATGGAATTTCCCAAGTGAATTGAGCAACCTTGTAAAAGGGGCTTATCAGAACATAAAAGTTTTACGTTTGATAACAAACTGTACCTTAATAAGACTACCTTGAAATGACACATACAAGTTTTTTCACTGTCATGCTTTACAGGCAATAAATCCCTTCCAATAATTGTTGATGTCCCTGAGAGTAAAAGTATTAACCCCATACCATAATTTTTCAAATTCCCACATTTTAATGGAGTGTTTGGAAGATTTTCAACAATTTCTTTATTATGAACCAAATAGGCATCATTTCTGTCACACTTTGAGAGTCAATTCATTTTTGCACACAAACTATAGGTGGTATGGATTTTCACTTTAAACTCTGAAAGACCAGCAAGCTAAAACAATTATTTATCATGTAGCTGTCAGTGCTTTTCCCCATGAGGGAGGGTGGGACAACAGGAGAAATTGACTGTTAAAAGTATTTGTATTCGTATTGGTATTTCAGACATTTTAATAGCCTGAGGTTTTGAAACTTACATGGCTGAAAACAAAAATGTCAAATTCCCATGTTAGTTCCACACTCCTCCACCTGATGGGCATTTATGTGATTACAACAAATACATGTAGTGAAATTAAACTTAAATGTATGCAATAGGACAGGTGAGGTGAAATTCAAAATGTCAAGTTACATTGTACATGTACTAGTAGTTCAGCTTGAAGGTACAATCTAAACTGTTGTGAACACAGATTTTTCTGATTAGAACGGTGTCACTAAAGCTGAAAATTTGACCTCCATTAAATAGAATGGTTTGATTGGACACACAGAGGAGCTGGATTCATCAAATATCGTTCCCATAACAACAACTTGCATAAATTTAATAGAATTTACAAAGTTCACTTCATAGAATAACTGACAAAAAGTTGCGACTTCTAGTTGCATCAAAAAATCTTTCTGGGTGTCGGTGACGCATCATATCGTTAATATTTGTTTAATCATTCATTCATTGCAAAGCACAGATAAAAATATTATTAAATATCATCACAATGCCTTCTTAGTTAGGGAAGAGTAGGAAATCAAACGGGCGGTTCACCGCGGTAACCACCGCGGCTCTACGCGGTACACTTTAAGAAGTGAAAAACAAGGTAAGTAATTCTATCTACTAATGATTTTCATTGTATTGTTTTATTTGTTATTGCTATATACTGATAGAAAATTGTGTATTTCTAAAGATGCATTAAAGTTATTATTATTATTATTATTATTATTATTATTATTATTGTTATTATTATTATTATCTGCTCAGGGGGGCACACTTTGATACACTATACACAGAATGATTTATTGTTTGCACAAATAGATTTTTACTCTCATTGATAAAATACTTGTGTTCAAATGTGACTTGTTATCAGTGGACATTTATAGATTTACACCTCATCAACTTTTAGTTCAAACAAATATTAGTTTTCTACAATAGGTAAAATAAATAATTGTTGAAAATGTAGTAGAGGGTTTTTGGCACATGTTAGTCAAAATTAACTTTTTATATTATTTAAGTATACCTAATTATTCTAGGAACATTTCAGAGCTCTATTATAAATGGAACATATTCAAAGCAATGGTCAAAATTAACAACCCACATTTAATTGTTGCAATGACTAAATTTGCATATTTTCATGTATTTTAATCACACAGTCAAGTATGAAAACAGATCATCTTTAGATGTTTTCATATCATCTATAATATATTGGACGTCAAAATATTAGTTATAGAAGATTTCATGACCATTTCAAAAAATAATGCAGCAACTACACTATCCATCTATTAGTATGCAAATTAATTTGATATGGTTCAAATCAATTCTATGAAAAAAACATTTTATTTTCATATGATTACTGTACCCTGGAATCAAAAAACCCACGTTTGTACTTATATACCAAACGGTTTTAATTTGAAATCAGTCTTATTCAAATCCAAACAAGATCACTGAATTTGCTCACCTGGTACCACCTCTATTCCGTGAAGTTCTCACGCATAAATTAGAATAGCCTATATCACTGCATAAGTTCATGCGATATCTTTGAGTTTATAAACATTCTGGTTTATAAATAGACTGTCGACAGTCCTCGGGCCTAATGTAATTGTGACGGACTGTCGACAATCTAGTTTATAAATGATAAAAAAAAAACAAGCAGCCACTCGGCTGAGATAGCTCCGCTGTTAGCAATGCACATTTCAATTAAAGAACAGAAGATATCATTAGAAAATGAACAATACGTATAGTATCAATGCAATGGGACTTGCTGTTTTCAACAAGAATTCAAAAATATCATTTTTCACCATAAATGATTGTGGTTTTTAACAAGAAGAAAATATCACTCTTTACCAAAAATGACAAAAATATTCACCAAAATTAGATAATTAAAGATATCATTACAAAATGAACAAATCTGAGAGAGGTCCACATGTAGTACCTATATATGTAATAATATCAAAGCAATTGGACTTGTCGTTTTTAACAAGAAGTCGAAAATATCACTTTTTACCAAAAATTACAAAAATATTCACCAAAATTCGAGAATTAAAGATATCATTACAAAATGAACAAATCTGAGAGAGGTCCACATGTAGTACCTATATATGTAATATCAAAGCAATTGGACTTGCGGTTTTTAACAAGAAGTCGAAAATATCACTTTTTACCAAAAAAGACAAAAATATTCACCAAAATTAGAGAATTAATGATATCATTACAAAATGAACAAATCTGAGAGAGTTCCACATGTAGTACCTATATGTGTAATATCAAAGCAATTGGACAAAAATATCACTTTTTTTCAAAAATGACAAAAATATTCACCAAAATTAGAGAATTGAAGATATGATCATGAAATGAACAAATCTGAGAGAGGTCTATCCAAGGTACATATACACCAAGTATCAAAGCATTCAGGCTTGTAGTTTTCAAGAAGAAGTCGAAAAAGTAAAACATTGACACGGACGACGACGACGGACAATAATTCATATGATAAGCTCCGCTCGACAAAGTCGACAGCGGAGCTAAAAAAGCTTTGTTGACTCGAGTCTACAGTACAACTAAATGCTGTGATGTAATAAATGCTTTTAAACATAATAACCATTTATAATTCAAAATGGCTGTCAGAAAACTGATTGATCAATCCATTGACAGCATAATCACTTTGAATGAATAAGTGAGCCGATCTTCGTTGCACAGAAATGAATGGTTGGCAATAATTCAAAATGGCTGTTAGAATACTGATTGACCAATCCAATGACAGCACAATCACTTTGAATGAATAAGTGGGCAGATGATTTATAAAAATACATATTTATAAAATGATGGTTAAAACAACCACAGCTTTATGTCCTTCACTGTACTTATAAACTAAAACATAAATTTCTGTTGTGCACTGTAGTAATTATGGGAATCTAGATCTCATGCCCCACTAACTGCAGCGGTGTCAAGACGATTCTGCCCTGGTCGCTTACGGCCCTTGTAAATAACAGACAGTACAGCAGGTTGGTCGTTACAGCCCAGGTATATTATATATATATTTGATATATATATCATATTTTAATATATTAAATTCACAGCGAGTGTATGACTATCTTATAAACGAGCAGGGCCGGAAGGTCTAAATATCACTGCAACAAACAGTCATGATGATAACTTCTGATATTCCAATACTGGCCATGAGGTCAGACCTGTTTACAATATTGGGCTTTCCCATGTGTGCGAAGACAGGAAAGCCCCACTGATATTAGTCATGAACTAAGGACGATATCAAAACAATTTATATTTTTACAGACTTGAGATCAAGGATAAAGATGACGAGGTAAGCAGTAATACTCTTATACGTAAAATAATAATAATACTATCAGTACCGAGAACCAGACTGGCCTGATACGGCAGGACGCTGACATATCTTCGACTGTTGAATTACACACACACGATCACACCGTGACGTAGCTTCCAAATACTGAAAGTACAACTATTGAGTTTCCTTCTCAGTAAAACTCACACAACCAAATTTACAATCACTATTTGTATGTTATACGTGTTTACGTTCCGATTTCACAGCTAATGTAATTATCACTTCCGTCATTATTTGTACAGGGAAGTATGTACGATATCTAATGAACATACCTGTATTGTTCGTTAAATACATTCACAGCCGGGTTGATGTGGTGAAGTCGTTGACTGTGTCTCTAATTCGTGTAGTTTACAGCTAAAAATAGACAATTACGCGATATTTTCTTTCCGAGCAGATTGGGGATTACCCCAAACCACAAAACTTGAGCTTCGAGTTACTACTTCCGTTTGTCTGTTTGTTGTGTATTTGCTCGTGTTAAAGCTGATGAACAGCTAATACAGGTAGAAATGTCCTGTATCTTGAATACATTGTTTTAGCTGACACATTGACATGTTGTGTGAAGCTTATTTTCACTGATTCTTGGTGAGTTGAATATGAAATAAATGGAAAAAAGTATGTTCAATGGATTTAATTTTTCCTGATTCGTCCTTTCAGCGAGTGAGTATTATTATTACAGCATGTTTGAAATAATACAGATACAAAGAAAAATTCCAAATTTATTTTTACATATAGCGTTATAAACCAGAAATGTTTCTGTGATTGTTTCGTAAAAAATAGCAAGTATTCCCCAGTAAACCGGCCACAAACACAACGTGGGCCCGATGACCTTAAAGGTTGAGCATTTGAAAATCCAGGGGCGGTAGGAGGGCGGCGTTCTTTAATGTCCCAGACCGCCACTTTACTGGTTGGTTGAATTATGATGTTGCTGATTTTCTCCTCATTCAAAGTGTTACCATTTGAAAACATGTAGACTAGGGTGGGAATATTGGAAACTACAAATCTTAATGTTCATGGCGACCAATATTTTCTATTGAAGTTTGAAGAGCAATGAAAGTAGACCATTATTTTACAATATACATCCCCTGCACACATTTTGTAATGTGTTCCTCGCGTTACAATCTGTTTCTCACCTCAAAATCCCTAAAGATATCAATTGGGCAACCCCTATAGAAGCACATTTCCCAGGAGCGTCGACACTTGCCATACTTCAAACACAGTTGTGTGATAAAGTATGACGTCATCATAAACTACAGTATTAACTGAATAATAAATCACGTGATTTATAAATATTGTACTCCGCTTAGTATATTTTTATGAGTATACATGGGAAAAAAAAAATGTTGTCTTGCATTCGAGCTCGCCTCGATTTGGTGGACTGATCTTTGGTGGACTGCACAGCTACTTCCCTCACCCTGGTTCACGGAGCAAACTCATTGTACGAACGGCCAAAGCCTCAAGTCTGTCATGAAGATGAAATCGAAAATAAACAGATAATAATTTTCAAACATAACATAAGTTTTGGACATTTCAAGTTAAACTGCTAATAATTCGAACTTAATGTATTAAAAGAAAACGAAACGCTTTTTTTACTTTATTTCATTCTTAGTAAATAATAATAATAATAATTTATATTCGTGTTATCTTTTCTGAGTTAGTTATTTTTTATCATTTTTCTACGAAAGTCACTACATGTTACATATCGAAATGCAATATTACTAATAGGCCATTCCCGTGACCTTTGCTTGATCCCGGATGTTTACACCATTTTACTTTATTTACTTATTGACTCTTACACAATCCCCAGAGGGAAAGAAAATGGTCACAAAGTACAAGGAGAAATATATATATAAAAAAACAAAACAAAAACACAATATACTAAATAACAAATACAATCACTAAATTACTAAATAATACAAAATCTCTAAAATACAATCTAATATAAAATTACAAAATTGACAGCAGGTATTAAGATGTCAAGTAAGACCCTGCTTACTGACTTCAAATCTTTTACTTATGAACTGTGCTACTGGTATAATGTTTTCATTCTGTAACAATTCCATGAATTTTTTCTCTGCAGGTTTATTTTCAAATGCTGGGATCATATCCTTAGCTTTATTGAACAGTTTGGCACGCAACTCATTATATTTGTTGCATTCCAGCAGAAAATGCATTTCATCCTCAATTAGACCTTTGTTACACATGTCACAAACCCTGTTGTTTAGTGGGATTTTTTTTATGACGACCCATTTCAATTTTGAGACTATGGTCACTAAGACGAAATTTGGTAAGCACACTACGCAGTTCAAAGTTTTTTAGCTTGACTAAATATGGCTCAAGTTTTAAATCTGATTTGATTAGCCGATATGTTCTTAGTTCGTTTTTCTCATTTGCTTTGGTGCGGTTATCATTATGGACCTCACCTTTCCATCTTGTTAGAAATAAATCCTTGATGCCCAAATCAATTTGTTTCATTTGTGCCGAGGTTAATTTATCACAGTTGTTAACTGAATGATATAGTTGGATATTGTTTAATAATGATGTCACTTCTAGATACCATTTACTTTTAATGTTTTGGTTAACCACAAAAGCTTCCTTGAGTAACGCATTATTAGAATTCATGGCCCGACTGTAATATTTAATTATTTGTTTTTTTATAAATACGTCTAGGGGGTATCTGCCTAACTCGCTATACATGGCCATAATTGGTGTGTGTTGTGACACCCCCAGTAGATACCGACAATAACTTAATTGAACGTCTTCAATAGGTGATTTAGTGGAGAACTCATCACCCCAAACATCACCACCATAAATGAGGATAGGTCTGATGAGTTTGTCAAAAAGGGAAATTGAAACTTTTATACTTATGTTTTGTATTGAGCCAAGCTTTGCTTTCATTGAAAACAGAGCTTTTTGAGCCTTACGTTTAAGGTTTTTTAGGCCATCCTTAAACCTACCATTGGCACTAATGACTAGTCCCAGATAGTTATAAGATTTAACTGTATCAAGTTCGATACCTCCAAGAAAAAATGTATCATTATTCAAACGTCTGTTTGATTTATTGAAAATTAAAATTTTGGTTTTGTCAGTATTGACAGAGAGCTTCCACGTTTTAGCATACAATGCCAAACTATCAAGACATGTCTGTAATCCCTGTTTAGTTTTAGAAAGTATCACAATATCATCGGCATAGAGTAGAAAGCTGACATGCGAGTTTTCTAAATAAGGAGGATCACAGGTATTAGGATTGAAAATAGTGGGCAGGTCATTTAAAAAAAGATTGAAGAGAGTTGGACTAAGATTACATCCCTGTTTAACACCAATATTGTACTGAAATTGTTTTGTTAAGCCTTCTTTACATTTAATTTTATATTTTACTTTACTGTACATGTTTTTGATAGTTTTATACATTTTTCCAGTTATACCATATTTGATTAATTTTTTGAATAGACCATCATGCCAGACACTGTCAAAGGCCTTTCTAAGGTCAATAAAGCAGGCATATAATTTTTTGATTTTTTAATATTTGTGTTATTTTGTTTATTGGCGCACTCTGACTTACCACTGTAGAGATATTTATTTACCAGGGTTTTTAGTATGAAAAGATTGTCTGTAGTTCGACAATCATGCCTGAATCCAAACTGTCGACCGGAAAGAATGTTATTAGAGTCTAAAAATGATGTCAGCCTAATATTTAGAATACTATTGAATAACTTGCCAAGACAGCTAGAGATGGCAATTCCCCTGTAGTTGGCCGGGTTGTTTTTCGACCCAGATTTGTGGATTGGTACCAACAGGCCAGTGCTCCAAGAATGTGGATAGTTATTTGAACTATAAACAATATTAAAGAGTTTATGTATTGCATCTAATAAGTGATGTTCACCGTATTTTAACTATTCATTGCAAATTCTATCTTCTGCCGATGCCTTGTTACTTTTAAGAAGTCTAATGGCTTTAGTTATTTCATTTCTTATGATTGGTCTGTCTAAATAGGGGTTGCTACTTGCACTCTTTTCACTATTCTCCAGTTCATTCGCAATCTCAGAGTTTGATGTACTGCTATCAGTATTAAGTAGGTTCTTAAAGTAAACCAACCAATCACCAGGTTGAACATTCCCATTATTATTACTGGGGTTCTCGCCATTCATATCACGATGAATCTTCCAAAATTTAGATGTGTCTGATTTAGAATTTTCCAATTCTTTGAGTTGTGCAATCATTTTCTGATTACTTTTATGTTTGATTAGTTTTTTATACTGTTTACGGGTTTGAAAGAATTTCCCTCGGATATATGGATCTTGAGGATACTTTTGTAATAAACGTGATAGGCTCCTTAACTTCTTACGAAGGGACCAACAATCCTGGTCAAACCAATTAGTGGTAGCGTCCCGTGATCCGATGTGGAACTGATGCCAGAATTGGTTCCAGTCACCGGGATAATTCGTCTTCGTTTTGCTGCCAAAAAGTGATGATTAGTGATGTCATGTGATGAGATTGATGGTTCCCTTTCACGACAGAGCCACCATGATTTTAAACGAATTTTTTTTTATTTTTCTGTAGTAAAAAAAAATATTCTCGACCGACTAAAGCTAATTTCTGTTCCAGGTAACCCGGTGAGGAAACGGTGAAAGCGAAAGAGATTACTGCTTCCGGGTTTACACGTAGTACAAGTAATTCCCCCCATTCACGCGTCATCTGGGGTCACCATACAAACCACTGCGATTTCCCTGTATCGAAGACGTTTATAACACCTGCGACCAAGAGATTTTTTTTTTTTTGACTGTGAAATAAACAATCGTATATTTTGATAGATATCGGAAAGGGCTGGATATTAATTGCGACAAGGGTGGCCAGATTCGAACGTCACCTCGGTTTCTCGGTTTAGTTTTATAAATTAATTTTTCTCTGATAGGTGTGTGTCCCTTGTTCCGTTAGACCGATTAAGGTTTTTTTTATGTTGCCAGAAAAAAGTGTAATATAAAGGCGCCGGTGTTTCCGTTGCAACGAGAACAATGGCATGGAATACCCCATGAGCTATTTTTAGAACGGTGATGAAAGCGGTTGCCCCACGCTGAATGATAATTATGACGGTAAGCCATGCAATATCTGATGTTTTGGGATTCCCCGGATGTTCTGTTACTACTAAAAAGTTTCGGCAACCCATCATTTTTCACATGCACTAGGAGACTTGATGCTTCAATAGTGGTCCCGATCACAGCGAGCTAAGACATAGGTAGGTGTTTACATTAGCGTGTATATAAATTGAGACAAGTGCACCACGTGAAATCTGACGATGCATGCTTTATTATTACTGCACAATGACTAAATATTTTAGCGCGTTTCTTTTCGTCTATGGGAATTAGTGAACTGTTCAGCCACTTTCGTATTCAGAAATTATAGCATTTTAGAGTGAGGGTTGTTGCATATTAAAGCGGGAGAGTCGTCACCTGCGCATGCGTCAGATGGTCATAACGTGTCATTGTTTACAAACAAGCGTCTACCCATGAATTTAAGGAAATATAATAAATATAATTAAATTTACCTACTATTCGATAATAATTAAAAAGTACTCTTTTATGACCGGCGCGTAACACATGCATTCCTCGTTTGGATATAAAACAGGGTTAAAAACATTTACAACTCGAATTGTAAAGTTATCTTTCGAAGTCACTTATTCGTAGAACCGATGACAGCCGGGGATAGCCGAAGATAATTGCACAATACGTCTCCAATTATCGCACTTTGCTGTTTTATGTTATGATTGACACAGCGGTACCGTGACGAACTGGTGGTTGTGACAGAAAACAGTATATTTAGATATTTATCATGATTGACACAGCGGTACCGTGACGAACTGGTGGTTGTGACAGAAAACAGTATATTTAGATATTTATCATGATTGACACAGCGGTACCGTGACGAACTGGTGGTTGTGACAGAAAACAGTATATTTAGATATTTATCATGATTGACACAGCGGTACCGTGACGAACTGGTGGTTGTGACAGAAAACAGTATATTTAGATATTTATCATGATTGACACAGCGGTACCGTGACGAACTGGTGGTTGTGACAGAAAACAGTATATTTAGATATTTATCATGATTGACACAGCGGTACCGTGACGAACTGGTGGTTGTGACAGAAAACAGTATATTTAGATATTTATCATGATTGACACAGCGGTACCGTGACGAACTGGTGGTTGTGACAGAAAACAGTATATTTAGATATTTATCATGATTGACACAGCGGTACCGTGACGAACTGGTGGTTGTGACAGAAAACAGTATATTTAGATATTTATCATGATTGACACAGCGGTACCGTGACGAACTGGTGGTTGTGACAGAAAACAGTATATTTAGATATTTATCATGATTGACACAGCGGTACCGTGACGAACTGGTGGTTGTGACAGAAAACAGTATATTTAGATATTTATCATGATTGACACAGCGGTACCGTGACGAACTGGTGGTTGTGACAGAAAACAGTATATTTAGATATTTATCATGATTGACACAGCGGTACCGTGACGAACTGGTGGTTGTGACAGAAAACAGTATATTTAGATATTTATCATGATTGACACAGCGGTACCGTGACGAACTGGTGGTTGTGACAGAAAACAGTATATTTAGATATTTATCATGATTGACACAGCGGTACCGTGACGAACTGGTGGTTGTGACAGAAAACAGTATATTTAGATATTTATCATGATTGACACAGCGGTACCGTGACGAACTGGTGGTTGTGACAGAAAACAGTATATTTAGATATTTATCATGATTGACACAGCGGTACCGTGACGAACTGGTGGTTGTGACAGAAAACAGTATATTTAGATATTTATCATGATTGACACAGCGGTACCGTGACGAACTGGTGGTTGTGACAGAAAACAGTATATTTAGATATTTATCATGATTGACACAGCGGTACCGTGACGAACTGGTGGTTGTGACAGAAAACAGTATATTTAGATATTTATCATGATTGACACAGCGGTACCGTGACGAACTGGTGGTTGTGACAGAAAACAGTATATTTAGATATTTATCATGATTGACACAGCGGTACCGTGACGAACTGGTGGTTGTGACAGAAAACAGTATATTTAGATATTTATCATGATTGACACAGCGGTACCGTGACGAACTGGTGGTTGTGACAGAAAACAGTATATTTAGATATTTATCATGATTGACACAGCGGTACCGTGACGAACTGGTGGTTGTGACAGAAAACAGTATATTTAGATATTTATCATGATTGACACAGCGGTACCGTGACGAACTGGTGGTTGTGACAGAAAACAGTATATTTAGATATTTATCATGATTGACACAGCGGTACCGTGACGAACTGGTGGTTGTGACAGAAAACAGTATATTTAGATATTTATCATGATTGACACAGCGGTACCGTGACGAACTGGTGGTTGTGACAGAAAACAGTATATTTAGATATTTATCATGATTGACACAGCGGTACCGTGACGAACTGGTGGTTGTGACAGAAAACAGTATATTTAGATATTTATCATGATTGACACAGCGGTACCGTGACGAACTGGTGGTTGTGACAGAAAACAGTATATTTAGATATTTATCATGATTGACACAGCGGTACCGTGACGAACTGGTGGTTGTGACAGAAAACAGTATATTTAGATATTTATCATGATTGACACAGCGGTACCGTGACGAACTGGTGGTTGTGACAGAAAACAGTATATTTAGATATTTATCATGATTGACACAGCGGTACCGTGACGAACTGGTGGTTGTGACAGAAAACAGTATATTTAGATATTTATCATGATTGACACAGCGGTACCGTGACGAACTGGTGGTTGTGACAGAAAACAGTATATTTAGATATTTATCATGATTGACACAGCGGTACCGTGACGAACTGGTGGTTGTGACAGAAAACAGTATATTTAGATATTTATCATGATTGACACAGCGGTACCGTGACGAACTGGTGGTTGTGACAGAAAACAGTATATTTAGATATTTATCATGATTGACACAGCGGTACCGTGACGAACTGGTGGTTGTGACAGAAAACAGTATATTTAGATATTTATCATGATTGACACAGCGGTACCGTGACGAACTGGTGGTTGTGACAGAAAACAGTATATTTAGATATTTATCATGATTGACACAGCGGTACCGTGACGAACTGGTGGTTGTGACAGAAAACAGTATATTTAGATATTTATCATGATTGACACAGCGGTACCGTGACGAACTGGTGGTTGTGACAGAAAACAGTATATTTAGATATTTATCATGATTGACACAGCGGTACCGTGACGAACTGGTGGTTGTGACAGAAAACAGTATATTTAGATATTTATCATGATTGACACAGCGGTACCGTGACGAACTGGTGGTTGTGACAGAAAACAGTATATTTAGATATTTATCATGATTGACACAGCGGTACCGTGACGAACTGGTGGTTGTGACAGAAAACAGTATATTTAGATATTTATCATGATTGACACAGCGGTACCGTGACGAACTGGTGGTTGTGACAGAAAACAGTATATTTAGATATTTATCATGATTGACACAGCGGTACCGTGACGAACTGGTGGTTGTGACAGAAAACAGTATATTTAGATATTTATCATGATTGACACAGCGGTACCGTGACGAACTGGTGGTTGTGACAGAAAACAGTATATTTAGATATTTATCATGATTGACACAGCGGTACCGTGACGAACTGGTGGTTGTGACAGAAAACAGTATATTTAGATATTTATCATGATTGACACAGCGGTACCGTGACGAACTGGTGGTTGTGACAGAAAACAGTATATTTAGATATTTATCATGATTGACACAGCGGTACCGTGACGAACTGGTGGTTGTGACAGAAAACAGTATATTTAGATATTTATCATGATTGACACAGCGGTACCGTGACGAACTGGTGGTTGTGACAGAAAACAGTATATTTAGATATTTATCATGATTGACACAGCGGTACCGTGACGAACTGGTGGTTGTGACAGAAAACAGTATATTTAGATATTTATCATGATTGACACAGCGGTACCGTGACGAACTGGTGGTTGTGACAGAAAACAGTATATTTAGATATTTATCATGATTGACACAGCGGTACCGTGACGAACTGGTGGTTGTGACAGAAAACAGTATATTTAGATATTTATCATGATTGACACAGCGGTACCGTGACGAACTGGTGGTTGTGACAGAAAACAGTATATTTAGATATTTATCATGATTGACACAGCGGTACCGTGACGAACTGGTGGTTGTGACAGAAAACAGTATATTTAGATATTTATCATGATTGACACAGCGGTACCGTGACGAACTGGTGGTTGTGACAGAAAACAGTATATTTAGATATTTATCATGATTGACACAGCGGTACCGTGACGAACTGGTGGTTGTGACAGAAAACAGTATATTTAGATATTTATCATGATTGACACAGCGGTACCGTGACGAACTGGTGGTTGTGACAGAAAACAGTATATTTAGATATTTATCATGATTGACACAGCGGTACCGTGACGAACTGGTGGTTGTGACAGAAAACAGTATATTTAGATATTTATCATGATTGACACAGCGGTACCGTGACGAACTGGTGGTTGTGACAGAAAACAGTATATTTAGATATTTATCATGATTGACACAGCGGTACCGTGACGAACTGGTGGTTGTGACAGAAAACAGTATATTTAGATATTTATCATGATTGACACAGCGGTACCGTGACGAACTGGTGGTTGTGACAGAAAACAGTATATTTAGATATTTATCATGATTGACACAGCGGTACCGTGACGAACTGGTGGTTGTGACAGAAAACAGTATATTTAGATATTTATCATGATTGACACAGCGGTACCGTGACGAACTGGTGGTTGTGACAGAAAACAGTATATTTAGATATTTATCATGATTGACACAGCGGTACCGTGACGAACTGGTGGTTGTGACAGAAAACAGTATATTTAGATATTTATCATGATTGACACAGCGGTACCGTGACGAACTGGTGGTTGTGACAGAAAACAGTATATTTAGATATTTATCATGATTGACACAGCGGTACCGTGACGAACTGGTGGTTGTGACAGAAAACAGTATATTTAGATATTTATCATGATTGACACAGCGGTACCGTGACGAACTGGTGGTTGTGACAGAAAACAGTATATTTAGATATTTATCATGATTGACACAGCGGTACCGTGACGAACTGGTGGTTGTGACAGAAAACAGTATATTTAGATATTTATCATGATTGACACAGCGGTACCGTGACGAACTGGTGGTTGTGACAGAAAACAGTATATTTAGATATTTATCATGATTGACACAGCGGTACCGTGACGAACTGGTGGTTGTGACAGAAAACAGTATATTTAGATATTTATCATGATTGACACAGCGGTACCGTGACGAACTGGTGGTTGTGACAGAAAACAGTATATTTAGATATTTATCATGATTGACACAGCGGTACCGTGACGAACTGGTGGTTGTGACAGAAAACAGTATATTTAGATATTTATCATGATTGACACAGCGGTACCGTGACGAACTGGTGGTTGTGACAGAAAACAGTATATTTAGATATTTATCATGATTGACACAGCGGTACCGTGACGAACTGGTGGTTGTGACAGAAAACAGTATATTTAGATATTTATCATGATTGACACAGCGGTACCGTGACGAACTGGTGGTTGTGACAGAAAACAGTATATTTAGATATTTATCATGATTGACACAGCGGTACCGTGACGAACTGGTGGTTGTGACAGAAAACAGTATATTTAGATATTTATCATGATTGACACAGCGGTACCGTGACGAACTGGTGGTTGTGACAGAAAACAGTATATTTAGATATTTATCATGATTGACACAGCGGTACCGTGACGAACTGGTGGTTGTGACAGAAAACAGTATATTTAGATATTTATCATGATTGACACAGCGGTACCGTGACGAACTGGTGGTTGTGACAGAAAACAGTATATTTAGATATTTATCATGATTGACACAGCGGTACCGTGACGAACTGGTGGTTGTGACAGAAAACAGTATATTTAGATATTTATCATGATTGACACAGCGGTACCGTGACGAACTGGTGGTTGTGACAGAAAACAGTATATTTAGATATTTATCATGATTGACACAGCGGTACCGTGACGAACTGGTGGTTGTGACAGAAAACAGTATATTTAGATATTTATCATGATTGACACAGCGGTACCGTGACGAACTGGTGGTTGTGACAGAAAACAGTATATTTAGATATTTATCATGATTGACACAGCGGTACCGTGACGAACTGGTGGTTGTGACAGAAAACAGTATATTTAGATATTTATCATGATTGACACAGCGGTACCGTGACGAACTGGTGGTTGTGACAGAAAACAGTATATTTAGATATTTATCATGATTGACACAGCGGTACCGTGACGAACTGGTGGTTGTGACAGAAAACAGTATATTTAGATATTTATCATGATTGACACAGCGGTACCGTGACGAACTGGTGGTTGTGACAGAAAACAGTATATTTAGATATTTATCATGATTGACACAGCGGTACCGTGACGAACTGGTGGTTGTGACAGAAAACAGTATATTTAGATATTTATCATGATTGACACAGCGGTACCGTGACGAACTGGTGGTTGTGACAGAAAACAGTATATTTAGATATTTATCATGATTGACACAGCGGTACCGTGACGAACTGGTGGTTGTGACAGAAAACAGTATATTTAGATATTTATCATGATTGACACAGCGGTACCGTGACGAACTGTTGGTTGTGACAGAAAACAGTATATTTAGATATTTATCATGATTGACACAGCGGTACCGTGACGAACTGGTGGTTGTGACAGAAAACAGTATATTTAGATATTTATCATGATTGACACAGCGGTACCGTGACGAACTGGTGGTTGTGACAGAAAACAGTATATTTAGATATTTATCATGATTGACACAGCGGTACCGTGACGAACTGGTGGTTGTGACAGAAAACAGTATATTTAGATATTTATCATGATTGACACAGCGGTACCGTGACGAACTGGTGGTTGTGACAGAAAACAGTATATTTAGATATTTATCATGATTGACACAGCGGTACCGTGACGAACTGGTGGTTGTGACAGAAAACAGTATATTTAGATATTTATCATGATTGACACAGCGGTACCGTGACGAACTGGTGGTTGTGACAGAAAACAGTATATTTAGATATTTATCATGATTGACACAGCGGTACCGTGACGAACTGGTGGTTGTGACAGAAAACAGTATATTTAGATATTTATCATGATTGACACAGCGGTACCGTGACGAACTGGTGGTTGTGACAGAAAACAGTATATTTAGATATTTATCATGATTGACACAGCGGTACCGTGACGAACTGGTGGTTGTGACAGAAAACAGTATATTTAGATATTTATCATGATTGACACAGCGGTACCGTGACGAACTGGTGGTTGTGACAGAAAACAGTATATTTAGATATTTATCATGATTGACACAGCGGTACCGTGACGAACTGGTGGTTGTGACAGAAAACAGTATATTTAGATATTTATCATGATTGACACAGCGGTACCGTGACGAACTGGTGGTTGTGACAGAAAACAGTATATTTAGATATTTATCATGATTGACACAGCGGTACCGTGACGAACTGGTGGTTGTGACAGAAAACAGTATATTTAGATATTTATCATGATTGACACAGCGGTACCGTGACGAACTGGTGGTTGTGACAGAAAACAGTATATTTAGATATTTATCATGATTGACACAGCGGTACCGTGACGAACTGGTGGTTGTGACAGAAAACAGTATATTTAGATATTTATCATGATTGACACAGCGGTACCGTGACGAACTGGTGGTTGTGACAGAAAACAGTATATTTAGATATTTATCATGATTGACACAGCGGTACCGTGACGAACTGGTGGTTGTGACAGAAAACAGTATATTTAGATATTTATCATGATTGACACAGCGGTACCGTGACGAACTGGTGGTTGTGACAGAAAACAGTATATTTAGATATTTATCATGATTGACACAGCGGTACCGTGACGAACTGGTGGTTGTGACAGAAAACAGTATATTTAGATATTTATCATGATTGACACAGCGGTACCGTGACGAACTGGTGGTTGTGACAGAAAACAGTATATTTAGATATTTATCATGATTGACACAGCGGTACCGTGACGAACTGGTGGTTGTGACAGAAAACAGTATATTTAGATATTTATCATGATTGACACAGCGGTACCGTGACGAACTGGTGGTTGTGACAGAAAACAGTATATTTAGATATTTATCATGATTGACACAGCGGTACCGTGACGAACTGGTGGTTGTGACAGAAAACAGTATATTTAGATATTTATCATGATTGACACAGCGGTACCGTGACGAACTGGTGGTTGTGACAGAAAACAGTATATTTAGATATTTATCATGATTGACACAGCGGTACCGTGACGAACTGGTGGTTGTGACAGAAAACAGTATATTTAGATATTTATCATGATTGACACAGCGGTACCGTGACGAACTGGTGGTTGTGACAGAAAACAGTATATTTAGATATTTATCATGATTGACACAGCGGTACCGTGACGAACTGGTGGTTGTGACAGAAAACAGTATATTTAGATATTTATCATGATTGACACAGCGGTACCGTGACGAACTGGTGGTTGTGACAGAAAACAGTATATTTAGATATTTATCATGATTGACACAGCGGTACCGTGACGAACTGGTGGTTGTGACAGAAAACAGTATATTTAGATATTTATCATGATTGACACAGCGGTACCGTGACGAACTGTGGTTGTGACAGAAAACAGTATATTTAGATATTTATCATGATTGACACAGCGGTACCGTGACGAACTGGTGGTTGTGACAGAAAACAGTATATTTAGATATTTATCATGATTGACACAGCGGTACCGTGACGAACTGGTGGTTGTGACAGAAAACAGTATATTTAGATATTTATCATGATTGACACAGCGGTACCGTGACGAACTGGTGGTTGTGACAGAAAACAGTATATTTAGATATTTATCATGATTGACACAGCGGTACCGTGACGAACTGGTGGTTGTGACAGAAAACAGTATATTTAGATATTTATCATGATTGACACAGCGGTACCGTGACGAACTGGTGGTTGTGACAGAAAACAGTATATTTAGATATTTATCATGATTGACACAGCGGTACCGTGACGAACTGGTGGTTGTGACAGAAAACAGTATATTTAGATATTTATCATGATTGACACAGCGGTACCGTGACGAACTGGTGGTTGTGACAGAAAACAGTATATTTAGATATTTATCATGATTGACACAGCGGTACCGTGACGAACTGGTGGTTGTGACAGAAAACAGTATATTTAGATATTTATCATGATTGACACAGCGGTACCGTGACGAACTGGTGGTTGTGACAGAAAACAGTATATTTAGATATTTATCATGATTGACACAGCGGTACCGTGACGAACTGGTGGTTGTGACAGAAAACAGTATATTTAGATATTTATCATGATTGACACAGCGGTACCGTGACGAACTGGTGGTTGTGACAGAAAACAGTATATTTAGATATTTATCATGATTGACACAGCGGTACCGTGACGAACTGGTGGTTGTGACAGAAAACAGTATATTTAGATATTTATCATGATTGACACAGCGGTACCGTGACGAACTGGTGGTTGTGACAGAAAACAGTATATTTAGATATTTATCATGATTGACACAGCGGTACCGTGACGAACTGGTGGTTGTGACAGAAAACAGTATATTTAGATATTTATCATGATTGACACAGCGGTACCGTGACGAACTGGTGGTTGTGACAGAAAACAGTATATTTAGATATTTATCATGATTGACACAGCGGTACCGTGACGAACTGGTGGTTGTGACAGAAAACAGTATATTTAGATATTTATCATGATTGACACAGCGGTACCGTGACGAACTGGTGGTTGTGACAGAAAACAGTATATTTAGATATTTATCATGATTGACACAGCGGTACCGTGACGAACTGGTGGTTGTGACAGAAAACAGTATATTTAGATATTTATCATGATTGACACAGCGGGTACCGTGACGAACTGGTGGTTGTGACAGAAAACAGTATATTTAGATATTTATCATGATTGACACAGCGGTACCGTGACGAACTGGTGGTTGTGACAGAAAACAGTATATTTAGATATTTATCATGATTGACACAGCGGTACCGTGACGAACTGGTGGTTGTGACAGAAAACAGTATATTTAGATATTTATCATGATTGACACAGCGGTACCGTGACGAACTGGTGGTTGTGACAGAAAACAGTATATTTAGATATTTATCATGATTGACACAGCGGTACCGTGACGAACTGGTGGTTGTGACAGAAAACAGTATATTTAGATATTTATCATGATTGACACAGCGGTACCGTGACGAACTGGTGGTTGTGACAGAAAACAGTATATTTAGATATTTATCATGATTGACACAGCGGTACCGTGACGAACTGGTGGTTGTGACAGAAAACAGTATATTTAGATATTTATCATGATTGACACAGCGGTACCGTGACGAACTGGTGGTTGTGACAGAAAACAGTATATTTAGATATTTATCATGATTGACACAGCGGTACCGTGACGAACTGGTGGTTGTGACAGAAAACAGTATATTTAGATATTTATCATGATTGACACAGCGGTACCGTGACGAACTGGTGGTTGTGACAGAAACAGTATATTTAGATATTTATCATGATTGACACAGCGGTACCGTGACGAACTGGTGGTTGTGACAGAAAACAGTATATTTAGATATTTATCATGATTGACACAGCGGTACCGTGACGAACTGGTGGGTTGTGACAGAAAACAGTATATTTAGATATTTATCATGATTGACACAGCGGTACCGTGACGAACTGGTGGTTGTGACAGAAAACAGTATATTTAGATATTTATCATGATTGACACAGCGGTACCGTGACGAACTGGTGGTTGTGACAGAAAACAGTATATTTAGATATTTATCATGATTGACACAGCGGTACCGTGACGAACTGGTGGTTGTGACAGAAAACAGTATATTTAGATATTTATCATGATTGACACAGCGGTACCGTGACGAACTGGTGGTTGTGACAGAAAACAGTATATTTAGATATTTATCATGATTGACACAGCGGTACCGTGACGAACTGGTGGTTGTGACAGAAAACAGTATATTTAGATATTTATCATGATTGACACAGCGGTACCGTGACGAACTGGTGGTTGTGACAGAAAACAGTATATTTAGATATTTATCATGATTGACACAGCGGTACCGTGACGAACTGGTGGTTGTGACAGAAAACAGTATATTTAGATATTTATCATGATTGACACAGCGGTACCGTGACGAACTGGTGGTTGTGACAGAAAACAGTATATTTAGATATTTATCATGATTGACACAGCGGTACCGTGACGAACTGGTGGTTGTGACAGAAAACAGTATATTTAGATATTTATCATGATTGACACAGCGGTACCGTGACGAACTGGTGGTTGTGACAGAAAACAGTATATTTAGATATTTATCATGATTGACACAGCGGTACCGTGACGAACTGGTGGTTGTGACAGAAAACAGTATATTTAGATATTTATCATGATTGACACAGCGGTACCGTGACGAACTGGTGGTTGTGACAGAAAAACAGTATATTTAGATATTTATCATGATTGACACAGCGGTACCGTGACGAACTGGTGGTTGTGACAGAAAACAGTATATTTAGATATTTATCATGATTGACACAGCGGTACCGTGACGAACTGGTGGTTGTGACAGAAAACAGTATATTTAGATATTTATCATGATTGACACAGCGGGTACCGTGACGAACTGGTGGTTGTGACAGAAAACAGTATATTTAGATATTTATCATGATTGACACAGCGGTACCGTGACGAACTGGTGGTTGTGACAGAAAACAGTATATTTAGATATTTATCATGATTGACACAGCGGTACCGTGACGAACTGGTGGTTGTGACAGAAAACAGTATATTTAGATATTTATCATGATTGACACAGCGGTACCGTGACGAACTGGTGGTTGTGACAGAAAACAGTATATTTAGATATTTATCATGATTGACACAGCGGTACCGTGACGAACTGGTGGTTGTGACAGAAAACAGTATATTTAGATATTTATCATGATTGACACAGCGGTACCGTGACGAACTGGTGGTTGTGACAGAAAACAGTATATTTAGATATTTATCATGATTGACACAGCGGTACCGTGACGAACTGGTGGTTGTGACAGAAAACAGTATATTTAGATATTTATCATGATTGACACAGCGGTACCGTGACGAACTGGTGGTTGTGACAGAAAACAGTATATTTAGATATTTATCATGATTGACACAGCGGTACCGTGACGAACTGGTGGTTGTGACAGAAAACAGTATATTTAGATATTTATCATGATTGACACAGCGGTACCGTGACGAACTGGTGGTTGTGACAGAAAACAGTATATTTAGATATTTATCATGATTGACACAGCGGTACCGTGACGAACTGGTGGTTGTGGAAAACAGTATATTTAGATATTTATCATGATTGACACAGCGGTACCGTGACGAACTGGTGGTTGTGACAGAAAACAGTATATTTAGATATTTATCATGATTGACACAGCGGTACCGTGACGAACTGGTGGTTGTGACAGAAAACAGTATATTTAGATATTATCATGATTGACACAGCGGTACCGTGACGAACTGGTGGTTGTGACAGAAAACAGTATATTTAGATATTTATCATGATTGACACAGCGGTACCGTGACGAACTGGTGGTTGTGACAGAAAACAGTATATTTAGATATTTATCATGATTGACACAGCGGTACCGTGACGAACTGGTGGTTGTGACAGAAAACAGTATATTTAGATATTTATCATGATTGACACAGCGGTACCGTGACGAACTGGTGGTTGTGACAGAAAACAGTATATTTAGATATTTATCATGATTGACACAGCGGGTACCGTGACGAACTGGTGGTTGTGACAGAAAACAGTATATTTAGATATTTATCATGATTGACACAGCGGTACCGTGACGAACTGGTGGTTGTGACAGAAAACAGTATATTTAGATATTTATCATGATTGACACAGCGGTACCGTGACGAACTGGTGGTTGTGACAGAAAACAGTATATTTAGATATTTATCATGATTGACACAGCGGTACCGTGACGAACTGGTTGTGACAGAAAAAAGTATTTTAGATATTATTGACACAGCGGTACCGTGACGAACTGGTGGTTGTGACAGAAAACAGTATATTTAGATATTTATCATGATTGACACAGCGGGTACCGTGACGAACTGGTGGTTGTGACAGAAAACAGTATATTTAGATATTTATCATGATTGACACAGCGGTACCGTGACGAACTGGTGGTTGTGACAGAAAACAGTATATTTAGATATTTATCATGATTGACACAGCGGTACCGTGACGAACTGGTGGTTGTGACAGAAAACAGTATATTTAGATATTTATCATGATTGACACAGCGGTACCGTGACGAACTGGTGGTTGTGACAGAAAACAGTATATTTAGATATTTATCATGATTGACACAGCGGGTACCGTGACGAACTGGTGGTTGTGACAGAAAACAGTATATTTAGATATTTATCATGATTGACACAGCGGTACCGTGACGAACTGGTGGTTGTGACAGAAAACAGTATATTTAGATATTTATCATGATTGACACAGCGGTACCGTGACGAACTGGTGGTTGTGACAGAAAACAGTATATTTAGATATTTATCATGATTGACACAGCGGGTACCGTGACGAACTGGTGGTTGTGACAGAAAACAGTATATTTAGATATTTATCATGATTGACACAGCGGTACCGTGACGAACTGGTGGTTGTGACAGAAAACAGTATATTTAGATATTTATCATGATTGACACAGCGGTACCGTGACGAACTGGTGGTTGTGACAGAAAACAGTATATTTAGATATTTATCATGATTGACACAGCGGTACCGTGACGAACTGGTGGTTGTGACAGAAAACAGTATATTTAGATATTTATCATGATTGACACAGCGGTACCGTGACGAACTGGTGGTTGTGACAGAAAACAGTATATTTAGATATTTATCATGATTGACACAGCGGTACCGTGACGAACTGGTGGTTGTGACAGAAAACAGTATATTTAGATATTTATCATGATTGACACAGCGGTACCGTGACGAACTGGTGGTTGTGACAGAAAACAGTATATTTAGATATTTATCATGATTGACACAGCGGTACCGTGACGAACTGGTGGTTGTGACAGAAAACAGTATATTTAGATATTTATCATGATTGACACAGCGGTACCGTGACGAACTGGTGGTTGTGACAGAAAACAGTATATTTAGATATTTATCATGATTGACACAGCGGTACCGTGACGAACTGGTGGTTGTGACAGAAAACAGTATATTTAGATATTTATCATGATTGACACAGCGGTACCGTGACGAACTGGTGGTTGTGACAGAAAACAGTATATTTAGATATTTATCATGATTGACACAGCGGTACCGTGACGAACTGGTGGTTGTGACAGAAAACAGTATATTTAGATATTTATCATGATTGACACAGCGGTACCGTGACGAACTGGTGGTTGTGACAGAAAACAGTATATTTAGATATTTATCATGATTGACACAGCGGTACCGTGACGAACTGGTGGTTGTGACAGAAAACAGTATATTTAGATATTTATCATGATTGACACAGCGGTACCGTGACGAACTGGTGGTTGTGACAGAAAACAGTATATTTAGATATTTATCATGATTGACACAGCGGTACCGTGACGAACTGGTGGTTGTGACAGAAAACAGTATATTTAGATATTTATCATGATTGACACAGCGGTACCGTGACGAACTGGTGGTTGTGACAGAAAACAGTATATTTAGATATTTATCATGATTGACACAGCGGTACCGTGACGAACTGGTGGTTGTGACAGAAAACAGTATATTTAGATATTTATCATGATTGACACAGCGGTACCGTGACGAACTGGTGGTTGTGACAGAAAACAGTATATTTAGATATTTATCATGATTGACACAGCGGTACCGTGACGAACTGGTGGTTGTGACAGAAAACAGTATAATTTAGATATTTATCATGATTGACACAGCGGTACCGTGACGAACTGGTGGTTGTGACAGAAAACAGTATATTAGATATTTATCATGATTGACACAGCGGTACCGTGACGAACTGGTGGTTGTGACAGAAAACAGTATATTTAGATATTTATCATGATTGACACAGCGGTACCGTGACGAACTGGTGGTTGTGACAGAAAACAGTATATTTAGATATTTATCATGATTGACACAGCGGTACCGTGACGAACTGGTGGTTGTGACAGAAAACAGTATATTTAGATATTTATCATGATTGACACAGCGGTACCGTGACGAACTGGTGGTTGTGACAGAAAACAGTATATTTAGATATTTATCATGATTGACACAGCGGTACCGTGACGAACTGGTGGTTGTGACAGAAAACAGTATATTTAGATATTTATCATGATTGACACAGCGGTACCGTGACGAACTGGTGGTTGTGACAGAAAAACAGTATATTTAGATATTTATCATGATTGACACAGCGGTACCGTGACGAACTGGTGGTTGTGACAGAAAACAGTATATTTAGATATTTATCATGATTGACACAGCGGTACCGTGACGAACTGGTGGTTGTGACAGAAAACAGTATATTTAGATATTTATCATGATTGACACAGCGGTACCGTGACGAACTGGTGGTTGTGACAGGAAAACAGTATATTAGATATTTATCATGATTGACACAGCGGTACCGTGACGAACTGGTGGTTGTGACAGAAAACAGTATATTTAGATATTTATCATGATTGACACAGCGGTACCGTGACGAACTGGTGGTTGTGACAGAAAACAGTATATTTAGATATTTATCATGATTGACACAGCGGTACCGTGACGAACTGGTGGTTGTGACAGAAAACAGTATATTTAGATATTTATCATGATTGACACAGCGGTACCGTGACGAACTGGTGGTTGTGACAGAAAACAGTATATTTAGATATTTATCATGATTGACACAGCGGTACCGTGACGAACTGGTGGTTGTGACAGAAAACAGTATATTTAGATATTTATCATGATTGACACAGCGGTACCGTGACGAACTGGTGGTTGTGACAGAAAACAGTATATTTAGATATTTATCATGATTGACACAGCGGTACCGTGACGAACTGGTGGTTGTGACAGAAAACAGTATATTTAGATATTTATCATGATTGACACAGCGGTACCGTGACGAACTGGTGGTTGTGACAGAAAACAGTATATTTAGATATTTATCATGATTGACACAGCGGTACCGTGACGAACTGGTGGTTGTGACAGAAAACAGTATATTTAGATATTTATCATGATTGACACAGCGGTACCGTGACGAACTGGTGGTTGTGACAGAAAACAGTATATTTAGATATTTATCATGATTGACACAGCGGTACCGTGACGAACTGGTGGTTGTGACAGAAAACAGTATATTTAGATATTTATCATGATTGACACAGCGGTACCGTGACGAACTGGTGGTTGTGACAGAAAACAGTATATTTAGATATTTATCATGATTGACACAGCGGTAC